>NC_056745.1:1559247101-1559558065 GCF_019279795.1 Protopterus annectens
TATGTCTTTATTTATGAGGTCCATTATGATCCTCTCCATGGCTTTGCAGATAAGGCTTGTCAAGCTAATGGGCGGTAATTTCCAGGGTCGGTGGAGGCACCGCCTTTGTGAAGTGGGACCACAGTTGCAGTGCCACTCCTGGGTAATGTATCCAGAGGTAAGACTATGATTAAACAGCTGTCCTAGCTGTGGGTTTAATTCCTCGTTGAGTTTGTGGAGCACACAGCCGGGACACCATCAGGTCCCATGGATGCTGTGTTTTTGCTTTGAGAGAGCAGTTCTCACTTGGGCGTTGGAGATGTTTGGGGGCTGCAATCGCTGGTATAGATATCTCTCCTTTGGGGAGGGGAGAAGTTTGCACTGAACCTGTCAGCCAGTATGTTGGCAATGTCTGTAGGATCAGTAATCTTCACATCATTTTGAACTAGTTCTGAGCATATCTGGGAGTTTCCTCCCAGGTTTCTAACATAGCTAAAGAAGGCCTTATGATTGTCTTTTGAGTCTTTAGCTATTTTTCTCTCAAAATTTGCTTTGGATGATTTTATGAGAGCTCTTAGTTTTTTACTTATAGTGATCAAGGGTGTCTTACCTTTTAAGGATTTTGCTCTATCTTGTAGTAGCTTCCTCCTTTTGTTGTAGAGTTTGTTTATGGCTGGGGTCCACCAGTTTCAGACTTCATACCCTTCCAAACATCCCACAAAATGCAGAACCTGTTACTCTCTGAACTGTCTAAGTTTGTTGTAACATTATTTGTAATATGTCCCTGGTTTTGGCCCTTTGCTCCACATATTTTATTAGTTGGTCCGGATGTGTTCCTGTAACAGGTTGTGGGGTATGGGCAGTGATTATCCTGCTGTGAGTATGTGTGTGGCTTGCAAGGTGCTACAGTGACATTATTACCTACTAGCTACCAACTAGCATGGCTGTTTCTGTTCACACACTACTATCATAAATATCCACTAGATTTGACAGTAAATATACATGACATGCTTTGTGTACTACACATCCTATGTTCCCTTTACATCCATTCCTACTATTACATGATATATTTATTTTAGCACAATGTTCTTGTATAACAGTCATGGCTTAGTGGTAAGTCATGCAGACTACTGTTTCCAAGGTACTGGGTTCGGGACTGACGGTGGGATTTTATTTTGCTTTTGAACTGACTACATGACCTGTCAATCAGAGTGACTAAGGCACTTTTAAGCAGTTGTAACCAAGTTAGCGCTGGTTTGCACGGAGCTCACGCATGCGCACTGGCGTTTAGCTCCGCGCACACCCGCTTACAACCGCTTAAACGTGCTTACTCTTGCGCACACCCGCGCTATTTTCTTTGAAAGAAATGAAAATGGGGAGACAGGAAAGTGGTGAAAAAGGGGTCACAAAGAGGGTAAGACAGTAGGGAAACAAGCTTGGGTTTTGCAGGAGGGATGTAGGTAAGGCCCATAGCTGCCCATTTCTTCATCAGCAACAGCTGTGCATATGTATGTAATTTGGTGTGACATTTGAAACCTTCCACCCCTGAGAGAGTTGTCAGGACAACAATAATACTTGTTGTACAGCCAATTGTAATTGATAGTTTCCATGTCCAGCAGACATATGTGCAGAATGGGCAGCTATGTATGGGGCGTAATTTTTGTGGGTACAGAGTGCCCTTTTTTTTTTTTTTTTCAGGTGAGAGTGGTATGTCAGGTGAAGGAAGTCGGTATAGCTGGGGAGGTAGGTAAGGTAGGTCAACAGACAAGACAAACAAGACGCATACAGGGGCGGTGTATGACACGTGTGGGGGGGGGGTTACACAATTGACGGGGATGGATGTTTGGATATCCAGAGCCCATGAGCCCACAGATGGCAACAGTGGAACTGATATCCCCACCCATGGGCAGTTGCCACTGTTCCTTCACTGCCCAGGACGGGGCTGTGCTGGGGGCTATGTAGGCCGGGCAACAGGCATGCCCGTAAGTTGTGCCACCTGTGCCTCAAGCTGGCGTAGGGGCTCAAGAACAGAGTCCCGGATCTCCCTACGCACCACAGTCCGGACGCTACGGAGGGTGAGTGGTGGTTCTCCTCCGCCACACTTGCAGAGGGGCGGCCCCATCCTGCAGCGCTTCCACCCGCAGGTGGCACAGGGCCACCGGAGGAGGGTCCAGACTGGGCACTAGTGCCAGGTGCACTCGCCAGCTGAGGTGGGAGATGTGGGTCCGCTGGAACCCGCCTTCCCTGTCGTCCTATGTTTTGAATTATGTCATGACAGTTTGGGTTAGTAACATACAATACCATTCGCAATTAGTTGTAACAGCATGCATTAGTATTCCCATTAACCAAACACCCAGATATTCACACCATTGAACAGCGAGCATAACACATGCATAATTTGAACAGCAATACACAGTCCAACAACATGCAGAGTTGATTGATGGCAACAGGCCATCAAGTTTGGATGTATGAACAGGGCAGATGCATCAATGTACATACAAATATTTATGACCCAACAGGACAAATGTCCAGGGGTGTTAATTGTGATTGCACATACCAGTTTCACGTGGAATGGATTATATGTGGTTATAGGGTGGGGTGAAGAAAATATTATTAACACCTTCAAATACCAGTACATATCCTGTACATTTCTAATAGCTACAGATATATACACACTACTGTTCTAACTACAGTTTCCTATATGATAACTACTTCAATTTGGTGATAGGACTGTTACTGCTACATCAATATACATTTTATTGTTATTCATACACGTTCATATCTGGCTTTGTTCAGCTACATCATCCTGCTACATTTGCTTTATATAGCTATAGACAACTGTGGATGTTTGGTATTTCAGACAATCATACTATCTGCATATTGCAGACTGAGAGCAACATATCCAGATTTTGGGATACACATTCCAGCTGCAGCAACACTTTGAACACATTTCACAGTTTGGTTCTACTTGTCACATTCATTTCATTCTGTACTGACTGCAGTATACTTTATTCAGGGGTTATTACTACTTTATTGGTGGATTCATAACTCTTTCTCACACTCTCTCACTTGTTTTCATTTTACTATTCAGGATGGTACTTCTAGGCTTTATTGACATGTTTTACCTGTAGTTATTACAATCCTTTCCAGCAGTCTCACTTCTGTCATGTTTCAGTATTTCAACAGGGATATATTTCACACATGTGATTTGCTCATGTTCTGCAGCTGTACTTTTTAGCCTGCTGCAGGTTGTGTACTATTATATTACAGGTGGGGCATCTTTATTTCAGACTTTATTTCAGACATTTTAATTTTTCTGTTTGGATTACAGACTGCAACACACTTTTGTAATCAAGCAATACTTGCAAACACTTTTACACTGTTACTTGCACATTTTATTACTTAGTGACTACACTGCACTCTTTTGCTAACTGTCATACTTTTATATTTCTTTACAGTTACTGGGAGTGGATTACTGACCTGCCTGGTGGCACAACCGCACCAGCCTATCGCCATAGGCTCTGCGGTTCGCAGAACGGACACCTGCAGCTGTAATATAAATGAAGTAATATTGGAATACACATCTCCATAATATCAGCTAATTTAATTTCTTACATACATAATTAAATGTAACTTACTCAGTAGTGGGGTGTTGGGCATTTGCCGGGCCTCCTGGATCCAAAGGTTCAATTGGTCCTGCTTGCATCTCTTCAGGTCTGCATGGTGGTGACGGACCTGCTCACCAGTCCTTGGAATCCCTGTGGCACTGGTGAGATCATGAGTCAACCGGTCCCACGCCTCAGCCCTATATGCTCCCCACAGGACCTGGCCCTGCATGAGTTGGGCCTCTTGATTGTGGACTAGGAGCCAGACCATGTATCTGGACTCCTCAATGCCCCACCTCTGTGCTCGAAAGCAACTACCCTCACCTACTCCTGACATTCTGGCTGCAAGTCAGTTCTACAATTGTTTATGCTGTGTATTCCCGCCTATGGGGCTTATATATGCCGTTTTTCCCGCACTTATCTGTGATTGGCCATTTTGGAATTGTATCAACTTCACAAAACCCGCTCTGTCATGCTCCACTTTCTATTCCTTCCTATATATTTGCTATTACTGCATTTCTAAGTACAGCTGTCGTGGCTTAGTGGTTCAGTAGCTTGACTATGGTGCATGGTATCCTGGGTTCGAACCTGGCCACTGCTTTTTATATTTTATGACTGTCTAGACAGGCTAGGGGGTGTGTCTGTGTAAAGGCAGTTTTGTTACAGCTTGCTCAACATTGCCCGCCGGTTAGCTTGTTAGCGCGGTGCGCAGCTCCCCGCAAATGGGTTACGCTGGTTTACACCCCATTTGGCTGTCAGCCCGCATGTTACGCTCAGCTCAGCTCGGGGAACACAGTTTCAGCGTGTTAAACCACTGCTCACCTACGGGCACTCATTTTGCACATGTTAAACCACTGCTCACCTACGGGCACTCATTTTGCACATGTTAAACCATTGCTCACCTATGGGCAGATGCACTCACCTTGTTAAACTGTAGCTCAGTTATAGGCACATCTCGCATTTTTTATTGTTTTGTTATCTCACATTTCTTCAAAATAAATGGACTATTTCATTACATTTTACATAAAATATGATTTTATATGTGTACATATTTGTCAGGGACTTGTTTCATGCTTATTTTAATAAAAATAAAAATTGATGATGTGGGGGCTCGAACCATGGATGCCTGCTCTTCAGCCACTGTCTCTACCACTACGCTATTGCTTCTTGGCTTACTTTGCATATTTAGTTCTTAAATGCTTTTCCACTGACTGCTAACTGTGGCTAAGCTACGGGCACGCCCGTGCAAACGAGCGCACTCACGGGCAAACATCTTTACAATTTAAAAAAAATATATAACATGTTCATTTATATATTTTATGTTCATAGTCTGTGGGGGCATGTGTTGTGTTGTGTTTATTCACATTTCCATGGACTCTGTCGTGGGTGTTTACTTTGGGCACTTTTACTCTTCTGGGGGCGTGTCCGCTTGCAGGGCTCGGCCTACGGACACGCCCCCTACTGTCTTACATGGACTGTGTTAGCCTTAGGTGTGATTCAGCATGCCCTCATGCATATGCATGACATGCTGATATCACACCGTTTAACTGCAGCCTCCATGTAAGCCATGTATCTCTTACACGGAGGCTTCGTGAATCCTTGCCAATGTTTTGTTGTTCATTGTAATCCACTCATTTTCTTTCCTTCATTACCTTCTATTTCACATTCCCATTCACTTGAAACTTATCTAATAGTAATCTCGATAGAAAAAAAATCCTCTGCTTTATAAAACTTTTCTTGTCTTTTATTGCTTTTTTCTCAGCTTCTTTCAGTTCCTTTTATTAGTCCACACAAAAATTAAATCTAAAATAATGTGGCCCCATTCTTTTCTTTTCACATGAACATGACTTACTCCAATTTATTATATTTTCTTTCATCTCTTTTCCATATAAATTTTATCACACTACTGTATATGTCTTCTTCCGTTATACTTTCCATCATGCATTCATTTAATATTTTAAAAATACTTCTCTTTCATTTATATAATACTTGTAAATTAAACCACCCAGTCCTAATGCTGGTTCATTCTTACCTTCTAACACCTTCTCTTTCCTCTATTCGTATCATTTTCTAAAAAATTCTGTACTCTTTCAGATATATTTTTTTTCATTTTCCATTCTTCTTGCCAGTTCATTTTCTTTTTCACACATTTTCTAGAAATTTCTCTACCAACTCCATAACATATTCTTGGTTGTGTCATTTGCTAACATAACATTGGTCCTTCTTTCTGTTATTTTTTTTACTTCTTTACCTAAGTAGAGAAACTTCTTCTTTCTTTAGTTTCAGAAAACATTTACTTATGTTGCATTGTTTTTACATTTTTGTGTATTCCTTTCATACATCTGTTTCCCTTATTTTGCCACTTCCTTTTTCTGTTTCTAATAGTAATGTATAATGTATATATTTTTTATTTCATATTTTTTTATTCTTTCTACTTTTAAATGTATTGTTTATACTCCTGCTTATACAGTCCCCATCAATGTGTCCATTTTTTATAAAATGGTCTCACTGTCGTATGACCTTCCCATAATCTTTCTTGATCTCTTATTGCTTCCTTTGGAAACTCTGCGGTTAATCTCTTTATCCCTTTCCCCTACTTTATTTCTCTTTCTTCCGCTATCCAAGCTCATACTGCTCTATGATCTGAAAACTCTGTCATCTCTACTCCTGTTATTTATTTCTTATATTTAGAATAAACCATATATAACCAATTTCAGTCTTAAAAATTCCTATTTTGTATGTCTGTTCACTATTCTTTCCTACTTTTAAATCTTCACATTTTTTAATTATCTTAATATCTAAAGATCCAGTGCTATTTAACCTTTTCTTTCCACAGGTTACAGTTAAAAATCTCTGGCCATCACTGTTGACATATTTACTAATGCAAATGTTTTAATTAAACAACTGTTTTCTCTCCTTCATGTTAACGTACGTCTAAATCACTATTAATCTTAAAATGTTTATCTCATTCATTTATCAGTATCCTTTCTGGTACTACTGTTACATCTAGAATTCATATTTCTTCATTTTTGTGGAACTCCTATTCCAGAATGTCTCATTTAACTATTGACCAAGCAATTTGTCACCACCCAATACTGCCTGTATTCTTTTCCTTTGGTATCCAGTAAGGAAAAAACATCCATTTTTATTTTTATTCCCCTACCAAACTTCTTGTATCATTTCTAATGATATTCGCATTTAATGCTAAAATTTCTATATAATTTTTGTTTTTGTAAGCATTTTACTTCCATATTGTTTCTTTCCTTCTCCTAATTCTGCCACCAATTGTTTTTTCATTATTTTGTTGTTTTTCTCCCTTCTCCATTTTTCCCTCTTCACTTTCTAAAAATATAAATCTGTTTTATTCCTATAATAACCTCACCTCATTAGGCCCATTATAGAGTACAACGTCCCTTTTGGGAATGTACTTCACAAGACATCTGCAGCAGCTGGAAGGGCCACAGAAGTACCTCACAAAAGAGGATTACTGGCCTCAAACAGATGCCCTACACTGACCGTCTCAAAAAACTCCAGCTTTACTCTGTAGCATATCATCTACTCCAGGGTGATCTCTGCCTAACATATAAAGTTATGTTAGACCCAGAGCTGTTGGACATGCTACACCTAAAGAAATCCCAATCTCTCCAAGCTACACGCTTTGTGGGACCTAAACCTTGTCACCACAATAAACAGGACATGCAGGAGGGATATATTCCTGTCCCAGAGACTTCCTATACTCTGGAACGAGCTACCCATCTATATCAAGCAAAGTTCCTCATTAGCACTCTTCAAGAAAAATCTTGATGGGTGGTTGGGAAATAGGAAATACACCCCGGGGATAACTTCTGTGGCTCTGCTCGACGGGGGCACAGGAAATTAACTTTCTTGGGTGCCGTAAGCCAGGGAACCTTGTTGGCTAGGTTTACTTAGGCCCCTGGGCCGATAACAGTTCATAAGTAGGTACTAGGCTATTTCTTTTCTAAATACCTCTTCATTCTCCAAACTTTCTTCAGCATCTCCTTCCCCAGTACCATCTTCTCTTTCAACATCATCTGCGTAATATTCCTATTTTTTTCCTCGTTATCTACTCTCTCTTTCTGTTGTAGGACAGTCGAATCAAAAGTACCCTGGTTCTACACATTTTCTGCAAACTGACTCACATTTTTCCTCTCAGAATGTTCCCATTCTCCACACTGGCCACACCTTTGTTTGTTATAGTCTTGTACCAAGTAATTTTCACCCCACAAAAAACCTGCTTTAAGTTGGCCCCAGTACCTAACAAATCCTCTTACCATTCATGGTTACAGTATTTGAAACATGTTGCACTTTCCCTCCTTATCCATTGTTACCAACACTTCCCCATCCCCCAGTCCATGTAGTTCTTTCATCAAATATTTTTTAAATTCATGTATTTGCTACGTAGTGAAAGGAAAAAGCATTTTTAACTTGTCCTCATCCGTATCTGAAGTCCAAAACTGCACATTTATTTTCTTTTTAGTAGCAGTCCCAAGCTACGATAGTGTTTTGTCAGTGCTTCTGCATTCCTTTTCTCTGTGTTACTCGTAAACATTTCCAGTAAATTAAAACTTTCAAATATTACTAGACAGAAATTATCTCCCAAATAATGTCCTTATGTCTTTAATGACAAAACCAGCTGGTGAAATATTATCCATAATATCATACCTGCTAACATTGTCACTGTATACTATTAACTACCGGATGTCTTTCTGTGACTGTTGAAAAACTACAAATATTTATCCTTGCACCATTCCCTCTTCCATTCTTCCTTGCCCTGCTGTATCTGCAGAAGTCTTTTGTTCTTTTAATTTAAAAAAAAAAAAAAAAAAGCAGTAGAAAACTCTTAGAACTGGTGACTCCACCAGCTGGGAGTACCTCCATTATTTTTCCTTCACCAGGTACTACTTTGGTATCAAACCTCTGAGGATGTTCTTCGTGTTTCACTGTTGGCAGTCATCACCTGTGGGGTTATCCCTGCTGTGGTAGCCCTCGGACAGACCGGATACCAGAGTCAGTGTTTTTGTGTGCAGGCTGCTGTCGCATCTAGTCTGATGTCAGGTTGTCAGTACTATAAAGCAAGGCAGCCGATGTCATTACATCAGTCTTTCTTGCCATGGAGCCCGTAGCAGAAGCAGTTCGCACGAGTGCCGGTCGGTCGCTACCAGAAGTCGAATTTCAGCTGAAAATGTCTAAAGATAAGTACTCCGTTTGGGAATCTTTTTTCCGAACAAAAAAGTTAATAATTGTCTTGCCTGTGGAAAGCAGATCCTGCACCGAGACTTTCATTCTTACTGCATCACTTGTTTTGGCCCAGACCACAATGTCCCTTGTTGCCGGTTCTGTGTTCTATTTAGTGCAAGAACCATTCACCATAGAGCTCTTTTTGTAGACAATTAATTTCCAATATGGCATTTGTCAGCCAACCGTCCGCCGACACTCCGAAAAAAACGTAAAGATAGAGACAGGCCACACAAGGCTAAGCCTTCCGACGATGCTACCTCTAAGTAAGTCATCAGTTCTGTGGAATTCAGTGAATTCAGTGAAGTGTTTTTGCAGCCCCTGATGCCCAACTCTCTTTCTACGCAGGCCTCTGCCGAGACCCTTTTCAGAGGGGTCAGAAATCCACTTCGTCTTCCGAGCCTTTGGCTGTCTCTCCCTCAGTTGGGTCCGGAGCCACGACACAGGCACCAGCTTACAAGGAGGCCATTCGCACTACCAATTCTAGACAAAAAACAACATCTACTCTTCCGACTACCGTTCCTCAGACCAATGGATTCTCTTAGGGCACCAAGCCACTCCTAGGAAATGTGCTTCTAGCCACCATTTTGTTACTGCTCCCCTACCCCAAGCTCAAGTGCTTAAAATGGCAGAGGATCTCATCTCCCTTATCCAAAGTACTCAAGCCCCCACTCCTAAAAGGAAAAGGGTTCCTTCTCCAGAAATTGACACACGAGGAGTCTAAGGATTCTGATTATTCTGCCTTTGAAGAAGAATAGCCCTCAACTGTTTGAGGGGATTCAGATGCAGAGGAATCCATCCGCTCTGCCTTCCCTCCAGAGGACCTGTCCTTTGGGGAAACCCTTCACTCCCTCAGGGAGCATTTTCAGTGGGAATCTCAGGACTACCCACAGTCAAAGAAACTACTTGGAGAGTTTCTGGACCTGCCCCAGCACAGACCCCTGGCCATCCCACCTATTCTAGAAGTGGTGGATGATGATTTCCTGGAATCCAGTGTAGCCCCTGCTGCCCTACCTCCTGCCCCAGCTAAACCTAACAGGTACTACAGAGTACCAGATTTTCACAAATACCTGTACAGGAACCCTGCTGCAGACCCTGAGGTCATTACACAGGGATCCAAAGGAGCTAAGACTAGTTCTGCCAAGAATCCTCTTCCTTCTGGCAAAGACTCCAGAACTCTGGACAGATGAGATAAGAAAGTATACACCTCTGCAACCTTAGCTATCAGAGCACTCAGTTGTCAGTTCCATATGTTAAAATATCAACAACACACTTTGGAACAATTAAAACAGAAGTTTGCTTCCTCCCCTGACCGTGCCAACTCAAAAGAGCTGGCAGAATTAATACACTCTGCTTGTCAAGTGGCCAAGCACTCATTACATTGTGGATATGATGCCCTAGAAGCCTCTAGCAGGGCAGCAGTGACAGGATCTGTTATTAGAAGACATGCATTGCTGAAGGAACAACCTCTCCCTGAGCATGTCAAGTCTAAACTTATTGATGCACCCCTAGATAAGGAATGCCTATTTGGGGAAAAAGCAGAAGAGGTGCTTAAAAAGATGGAAGACAAAGCAAATTCTCTGCAAACAGTAAAAGATTTCTTTCAAGTTCAACCACCCAGATTCAGCAGGAACTTCCCCTCTAAACACTGGGTCTTTCCTGCACCCAGCTGACAGGGCTAAAGTAAGCCCCGCAGGGACTGAACATCCAGGCCCCCATCCCAGGGCCAGCAAAGAAGCAAACATTTGACCACTTCAGCCTCCAAGGCAGGGAGTTCTAAGCCAAGCTTCTATGGTAAGCACTCACAATGACTCTCCCTCCCCCCTCTGCCCTCCTTTCACTCATCTAAAACTAGGAGGAAGGCAAACCCTCTTCAAGGACAATTGGGTCTCTATAACCAAGGAACAATAGGTTTTAAAAATCATTTCTCAGGGATACAGCTTCTCATTCAGCGAACTCCTAATCCCAAGAGGGTACCCAGACCTCTCCCCAAACCAGTGGGCAGAGGAATTAAGACCTGTAAAAACCCTAATATCCCAGGGGGCAGTAGAACCTGTCCCTCCGGATCAAACAGGAAAAGGTTTGTACTCCAGACTATTCCTTGTTCCCAGAAAAGAGGGCACTTGGCGCCCCATCCTGGATCTATCCAAACTGAACACCACCTTGGTGGTCCCCAGATTCAAAATGACACTAGACCTAAAAGATGCCTACCTCCATATCCCCATCAGGGAATCGTGCAGAAAATTCCTGTGCTTCAGTGCAGGCAGTCAGCACTTTCAATTCTCTGCACTGCCCTTTTGCTTATCTACTGCTCCCAGAGTATTCACCAGATGCTTGGCCCTGGCTATAGCTTTCTGCAGCCAGAGAAGTATACAGATTTACCCTTACCTGGATGACTGCCTCATTCAGGTGAACAGCAAAGAATGTTGTTCCAGGACCTTCTGTTTGTCAAAAAACTCCTAACTTCCGTAGGGTTCACCTTCAATGAGAAAAAAATCAAAACAAAACCCCACCAGGAAAATTGCTTTCTTGGGAGTTGTGCTAGACGCAGTAACCCTAATGACCTTCCTATCCCCAGAAAAGCAGAGTTTTCTGCTTCTCTACTTCACCCAGCTGGCTTCCAGAATTCACCTCACTGCGAGGAAGTTCCTGCAAGCCCCGGGATACATGGCATCTTCCATCCTCCTCATCCGCCTCACCAGGCTTCAAATGAGAAAAATTCAGTGGTACTTAAAGAACCTTTGGTGTCAGCACTCTCAGTCCCTAGAGATCTCCCTCCTCCCACTGATCCCTTGCATAAGGGACTAAATTCTCTGGTGAACAGAGGCCTGTGCCATGAACAAGGGTCTTCCCTTCATCCTTTACCCTTCCGGCCAGACAGTCACCACCGATGCCTCAGACATAGCTTGGGGCGCTCAGCTAGCAGGCAGGTGTACCCAAGTTCTTTGGAATGCCCAGCAATTCAACTTGCACATCAACCAGAAAGAAATGATGGCAGTGCAAAACGCTCTGGCTTCCTTCAAACCCCTTTTCAGGCCAGGGGTCCTCCTCATAAAAGCAGACAACACCACAGTAATGTGATACATCAACAAGCGGGGGGGGGGCACCCAGTCTTAGCCCCTGTATAGGTTAGCCATGAGTCTGTGGCTTACGGCTACCTTCATGTGGCTACACCTAATTGCCCAGTACTTAACAGGGATCAACAATACACTGGCAGACCACCTAAGCAGAAACTTACTGGACCCCCACGAATGGCAGCTCCACAGAGAAATCTTACTGCAAATCACCCAGGAGTGGGGGATCCCATAGGTTGATCTCTTTGCCTCGCACCTCAACCACCAGCTGCACAAGTTTTGCACCAGGGAGTATCATCTCCTAGCATGGAAGGTGGATGCCTTGACCTTCCCCTGGAACTCACTCTGTGTATGCATGCCCTCCTCTGCCCCTTCTTCCCAAGGTTCTGATCAAAATAAGAGAGGAGAGACCAAAGGCCATCCTCATCACTCCAGATTGGCCCAGAAAACATTGGTACCCTTTACTATGCAGTCTGACCTTACAGCCCCCAAGCTGCTTCCCCTAAGGTCTGACCTCTTGGCCCAGGAGAGGGGGAAGATACTGCACCCAGACCTACAGACTCTCAAACTTTCAGCATGGCTCATACATTAAAAACTAACAAGAAGTCACTGTTAAGCAAACAGGTCTTGGGCATCATCACAGAGGCCAGAAGGCCCAGCACAAGAAAATCTTATGCAGGAAAATGGAAAAGATTCTGCTCCTGGAAGCAATCAAAAGGGGCCAGTACCTCCCAACCTTTCATCCCCCTCATCCTGGATTACTTAGCAGAGTTGCTCAATAGTGGCATCTCTTTCTCCTCTATTAAAATCAATGCCTCTGCCATCTCTGCCCATTATGATTCAAACCCACCCCTCTTCTCTCATCCATTGGTTAAGCAATTCTTCAGAGGAGCTTCTAATATCAGGCCTCCCAGAAGACCTCCTACTCCACCCTGGGACCTGTATTATGTGTTAGCGTAACTAACCTTACCTCCTTTCAAACCTGCCGCTTCAACAGAATTGAAATACCGCTCCTGGAAGACTGCCTTCCTATTAGCTATCACCTCTGCCAGAAGGGTCTCAGAACTTCAAGCTCTCGTGGTGGTCAAGCCCTTTGTAATTTTTCAAGCAGACAGAGTCTCCCTGAGGACTAATCCCTCCTTTATGCCAAAGGTGGTATCTGATGTGAGCCTTAACCAGGCCATACACCTTCCCACCTTCTTTCCCAACCCTCAAAATAAGGGGAGAAGAATTCTGCACTCGCTAGATGTGCACAGACAACTCAGATACTATCTGGACCCCGCAGTAAGCCATTCAAAAAAACTGACCAGCTACTTGTAAGCTTTGCCCCAGGGGCAGAGGGGAAGCCCATGCCCAAACAAACCATTTCAAAATGGATTTCACACTGTATCCATTTCTGCTACAGACTACATGGGAAACCGATCCCTAGGTCAATCTGTACCCACTCCACTAGGGCAATCTCCACTTCCAGTGCCTTCCACAGAGGAGTACCTACCAGGGACATATCATAAGTGGCCACCTGGACCTCTGTCCATACCTTTACAAAGCATTACCACCTACCTGTCTTTTCGGAGTCTAGGGCAGGGTTTGCCTCTGCAATTCTGCAGGGCCTCCTGACCCATACCTAGGACTCTTATCTTTCCTTCCACCCTTTACCTCAGCTTTGGTGATGACTGCAACAGTGAAACACGAAGAATATAGTACAGTTGTGTACATTTACCATAAATGTAGATGTTCGAGTGTATTCACTGTTGCAGTCCTTCCCCCTTTTCTCATCTTCCCCTAGGGGGACACATGCTTCCTAGGGTGGCTCTTAGCCACCAGGACCACTTCTCTCTTTTCCTTTGTGCTTCTGACAGGTTAGGGCAAGAAAAACTGATGTAATGACATCAGCGGCCTTGCTTTATAGTACTGATGACCTGACGTCAGACTACAGGCAACGGCAGCCGGCACAGAAAAATATTGACTCTGGTATTCGGGCCGGCCAAGGGCTTACCACAGCAAGGATAACCCCACAGGTGATGACTGCAACAATGAATACACTCAAACATCTACATTTATGGTAAGTGTACAAAACTGTACTTTCTGCCTCCTGTAGTACTCGCTCTGCCATGTCACTGCATTGTGCTTCCTCGCCTACCTTTGGCTGTGCTTTTCAGCACTGGTATCTCCAGTCATCCAACTTATATCTGTGCAACAACTTCAGCTTCTTTTTCTTCCATCAGTAAGTTTTTCCCTGCTTTTCTATCCATTTCTGCTCCATTTCCCTCCATGTTGAAATTTCCAGAACTGTAGTAGCAGCTCTCAGGTACCATTTAGCAGCTTTCAAGGGGAAGTTTCCTGATGCCCTGACCAAATTTCCCTTAGTCAGTATAAGTAAGACATCAGTTCTCCCCTGAAAAGAGGGCATTAGTCTAATGGGACTAACCCGGTCAACATAAACTAAATAATGAGCTGACTGCAGAGGCTGTCATCTAGCCATACAACATGACTCTTTTGCTTAAAGCCATAACCACACCCCCAGTGACTGATTTGATTGTCCATGCCATTACAGAGGCCTACATTGGCATCCCCTTACATTTATGCACTTACACACACACAACTTCAGGCCTGCCATCACCAGCTTGGTTGGACCAGGCCCACATCCCTAACCACCTCCTACTTGGGCACCAGCCTCCACTTTTTCACTTGCAATCGACAGACATGCACGAGTATCCAGTTTCCTGTGGATAGACAACTCCATCTCCATTGCTGTCTCCTATCTGCCCCCTGCCAGCTCATCCATTAACCCACAGAGCTAATTTAACCAGGCTCATCTGGGAAATAGTCGGGTTATGTCCATCTATGTCACAGAGCCGGCTACAAGAAGGACATTCAAATACTTCAGATTTACAAAAATAACAGTGAAATTTAGACTTTGCAAAAAAACGTGGGTTAAAAGTAGCTAAATTTATTTATTTAAGAGATATAAAGAAAGTGATTAAGCAAGACTGTCCCTTGAGTTCATTTTTTATTGTTTTGTACTAATGTTAGGTTTAAGGAAGATAACCAAATAAGATTCATGTCCCAAGATGCAAGATTCATCCATCCATCCTTTGTACATGGGATCAGGGTGTTACATCAACCGTGACTCTCATGTAGAGCCAGTATTCAAACTGCCAGCTGGATAGACCTGCCATGGTGGTTGTTCTATACCACATGAACAAGCAGTCACTCCTTTGGCCATTGTGTAGTCTCTGACTACTGCATGTCTTTATAATGTTAGCAGAAACCACATCACTCTGACAAAACCCATGTGAACACAAGCACACGCAGACTCTGCATAAAAGGCATTCCAGCCAAGAATTAAACCAGAGAACTTCTTATTGTGAGAAAACGGTGATACACACTGCATGACTGTACCACCAAAGTGCCAGTAGTAATTACTTATGCATTTGGCTTTAAGTTGATCATAAAGTGATAATGAGTGAAAGAAGATCAAAACACTTAAGTGATGCATGTGATAGGTTTGGGTTCAAATTTTAATAAAAAGTTAATGATAAAAGGCGGGTGTAGTGCAGCTGTCAGTGTCTAAAAATAATAGATAGGCTGTAAGTGCCAAATTTGGTAAATATGATGTGGGCAAAAACATTATGGAGAGAAGCTCTTTGGAAAGTGAGAAATGCTAGGTGACCTATGGTTTTGTTAAAACGTCATATAAGAACATGATTTCCTGCTGTTTAAGACTGTTAGTAGAGGATAGATAGTGTTGCAGGGGTGATTTGCATCCTAGATGAGAAGGGGAATTTGTGGAATTTTTTTTGATAATTCTCTGAATTTGATACTTTATTTTTTTATGTACATTTAGTTTTTGAAGTTTGTAATGATAGGATCCATTCTCATTCTACAATTACAAGATATTTAGATTATCTCCATCCAGATTCTCCATCCTTCCGTTTAGTAAGTGTAAATATGTATTTAATCGTCCGTACTATAGTGCACTTTTATACTGCCTCAGTAGAAAATATGATTCTAGCATGAGTCTTCTGTTTCAATTACCTGTGGTCATAAACTTGAAATGTAAAGGGAAGATGATGTCAGGCCTTAATAAACAATTTGTTTTAGAAAATGCTTTAAATAGCAGTGATGGATACATCTTCAGAGACGATAATCATTTGATCTTGTTCAACAGATAGATATTTTGTCAGCCCATCCTTGTTTAATTTGTCATTCTTTAATTCCTACCATCTGTGTGAATTATTTCCTGTAATGATTATCTGAATTGGTAAATCTACCTGTAATGTTAATCACCTGTCTGTAAATCACTTGTGTAAGTGTAGTTTTTCCTTCTCTCTTTCTAACAGCCCCCCTGTCCATGTGCTGGCAGTCACACCCAGACTTTTCTTTTCGGATGAGTTAATGCTGAAATATATTAGCTTGTCTTCCCTGCTACTCCCTCCTTTACTCCTCATAGATTAATAGATATTCCAAGGCCACTGGGTTCCATGACCATTCACACCTTGCCAAGTACCCTCCGTTTCTGCTCTATGTGGTCGTCCTTATCCTCTTTTTGTGTGAACTTTTATTGTATGTATATATCCATTAATAGCCTTGCATATCACAACACTTTAAATAGACCTCATAAAGTTATGTCTTCAGCTTACCCTCTGTGTACCCCAGTGCAAGACACACCTCAAAATCCAGCCACATTTTGTTTATAAGGGGTACGTCATATGTCATACATATGCTCCCCCATGCACAGCATAGGGCATAAAGGTGATGTCCTGATGTACCATCCTCAGAACTTCTTTGCCACCAGTCCGAATGCCATCTTCAATCATCAGTCTGAATGCTCATATATCTGCTGGTTCTACCGCTTTTCAGTTAAGAGCCCCATTGGGGGTTTTGATTTTATTTACCTTACGTTTGCCTTGTAATCTGGTTGTTGGGTTTAATGTCATCCAGAAATGGAAATGCCTCACCATAAGGGTTGTCACCAGCAGTATTTGTTCTGTTTAGGTGCTTCTACATCTTGAGATTTCTCAGTCGTTTGTCCCTAAGATGTTGAGGAGTCAGCTCTCTTCCCTAGTGATTTTATCTTGAGAACCACTGTCTTAAATTGTTGTCTAAGGATACCATGGAAGGATCTTCCTGGCCTGAGGGGACAGCCATCTGCAAAGAAACAGGCCAAGAAAGCTCAGTCTGATTCTTTGGCTGTGCTGCCTCCACCAGAAGGTTTTCTTGAGGCTGGTGAAAGCCTGGAAGAGCATCCAGTTGCTTTCTCTGATTCCTGTGCCACTACCTCTTCTGATGCTAGCATAGACTTGATGCCACACACACACATGTCCATGGAGGTTATGCGGACGTCCGCCTCTGATGTACAGGGGGAACTGTGGCTGGTTATTACTGAGGGGCCTAGGGGTGTTCCTCAAAATTTAGTTAGGGAAGAGGTCCCAGCTATCATTGAGTGCCATCAGGGGTCAGAGCCTCCAAAATTTTTCAAGGCTGATCTTCCACTCACAAAGAAGCAGAAAACTAAGCATATTTTGCTTGCTCCCAGGAATCCTGAGAGTGAGTGGCAGAACTTCAGCCAAGGCTTGTTTAATGCCCTTATGGCTCTTAAGCCTCCACAGGGTGTTTCTGTTCTTCCTCCCCCCTGGTCCTCTACTCCTTTTAAGAGGCCTAGGGAACAGGATTCTTCTGAGGAGGATGCCGATTCTGATGGCGTCCCTGACTTGCTCCTCCCAGATTCCTTCGTCACTGGACTGTCAGTTCTGACTCTCCTTTTGAGGTGGTTTCATTTGGTGATACTGTTTCCATATTGATGGAATTTTTCAAATGGGACTGTGCTCAGATGTCTGATATTCAGAAGAGGTACTATGAGCTTCTGCAAATGGAGTCTCCTAGGTCCCCTCTGCTGTTCCTTTGGTTCTTACTGCCCTGCTGCTTCTGTTTCCCAACCTCTTGATTCTCAATCCCATGCTCCCAAAAAACCTGATATGTTTTATAAAGTGCACAGACAAACTGAGAACCAGGAACCAACAGTAGAACACAAAATCCAAGCTTAGGTACTCAGTCTCAGTACTGCAAAAAAAATATTTTGACTGTTCAACTTAAGATGGTTAACACACTTGTTTAATAGTTTTATTAGTATTGATGTTCTATTGGCCGAGAAAGTCATGTGTTTCTTTATTTAAATATAATGTTGTAAGTGTTTTTTATGTTCTGAAGAAGTCAGTTGTTATATGCTTTGATGAAAGCACTAAATAAATTTTACTAAATATTCTGTTTTTGTGGAGACAGTTCCTAGGCTTGGATTTTAGGTTTTATAAAGTGCTTGAGTACAGCAAGTTTCTATAAGTGTCCCTCTGCTGACCCTTCTGTGGTGTCTAGCTTCTGATAAGCCTTCCAAATTGCTGCCATCTGACAAGGATAGCAGAACCATGGAGAGACTGAGTAAGAAGGTGTGTACTTCTGCTATCCTAGCCTTCCGGGCTGTTAACTGTCAGACAAGCATAACTGGGTATGTTTTGGCTCTTTACTCTCAAGCCTGTCAGGCTATTTCTGATCTCCCTCATTCTGAGGGGAAGGTCTCTTGCTTTGCTCGGAACACCCTCCCAGGTAACTTGCCATTCCATTAAATGCAGCTGTGATGCAGCTGATGCTTCATCTAGGGCTGCTGCTTTTTTATCTATTTTGAGGAGGTATTCCTAGCTCAAACTCCAGTCTTTACCTGGCAATATCAAGACTAAACTGATGGATGCTCCCCTGGATAATAAACATTTGTTTGCTGCTGCTGCAGAGTTGAAGTCCCTGCAAGAAATGGCGAAGGCCTTACAGAAGTTGAAGCATATTTTTGTTTCCCCTGTGCCCAAGTTTCAGAGGAATTATCCTAATAAGTCTGTGTTTGTCTGTAGACAGTCTCGCCCTCCCCTAAACATAAAAAGGGTGGTAGAAGGGCTCCCCCTGCTAAGGCTACCCAAACCCCTCCTTCTCAGAAGCCCCTTTTTTCTGACAAACCAGGTGCTGTCTGACTATGTTGTTGTTCTCCGTCATATCAGCCTTTCTCTGCATCTTTCCCTGTCCCTTTCTATTTGGGTAAAAATCACCCAAGACTCCTGGGTTCTTTCCATAATTTGTCAGGGTTATTACATGGTTTGGGAATATCTTCTCTCCTTTTTGGGCATTCCTCAACCTCTCAGGAAAAATTGCCCTTTTTCCATAGGTGTTTCAGGGCCTGTTGGTTCAAGGAAAAATTCAAGAAGTTCCAACTCTTCACAGGGGGAAGGAGTTTTACTCCAGAATGTTCTTGGTCCCCACGAAAGATGACACCTGCAGACCCATTTTGAATCTTTCTCAGCTGAACACCTTTTTGAAGGTCCCTTCCTTTTGGATGCTAGCCTTTCAAAACTTGTTTCATCTGTTACTTTTACAGGCTTTTCTAGTTTTACTCGATCTCAAGGATGCTTATCTATGCTTTCCTATTCATCCCCTTTTCAGGAAGTGTTTCTATTTCTCTGTTACTTCCTGGCATATTCAGATCTCTGCTTTGCCCTTTGGCCTCTCTACTGCCCTGGGGCCTTCACTGAATGCCTCATTCCTGTAGTTGCTTTCTGCAGTGTCGGGGGGGGGGGGGGGATGCAGGTCTTTACCTATCTGGACAGCCTGCTTTTTCAGGCCTTCTCTCGTGATGTCTTACTTCAGCATCTTCACTTTACCATTTCTCTCTTGCAAAGCCTGGGGTTTACTGTAAATTTCCAGAAGTCATTCCTGACTCCTCCTCAGGATCATGTTTTTCTGAGTTGCAGGATCCAGACCTTTCCAATGCTGGCATTCCTGCTTCCTCACAAGGCCTTAACTCTCATTGCTTTCTTTCAATCCTTTTATACTCTGGTTTCAGTCACAGCCAGAGAATTCCTGTGGGCTCTGGGTTGCATCGCTTCCACCATTCCTGTGCTCTCTCTAGCCAAGGTCTACATGAGAAAACTTCAGTGGTTTCTAAAGTCAGTTTGGCTTCAACATTCTCATCTTTAGAATTCCTAATCCCTCTACTTCCATGCCTTAAGCTGGAACTTTAGTGGTGGGTTCATCAGTTGTCCCTCAACCCAGGGCTGCTTCTTCATAGGTCCATAGGTGTGTACTAGACTAATAGCTCTGGAGCCTTTACAAGCCTAGCCCATAGAAGTGCCCTGGCATCATGCTGCCCGATGTTAGTTCCCAGTGCCTCTATCAAGTAGAGCCACTGGAGTGATTGCCAGGGTGAACTTTCTATTTCCCATCCACTCATCAAGATTTCTCTTGAAGAGGGCCAATGAGGTGCTCTGCTTGACATGTATGGGAATTCTATTCTAGAGAGTGGGCAGTCTTTGGGTTATGAACCTGTCCCTCCAGCATGTTCTGTTGATTGCAGTAATGAGGTTGAGGTCTCTGGACTGAGTGGTGCAGAGGGATTAGGATTTCTTTAGATGTAGCATTTCTAACAGAACTGGGTCAGACATGGCTTTGTAAGTCAAGCAGAGATCGCCTCTTAGTAGACAATGTGAGACAGAGAATAGCTGGAGTTTTTTGTGTCTGTACATGTAGGACATGTTTTTAAGGCCTAGGATCCTCTTCATGAGGTACTTTTGTGGCCTTTCAAGCTGTTGCATGTGTCTAGTGAGGTACATGCCAAATTTGGCATTATACTCTATGATTTGGCCTAATGAGGGAAGAGTAGAGAGAGAGAGATGATGACCTCTTTCTTCCTGGATGTAAAACCCTTGGTAATGAGATGTGCCACAGAGAAGGACTTTCTGACCACATTGGCAATGTGGTGGTCGAAGGAGAGGTTGCTGTCAAGTGCGTTTTTCCCAAAGGGGATGACTATGCATTTTTTGGCATTAAGCTTAAGGCCATGGTTTCAACACCAGTCATTGGTCTCAGTGATGCCTTTCTATAGGATGGCTACATCACTTGAGGAGTTAATAATGGCTCCCAGTTTGCAATCTGTAAACTTGGTCAGCCAGAGTCCCTCTGTGTTGGCCTGGACTTCTGAGAAGTAAATGCCAAACAGGAGAGGACCCAAGACCAATCCCTGTGGGACTCCACTTGTGATTGGTCGACAGTCTGACTTGGAGTCAGCTACTTTCACACTGTGGGTTCTATCTGTGTGCCAGTTTGCAACTCACCTAGTGATATAGGGGTTGATGCCTAGTTTGGTGAGTTCATCAATTATTCCTGAGTGGGGAATGGTATCAAAGGCCTTGGCCAAATCAAGGTAGGCTGTATGAACTGCCTTGCCCTCATCCACAGCTCTGGTGACTGACTCAAAGAAGTTAACTAGGTTGAGCAGGCATGATCTACCTTTCACAAAACCAGATTGCATGGGATCTAGAGTTTGGAGGTAGGAACTTTTACAGATGCCTTGGAAGTGGGATGGGGGCCTCTTTCAGCAATCTGAAAGTTCAGGACCTTTGATCGATTTGACAAAAGAAAGACCACATCAGTGTCAAAGAGATGAGAGTTCTACTGACTCTTCAAGCTTTTCATCCTTTTTTTTTCTTCTAGGGCCTCTCAAGATTTTCACAGACAATACCAAGGTGATGTGGTACATCAACAAGCAAGTGGGGGAACAAGGTCTTATCTCCTATGCAGGTTAGCCCTTCAGGTTTGGGTACTAACTATCCAGTATCAAGTGACCCTTCATGCAGTTACATTCCCTCAGATCAGAGTATAGTGGCAGATTCTTTGAGCAGGTCCATAACACTATCCCACGAGTGGGTGCTTCATGGGGATGTTTCTGGACAGTGTCCACCAGTGTGGCACTCAAGTAGATCTGTTTGCTTCCCCTTTGAACAGACTACTTCCTCTGTTTTGTGCTAGAGACCCATGCCCTCTGGCATGGAATGTGGAATCCCTCTCTTTTTCTTGGAAGGTAATGTTTCTTTGCCTTCCTTCCTTATCCTCTCATTCCAAAAGTCCTGTTCAAGATAAAACAGTAGTGACTCCATTTGGGCCCAGACAGCATTGGTTCCTTTTTTTCTGCATCTTGCCAATGACAGTCATCACCAGTTACCTCACAGTGTGGACCTACTCCAACAAGACAAGGGATCTGTCATCCATCTCAACTTGTCCACACTTCAACTGACATTGTGGATGATAATAGTTTTGATCCCCTACAGACACCTTTTTTTCTGAGAAGGTTCTTTGGGTCCTGCAGGTGACCATGAAACCCACTACTAGGAAATCTTATTTAGCCAAATGGAAGAGTTTTTCCATTTGATGTCTTTCTCTTAACCTGGATCCACCTACTATTGATGTTCCATTGGTTCTGTCTTATTTGTGTGAATTCCTCAGTGCTGGGTTGGCATATTCTTCTGTTAAGGCCCATCTGTCAGCTATCGCTGCTTTTTTTCTTCCCCTTTAACCTCTAGATTTGACACCCAACAGTTTTTAAAGGGGTTCTTCACATTAGGCCTCCCAGGAAACAAGCCCCCCTCCTTCCTGGGACTGTAATTTTTTTAGAAAAATTGACATAGGCTCTTTTTGAGCCTGCTGCTTCAGCTTCCTTACAGCATTGTTCTTGGAAGTCTTTTGGCCCTTACTTCTGCTAGACTGGTGACTGAGCTGCAAGTCCTTATGGCTGTCCCCTCTTTTTTTAGTTTCCCATACGGACGGGGTGTCCCTTTGTACTACTCCTCCTTTTATGCCCAAGGAGGATAATGAGTTGTCTTTTAAGCAGGCTATTCATTTGCCCACTTTTCCCCTTCTCTGCAGTCTGCTAATGAGAAGGTTTTGCACACCTTGATTTATTTAGACAATTCCGATATTAGTTGGATAAGACTAAAGCTTTTCATAAATCTGAACAGCTTTCTGTTTCTTTTCATCCTAGAACTTTAGGTTTGGCTGTTTCCAAGCAAACTATTTCTTCTGGATGTCTGAAGTCATTTTTTTGCTGTTCTTATAATGGGAAAAGCCTTCCTTCTGTTAAGGCTCATTCCAGTAGAGTTGTGGCTTCTTCTGGTGCTTTTTTCAAGGGCTTGGATACTAAATCTATTCTCAAGACAGCAACCTGGAATTTTGTACATACCTTTATTAAGTACTATAAGTTGGATGCGATATCTAGGGCCAGAGCTGGCTTTGCCAGTGCCATTCTCCATGGCTTTCTAATGGGCTCTGCTGGCCCTTTCTCCTCCCATTCTTCTTCCCGAGTTTTTGCACTCTCCCTATTGTAAAGAATACTGCAACAGTGACATAGAAGGGACATAGTACAGTTGTGTAAACGCTTACCATAACAGTAGATGTCCTTTTCTTCTCTCTTGCAGTATTCGCTCCATCCCTCCTCCCCCTGATCCTTTTTACTTCTAGATATGTTTGTTACACATTTATATCCTTGGACTGTTGTTCCTACTGAAGCTTTTTCAGATGTTCTTCGTGTTTCACTGTTGCAGTCATCACACTTGGGTTATCTGCCTGCAGGTAGCCCTCAGTCGGCCCGGATGCCAGAGTCTTGGGATTTCTGCGTTGGATGCTGTCATCTCTTCCATGACGTCAGGTCGTCAGGGGTATAAAACATGCAGCTGACGCCATTACATCAGCTTTTCTTGCCGCGTGGGAGCCGAAGCAGAGGCAGTTCGCAAGTGCTGGTTGGCCGCTACCTGAAATTTTCGTTTATCGAGTTTCAAACCTGAAGTCTTCTAAAGCTAAGTACCCCATTGGGGATCCTTTTTTCTTGCTCTAACTGATGTCAGACAAAGTTAATTGCCTTGCCTGCGGAAAGCAAATACCTCAGAGATTTTCATTCTTACTGATTCACCTGTTTAGGCACAGACAACGATGTTCCTCCCTGTCAGTTTTGTGCCTTGTTTAACACCCGAACTATTAGTCGTCGGGCTATCTTTGTCACTAAATTCTTTCGCTGTCATTCTCCGTATTCTGAAATGGCTTCGATAAACCATCTGACTGCCAATCTTCCGAAAAAAACATAAGGATAAAGACAGAGACAAACTGCATAGGTCCAAAACTGCCGATGTACCTATGAGGATTCAGATGCAGAGGATTCCATTCCCTCTGCCTCCCCTCCAGAGGACTTTTCTTTTGGTGAAACCTTGCATACCTTAAGAGAGCATTTCTACTGGGAATGCCATGAATACCCTCAGTCCAAAAAGAGACTAAGAGAATTTTTAAACTTGCCTCAGCACAGGCCTCTAGCTATTCCCCCTGTCCTGGATAGTGTGGATGATGTCTTCATGGAATCCAATTTTACTCCTGATACTTTACCACCAGCTCCTAGAAAGCCTGACAGGTACTACAGGGTACCTGACTCTCATAAGTTTCTCTTTAAAAATCCCACTGTGGATCCAGAGACCATTTCCCAGGGACCTAAAGGCATTAAGGCTACTACAGCCAAAAACCCTACCCCTTCGGACAGGGATTCTAGAGCTTTAGACAGATTGGGTAAGAAGGTATATACCTGTGCAACTGTTGCCATCAGGGCTTTGAATTGCCAGTTTCACATGTTGAAGTACCAGCAGCATATTATAGAACTAATGAAAAAAATATTTTGTTGCTTCCAGACTCCGCAGAAAATCAAGAGTTAATGCATTCTGCAAACCAAGTTAGTAAACATACTTTGCAGTGTGGTTTTGATGGCTTAGAAGCATCTTGCAGGTCTGCTGTCACTGGGTCTGTAATGATAAGGCATGCTTGGCTGAAGGAACAGATCTTGCCAGACCATGTCAAGCAAAATTGCTTAGATGGTCCATTAAACCAGGAATGTTTGGCACAAAAGCAGAATAAGTTCTTAAAACGATGGGGGAAAAAGCTAAATCTATGCAAACTGTTAAAGATTTCTTACAGGTGCAGCCACCTAGATTCAGTAGGCATTGGCCTTCTAAAAACTGGTCCTTTCCAGTCCCTCCCAGGCCTTCCCAGACCAAAACCAGGGGCAGCAGACCACCAAGACTACAGTCTCAGGGTATGCAGAGATCTAAACAATGGAGTGCTCCCATCTCAAAAACAGGAAGTGGTAAGCCACCCCTTATGGAAAAAGTTCACAGTGACTTGTCTATCATCCTTCCCAGCCATGCCCAAGTACTTGCACCCTTAGGAGGAAAACTCACCCTGCATGCAAAAAACTGAATGGTCATTGCCTAGGACCGATGGGTCCTAAACATTGTATCCCAGGGATACAGATTCTACTTCCACTCACTGCCAACCCCAAGCCGGTTGCCAGACCTTCCTCCAAACCAGTGAGCAGAGGCTCAGAAGCAAGTACTTTCACTTCACAGTGTCAGGGCTATTCAACCTGTTCCATTGCAGCAAAGGGGACAGGGTTTCTACTCCAGACTGTTCCTGGTGCCCAGAAAAGAGAACTATTGGCACCCTATCCTGGATCTGTCAATTCTTAACACCTTCCTGGTGGTTCCAAAATTCAAAATGCTTACACTGCAACAGCTTCTTCCTGTGCTAGCCAAGGACGCATGACTAGGCACCCTAGACTTAAAAAAGCTTATCTGCATGTCCCCATAAGGGAATCTTGCAGGAAATATCTACGTTTCACGGCAGGCTATATGCACTTATCAGTTCTCTGCTCTCCTTTTTGGCTCATCTCCTGCACCCAGGGTATTCACAAAGTGCCTGGCTCCAGCCATTGCATACTGCAGGCAGAGAAATATTCAAATTTACCCATAGTTGGATGACTGCCTGATTCAGGCGGGCAGTCAGGAATTGCTTCTTCAGCACCTGACATTTGTAAAGGGACTCCTAACTTCCCTGGGGTACACCATCAACGAAAACAAATCACAACTGGTGCCCACCCAAAATATTGTATTCCTGGGAGCAAGCTTGAACACAACTTCCCAGGTGGCATTCCTCACTCCAGAAAAACAGGTTTATTTGACAAACTACTTCAAACTAATGGCCACCAAAATGCAGCTATCTGCAAGACAAATACTGCAAGCTCTAGGGTTCATGGCCTCATGCATTCTACTCATTCCATATGCAAGACTGCATATGAGGAAACTTCAATGGTAATTAAAAAGTCTCTGGTGTCAACATTCTCAGGACCTGGAAACACTGATTTCTATCCTTCCTTGTCTAAGGGCAGAGTTCCTTTGGTGGGCAGAGGCATGCAACCACAACAAGGGACTTCCTTTCACTCAACCCCTTGCCACCCAAACCCTGACAACAGACGCATCAGACTAAGCATGGGGGGCTCACATGGCAGGCAGATGGAGCCCAAGACAAATTTCCATGCATATCAATCAAAAAGAAATGTTAGCTGTGCAGAATGCTTTGACAGCCTTCAAATACCTTATCCTTCCAGGACAACTCCTGATAGACAGACAACACCACAGTTTTGTGGTACATAAACAAGCAGGGGGGGGGGCTCATTCCAACCCACTCTGCAGGTTAGCCATGGCCCTGTGGAACACAGCCTTGAGCAGCCAAGTGTACCTGCAAGCTCAATTCCTGCCAGGCAGACAGAATTCACTTCCAGACGACTTAAGCAGAAATCTACTGGACCCACACGAGTGGAAACTGGAAAACCAACTCATTCAAACTTCTAACCCACAGGTGGGGGACACCAGAGGTGGACCTTTTTGCCTCCCCCCAGCTCCGCATATTTTGCACCAGAAATCCTCACAGCAAAGCATGAAAAGTGGATGCCCTATCCTTTTCATGGGAAAACCTCTCAATTTATGCCTTTCCCCCTCTGCCCCTCCTCTCAAAAGTACTACTCAAAGTCAAACAGGACAGACCAAGGACAGTCCTTATTGCCCCAGACTGACCTCGCCAGCACTGGTACCCACTCCTATGCAGTCTGACGGCAGTGCCACCCTGGCACCTACATCAGACCCCCTCCCTGCTGTCCCAGCAGGAGGGACAGATTTTGCATCCACAGCTGCAAACAGTTAACCTTGCAGCCTGGCTTATCCCCTGAATACACCACCAGCCACCCTCAGAAAACAGGTGCTGGACGTCATCCTGGAGGCCAGAAGGCGTAGTACTAGGAAATTCTATTCAGAAAAGTGGAAAAGATATTGTTCTTGGAGCCAGTCTCAAGGAAAGGACACAGCTGTGCCCACCTTACCTCAAATCCTAGACTACCTAGCAGAGCTGCTCTACAGAGGCCTATCCTTCTCATCAATTAAGATTCATGCCTCTGCCATCTCAGCTCATTACAATACTGAGCCACCTCTCTTTTCTCACCCTCTCATCAAACAGTTCTTGAGAGGAGCTAACAATTTAAGGCACCCGAGAAGAGCTCCCACCCCTGCCTGGGACCTTAACTTTGTACTAGAGAAGCTCATACTTCCCCCTTTTGAGCCTGCTGCAGCAGCAGCAGAGTTAAAATTCCTCTCTTGGAAAACAGCCTTACTTCTCGTCATCACTTCAGCAAGAAGAGTGTCTGAGTAACAGGCACTAATGGCTGTGGAACCCTTCATTATTTTCCATGCAGACAGGGTTTCCCTCAGGACTAACCCATCATTTATGCCCAAGGTGGTATCCAGTGTGGCTTTAAATCAGTCCATCCATTTACCAACCTTTTTCCCTAATCCTCAGAATAAAGGGGGAAGGATCCTGCACTCCTTGGACATGCACAGACAGCTAGGGTTCTACCTTGATTAGGACTAAGCCATTCAGAAAATCTGACCAGCTGCTAGTCAGCTTTGCTACGGGGGCAGAGGGCAAGGCCATTTCAAAGCAACTCATCTCCATATGGATAGCACACTGCATCCATTTCTGCTACAAACACCATGGAAAACCTACCCCATAGGGTATCAGAACTCATTCCACTAGGGCTACCTCAACCTCTACAGCATTTCTCAGGGGAGTCCCTACCAGGGACATCCTGGAAGCTGCAGCCTGGAGTTCTGTACACACCTTCACCAAGCATTACCACTTACCTAACTTTTCTAAATCCAGAGCTGGATTTGCCACAGCAGTCTTATAAGGCCTGCTAGCCAGCCCTAATACTTCTTGACTGCCTCCACCCTTCCTCAGCTTTGGGAATCAACCCAAGTGTGATGACTGCAGTAGTGTAATACGAAGAACATAGTACAGTTGTGTGCACTTACCATAAACGTAGATGTTCGAGTGTATTCACTGTTGCAGTCCTGGTTACCCTCCCTCCAGCCCCCTGATTTTTCTATACTTTCTGCCTATCCTCTTTTTGGCCATATCTTATGGCAATGGTATTTACTTTTTACTGGAGGTGTTCCACACCATGTAATTGCTTCCTATTTTGGGGGCTCCTGACATCTGGGGCAAGAAAAACTGATGTTATGTCGTCGGCTGCATGTTTTATACCTCTGATGACCTGACATCATGGAAGAGGCAACAGCATCCGATGCAGAAATCCCAAGACTCTGGTATTCAGGCCGACTGAGGGCTACCTGCAGGCAGATAACCCAAGTATGATGACTGCAACAGTGAATACACTTGAACATCTACATTTATGGTAAGTGTACACAACTACTTTCTGAGGGTGGTACGTCCAGACATCACCTTTATGCCCTACACTGTGTGTGGGGAGCATATGTGTGATGTACGGTGTACACTTTACGACCAAAAGGATTTGGTATACTGGCCAGACATCAGGCTGCCCTTGATAGGGGATCCATATAGTAAAGAATACTGCAACATTGAAGAGAGGACATCTGCTGTTATGGTAAGATTTGACACAACTGTACTTTATCTGTCCTTCAGGCAGATCTTATTCATAGTCTATATTCAGAGTTCATATTGTATACTAATTCTCAATGTTATTCTCCTAACATACTACCATCATCTTTAGTTCTTTGAAATTGCCATAATCTGCTTTTTTCACTCTTCTTCCAAGATTTTTCAGTGACAAGAAATTAAGAATGCCTGTAGCCTTTATACTTTCATGACCGTTGCGTATCTTTAACTTGTAAACTTGATCTACAGTAACTAGATTTTTTTCCTACTTCATCCCATGTATATGTTCAGAATATTTAAGGTAGAACCCCAGCTAATCATTAAGCCCATCATCTGTACAAAAAGTACAGTTACTCTCTTTTTTCGCATGCTTTATGATTGAATCTCAGCTCAGCAAGCTCCTGCCTGGAGCCCTGCAGAGTTCTACAGCAGCAGAGAGACAAAAGAGAGACTTTGGAGTGATTAAGTATCATTTTTCTGCATTCTCTTGCTGCCTTTAGCTAATTCTGCCTAAAACACCAATTTTTTTTTTTTTTTTTAGAGTTTCTGTGATTTAAAAAGCTTGTTTCAGCTACATATTGTATTTATTATACTGCCTGCACTTTGACAAAGTTGTTTTTGTGTTTAAATTACCTGTTTAACTGTTGTAGGCTACACACTCAAGTGTGATAGCCAATTTCTGTGCATTTAAAGTGTTTTTTTTATTGTATCTGCTTTATTTTCTGCAAAAAACAAAAAAATATACTCGTTTTCCTGCTTTTCTAAGCTAGTATAGTCCAGTTTTCAGGTTAGTGCTGAATTCAGGGCTGTTACAAGTTTGTGTTTGCCCATACGTTACTTGGATAGAAGGAAGTTTCTCTGTTCACCTGTGAGAGAGGGGAGCTTTGAGCAGCCGATCTGTCCCTGGAGGAGTGGTTTCAGCCCAGAAATTAGTAGTTTATTGGTCATTTTGGGCTAATTTCTCTCTCTAATTTCCGTGCTGTAAAACTCTGGCGGGCAGCGCCTGTTAGCTAGGGTATAATTATTCCCAGCTCCACAAAGTTTACTCTTCAATTTTTCCCTTCGAACTAGACAAACTTTCAACTTAGCACTCAAACCATTCACTTCTCATCCCGGCACTTGCTCAAAACTCATAGCAAGACCAATAAACCTTAGCACTAGATCCCCCTATACTGTAGAGATGGACAAGGCTCTCTATTCAACCTTGCCAGCCAATCAGTAAAACAGTTCACTGTACCTATCCAGGCATGTCCAAAGGGCAGTTTCAGGTGTACTCTCCGGTCCAGCTGGTGAATCTTGGCATTTTGAGGCAATGTTACAACTGCCTCATGTACACAGACAACCATCTCCTCCTACCACCAAACACTAATACATGTGAGAGATGCAAGTATACAGCCAAACTGGAGGCCAAGCTCTCTCAACCCAAGACTGGACTAGACAGTCAAGAGGAGAAGGGAATTACTTGCATCACACCACCAGTCTCACATAGACCTATGAAACCAGCACTGGCAAAAAACACACACAAATACACAACAACATACTCAGAGGCTCTCAATAAAAATCTGCAAAAGCAACAGAGACCTCCAAAGCAGACACCCAAGCAACCTCCACCCCCCAACACAAACCATGTAACACATACTTCACAAAACCAGTGTGCCACGCAATCACAGCCCTTAAGGCAAAATAACATACCCAACACACTAGTAATAGGTGACTCTATAGTCAGGCACACTGACGTCCCACTTACTAGGCTGAACAAGGAGAAGGTTACTGTTAGCTGCCTGTCGGGTGGCAGTATCTGCCACATATGACAAACACTCAGGTCACTGCAGAGCAAGTACAAATATGACTCTGTTATTGTCCATGTTGGTGTGAATGACCTGAGCCATACCTCCCTGGACTACATGAAAAGAGACATGGAAGAGCTCTCTGATCACGTAGCCCAGGTCAGTATGACCCTGACGTTGAGTAGCATCCTGCCCTCACCAAGAATGATACCACGGTATAAAGAAAAAATGATCAATTTCAACAATTGGCTAAGCTTCCGGTGTCATGCAAATGAGATCCATTGTCTGTTAGCCTGGGATGACATGCTCGACAAGCCACGCTGCTTCGCTAGAGAAGGCTTGCACCTGTCACCCTTAGGCTTTCGAATACTGGCCAAGGCTCTTGGCACCCCCATAGTGCCTTTTTTAGGCAAGGCTCATAAGACAAACCCACTGCCGTAAATAGAACAAATAACAAAAAACTGAGGGTAATAGGTTCATAGGTTCATACTAGGCTATCTGCCCTAGGGCATTTATAAGCCTAGCCAGAGTGTGTGTGGCTTTCATCACCCCTTAGGATGAGAATACTATGCCCTTTTAGGGTTTAGTTTACTGTGCCTCTGTCTAGTAGTGACACAGAGATGACCCCCGGGGTAAACCTATGATCTCCCATCCACTCGTCGAGATTTCTCTTGAATAGAGTCAGTGAGGGGCTCTGCCTAACATGGACTGGGATTCTGTTCCAGAGTGTAGGGAGCCTCTGGGTTATGAATCTGTCCCTCCAGCACGTCCTATTTATTTCTGTGTTGAGGTTTAAGTCTCTTGTTCTCGTGGCTCTGATGGATTTGGATTTTCTGAGGTGGAGCATGTCCATTAATTCCGGATTGGACATGGCCTTGTACGTCAGGCACAGATCACCTCTGAGTAGGCGGTATGCGACTGAATAGAGCTGGAGTTTTTTCAGTCGGGCAGCATATGACATATGTTTAAGACCCTTTATCCTCTTGGTGAGGAACTTTTGGGGTCTTTCCAACTGCTACAGGTGTCGGGTGAGATGCATCCCAAATGGGGCATTGTACTCAATCATTGGCCTGATAAGAGAAGAGTACAGGGGCACAATGACCTCTCTTGATCTAGATGTGAAACCCTTCATGATAAGGTGGGCAATATAGAAGGTCTTCCTAACCACTTTGGCAATGTGAGTGTCAAATGAGAGGTTACTGTCAACCTGGGTCCCTAGGTCCCTGATTACCTCTTCCAATGCTACTCAATGCCAGAAGCCTAAATCTCAAAATGCATGCAGTCTAGGTACTCCTCAGTATGGAGAAAATTGATATATGTACAGTAACAGAAACCTGGTTTAAGGCTTCAGAGAGCACCCCAGCACTACCAGGCTACAACTCATACCATACATTTCGGCCACAAAACTCAGACCAAAATACAAAAGGCGGGGGAGTATCCATATTCATCAAGGATACCCACACCTCCAGGTTAGTGGCACAGCACAATGCATCGGAGATCATCCACGTGCAACTAAAAACGGGCAAAACTGCAATTCAAATTGTAGCTTGCTACAGATCACCCACCATGTCCCCAGGACCCCCATTCCACATTTTGGAAACACTGGAAAACATAAAGGTCCTACCAAACACCCTGATATTGGGTGATTTCAATTACCGAAATATTAACTGGGAGAACTACTCAAGTACTAACTCCTTTGCACAACATTTCCTAGAATTTATAAACCCAAACTCCTTGGATCAACTGGTCAACACCCCCACCAGAGGTGACAACATATTGGACCTGGTCATCACCAAGATGGATGACCGGTGTTCCACACCAGAGGTCAACCCCTTGCTGGTTAGATCTGACCATAAACTTATCACTCTGTATATCCACATTCTGCCCCCACTCCCGGTCAAAGAAACCACCATGAAAAACTTTTCAAAGGCAAACTTTACATTACTTAATTACCAGTATGGAAAGATTCAAAGCCCCCATGCTAAAGGATAATGATGTCCAAGCTGCAAAATCCTTTACTAATGCACTCTGCAGGCACCTACAAGAGTGCATGGATTGTGCTATCCCAAGCAAAACCAAGACTCACTCCTCCAAGAAAAGGAAACCAGTCTGGTGGACCCCTGCCATAAACAAGCTGTACAATAGAAGGAAGAAACTAGTACAGAAAAGAGTAAAATCCCAAGGGAAGACATCCCTGATCAATATCAGCAGGAAACTACGATCCCTCATAAAATCATCCAAGGCTAGCTTCGAAAGAAAAATTGCCAGGGACTCCAAAGATAACCTCAAGGCATTCTTTAGCTATGTCAATAATCTAAGTGGCAATTCTCAGATCTGCTTGGAGTTAATGCAGAATGAGACAAATTACACTGAACCGACTGATATCACCAACATCTTGACAGAAAAATTCAGTGCAAACTTCACCCCCCTCTCACCCCCAAAAGGGCCCATAACCATACCCAAAGAATGTAGTGCCCTTGAAATCACAAACATTCAGGTTAAAACAGCCCTCTCCAAAGCCAAAACCACAGCATCAGTGGGACCGGACGGAAGGCTGCGGCTTACACAAGCTCAAAGATGAATTAACCCCTCACCTAAACACACTGTTCAAACTCAGCCTCTCCACAGGCTACGTGCCCATAGAGTGGCGCACAGCAACGGTTATTCCACTCCACAAAGGTGGAGCCACAACAGACCCCGGGAACTATCTTCCTATAAGCCTGACTAGCTTGGTCTGCAAGGCTGTGGAGCGCATCATCATGGGTCTCATTAACAGAGACATTGGGAACCTCCAAACAATGGACCCTACCCAGTTCGGCTTTGTTAAGGGCAGATCATGCCTCCTAAACCTGGTGGACTTCTTTGAGACAGTTACCAAGGCTATAGACGAGGGAAAGGTGGTCCACACAGCCTACCTAGACCTCGCAAAGGCCTTTGACACCATTCCCCATTCTGGTATTATAGACAAGCTTACCAACCTGAACATAAACCCCTACATCACGAAATGGGTTGCTAACTGGCTCATGGACAGAACCCACATGGTAAGAGTTGCGGGAGTTAGGTCTGACTCTAAACCAGTTACAAGTGGCGTTCCCCAGGGCTCTGTCCTAGGACCCCTCCTGTGCGGCATATACTTCTCAGAGGTACAGGCAAGCACAGGAGGTCTATGACTGACCAAGTTCGCAGACAACTGCAAACTAGGGGCTATAAATTGACTCTGGCTGACACAGACATCCTCCAAAAGGGTCTCACTGAGATAGATACCTGGCATCAAAAGCATGGCCTCAAGCTAAATGCCAAAAAGTGCATAGTCATCCCCTTTGGAAAAAACAAAGTACCAACAAACTACCACATAGGTGGTAGCCCCCTAAATATGGAAGACATAATAAGGGATCTGGGGACCAAGTAGATAGTAATCTCGCCTTTGATAATCACATTGCCAAAGTGGTTAGAAAATCTTTCTATGTGGCCCACCAAATCACAAAAGGGTTTGCATCCAGATCAAAAGAGGTCATTGTGCCCCTCTACGCATCACTCATCAGACCCATCATAGAGTACAACACCCCATTTGGGATGTATCTTACAAGACACCTGTAACAGCTGAAAAGACCACAGAAGTACCTCACCAAGAGGATCACTGGCCTCAAACAGATGCCCTATGCAACTCGACTGAAGAAACTCCAGCTGTATTCGATTGCATACCGTCTACTCAGAGGTGATCTATGCCTGACATACAAGCCCATGTACAACCCAAAATTGATGGAAATGCTCCACCTAAAGAAAACCATATCCCCTTGCGCCACATGTTCTAGGGATCTAAACCTCACCACAACAGTAAATAGGACGTGCTGGAGGGATCGATTCCTGTCCCGGAGACTTCCCATGCTCTGGAACAAGATTCCAGTCCACATTAGGCATAGCTCCTCGCTAACACTTTTCAAGAGAAACCTTGACAAGTAGATGGGAAACAAAAAGATTACCCAGAGGATCACCTCAATTGCTCTACTGGACAGAGGCACAGGGAACTGATCTAAGGGGGCGGCGAAAGCCAACACATTCCGGCTAGGCTTATAAATGCCTTTGGGCAGATAGCCTAGTACCTCCCTACGAACCTATTTAAAATACTTCCAATATCTTCATCTTTTGGGGTTGACCACAAACACATCAGTTTTTCAGTACCCAGCAAGAATTTTTTTCATTGAAGCCAACTGCTGAGCCATGTTTATATTTCCCATCTTTTTATGTTAAGTTTCGACTTCATACTACTAGAGTGGGGTTGTGATTAAACAGAAGGTTTTCTGAAGTGTTAGATGGATGGGCAGACAGTTAAAGATAGACAGCGAAACAGTATAACATAATGACAAATTAATATGACAATTAAAATATGAGGATTATAGATTAATGAAGAATGGAATGAACTTCTACATGTAGTGAAATCAGAAACTAAGTAGAAATGATGTAAAAAACTTCCCTCCATTCTTCAGATCTTGCCTGCAGTGGACAGCGTTAACAGGGTGATTCCAGACTCGAGTACTTTTTTGTTATAAAAATATTTCCAGGGAGATGATTACTCTTTTATAAAAAAAGAGAAAAAAAACTTTAAGATCTCAGGGTGTTATCTAGGATTTTAGGGTTTTTTGTTTTTTTTTTTTGTAAACTTATTTTTCTTTTTTCTTCTGTTAGCTGAAATCAGGGGAGAAAACACTAAGTTGGCCATTGACAATGGGCCTTATGGCTAACATATTTTTTGTTTATTTTAATTGAAATTATTAGCTCTAATTATTTAAATTTAAAATCATGGGTAGAGATAAAGGAAAGATAATAACAGCCCTTAAATGTTTGAAGTGCGGCTACTTGATCTGAATATGTCGTTATCAAATCAGTGTTTCCACAGTGATGCCATACCCAGTGTAGAGGATGGTTTTGGTACTAATGGCAAAAGCACCGTCATTGCTGAATGCTCACGTTGACACCAAAGGAGTCTGGGCTGAGGTCTACCTTGAATCCTCATTTGTAACCATCTAGTGGACCTTGGGCTCAGAAGGACTGATTGGTGCCAGTGACAGAAGTCTCATTAACACTAATATAAATGTTTACAAGGAATGTAGTTGGTTAGATACTTCCAGTGCAAAGACAAAAATCCAAGGAAGGAGCCTTCTCTAAGCACCCTGGAAACAGAGAAGAAAGCTGGGACATTGAGCCCTGATCAAAGCTGTTGTCATTCTGTCATGTTCTAAGTGTAAGACAGGGCTCCACTTTAACTTGGTTAATCTTGCCATCATGGAGGACAAGGGCCTCAACTCCCTTGTACTTTGAGAGTTCACACTCTGAAGAGAAGCTATTCATTCTTCTGCTCAGAATAGGGTTAAGGACCTCTGACATCTTAAGCTGGGAGACCTCAGCAGAGTTTAGAGGAAGAATACAAAGACACTAATTTGTTAATTTGGAGGATATGGATAGAAAGATTTGAGGCCTTAATACAATTGGAGAGGGTGAAAGTTATTAGAAACACCGTGAAAAGATACAAAGGTTTTTGGGTTAAGATGTCTTGATTGTAAGGCAAGAAAAGATGTTTAAAAGTCTTTTGTTGGGGATAGTTTTTGATGACTGTTTTTGTATAAAGCTTTTGTATATATTTTGAAGTAATGGAAGAGAGGAGAGAGAGAGATTTTCATAAGCTGTTTATTTTTAACAAATGTTCCCATACTGATTTCAATAAGTGCCATGGTATTTTTAACACCAGTTAAAGCTACTGCCATTTCAGGTAGCTGTGACCTCAATTTAAGATGCTGTTCAAAAGACAGGACCTCAGGAGAGCAGCACTTCCTTAAGGCTGCACTAAAGTCATGCATTAATCCAGTTACTTGATATAGGGATAGAAACCCCATGACCTTCTGATCTTCCAGGTATTGTTAATGTGTGCCGCTTTGTGACCTTCTTATACTGGATTTGAATCCACACAGGAGCCCATTATCTTTTTACAGTTTCAGAGAACAGATGATTATCTTCATATTTCACGGTTGCAGTCATAACTGATATTTCCTGCTGTGGAAGACGTTACCTGGCCCGGCTACCAGAGAATTTCCCATCCTCGCCAGCAGATGCCGTGACCCAACATCAAGACCTCTGGTTATAAAAGGAGTCAGCCAAGCCCATAACGTTAGTTCTTTCTCATCATTGGAGCCCAAAACAGAGTGCTGTCTGTTGGTCCGCACCACAGAAAGAAAATGTCTGAAGCAAAGTACCCCACTGAGGAGCTTCTCATGTGTTTCTTGGCTAATGTCAGAAAAAAGTTAATAACGCTCTCTGCTGTGGTAAGCAGATAGCTTACCAGGACTTTCACTACTTTTATGTTGTATGTTTGGGCCGAGAACAACATTCCTAACTGTCGGTTCTTTGCTTGCTTTAATAGTAGAACAGTCAGGTGTAGGGCTGAGGATTTTAACTAAGCACTTTAACAAGTCGCTAGTGCCTTTGTGTATTATGTCATCCACCAGTCGAGCCAAGGTTGATCTCCCCAGGCATTAAAAGGAATAGCGCCCAAAATGTAGAGTACCAGGCAAAGCTCGTTCGCTGTCTGCCAGTCCACCTAGGCTTATGATGAGGCAGACCTTGAAATGGTGACTCTGGGCTCTAAGGGAGCTAAAGTTAGTACCTCCAAAAATCCCATGCTAACTGATGAAGAAAGCAGAGTCTTGAACAGGTTTGGAAAGAAAGTCTACACCTCTTCTACCCTCGCCATGAGGATTTTGAATTGCTTGTTTCATATGGTGAAGTATCAGGAAACCATTTTATACCGAATGAAGCAAAAACTGGTGGGGACTGAAAATAAGACCCTCTCCAAGGAACCGCTAGACTTGTGCAGTTTTTGCTGTCATGTAGCTAAGCACTTCCTGTACTGTGAGGGTATGATGCGGTAGAAGCTTCTAGCAGGGCAGCAGCTACAGGATCAGTCATTAGATTTCCTGGCTGAGGGAACAGTCCATCCCCTGCACATGTATAATCCAGTCTCTTGGATGTGCCTTTCGGTAAAGATTTTCTTTTTGGCCCAAAGTCTGAAGGCATGCTTAAGAAGATGGAGGATAAGGCCAAGTCCATTAAAATGGTCAAGGATTTTCTTCAGGTTCAACCTCTTTGCTTTGTTCGCATTTACCTTACTAAGCAGTGGTCTTTTTGGTCTCCCAGTCTGAGACTAGACATAGGAGACATTGAAGGGAAAGTATTCAATGGCAACACCCAGCATCCGTGATGGTGGCAAGCAGATTCCAGTAGGCCTGTGTTGTCCCGCCAACGTGGCCCTTCCCATCGTGCTGCTGAAGGTAATGTAAGAAGGGTCATTCTAATAGCCCTAGATTGTCCAAGGCAGTACTGGTTTCCTCTGTTGCTCAGTCTAAGCAAGAAGGAACCATACTTGCTGTCACAGTAGGTGAACCTGTTAACACAAAACAAGGGCACCATTGTACGCCCCAACCTGAAAACTCACAGATCAACAGCTTGGATGATACTTTCACCCTCCCCCACCCCCACGCCCCTCAACAAACAGGTCCCAAGCATTTTAAAAGAAGCCAGGAGACCTAGCATAAGAAAATCTTAACTCTGCCAAATGGAAGAAGTTCACTATATGGTGCAGGCAAAAGGTCAGAACCCTCTGCAAGCTCAGCTGCCTATATCCTTTCATACTTATTAGGACTGTTTGCCAAATGACTCTTATTCCTCTATAAAAATTCACACTTCAGCAATTTCAGTTTGTCTGCCTACTCACCCACCTCTCATCTTTCATCATCTTATCAAACGGTTCCTGGGAGGGGTTATCCACATTAGACCTTTGAGGAAACCTCCTGTTCAATCTTACTTTCATTCTGGAGAAGCTCATTCTCCCACCGTTCAAGACAGCTGTCTCTGCAGACATAAATTCCTGACCTGGAAGATTGCTTTCCTGCTAGCCATTACATTGGCTAGAAGGGGACCAACCTTCTTTCTTAACCATCAAAACAAGGAGGAAAGAATCCTCCACATTTTGTGCATAGGCAACTGTGTTACTATGTGTACAGGATTGACAGAAGAAAGAAAGAAGCCAGCAAAATATCTTGAACTGGTTTAGTTGCTGGGTTATCCCTTTTGTCCTTTACAAATCCACAACAGACATGAGACTTAATCAGAACCAAGATTTTTCCTCCCACAAGTATTTTTATTCTGCCATTTTTCATTCAGATCTATTTTTTTGAGGTCTTCATACTTTTATGTTTGTATTACCAAGAGCTGTTGGCCTCTTATTTTTACAAATGATAGCTGAGAATTAGATTTGTGAAAAAATGTAGTAATTGACTTCCAAGTAACTTTCAGAGCTGATTTTGGAAGTTTCATCTCTTGCTACCTCCTGGGTTAAGATCAGCAGGTACTTAATCATTTTGGTTTACAACACATTCCCGGGCTACTTTAGCTGCTTTCCTTAGCAGTAATCTTAAAAACCAAAGGCTCTCTTGAGCCACATGTTAAAGTTGGTCACTTAGAAAGTAGCCCCAAGCTACTTCTGCTTCCAGATTGACTTTTGTGTGGTCAGGTCACATTTTGTGGTTTAGACTCCAGTGTCAAGATCATACTTTTTTTTTTTTACTGACTCTTCCCTAAGGTGACACTTACTACTTTGCTGTGCTTTGTATTTGCATAGTCTTTGGCTGATTTAGACTTAATTAGTACTGCATTATTATTATTATCATCATCATCATCATCATTATTATTATTATTATTATTATTATTATTATTATTACTACAACTATTATTGCAAAATGCCTTTTGGTATTCATGTTTTTTTGTTGTTGATTCTTGAATTTACAGTAGCAGTTGTTGGTATGTGCGAGGCTGCCAGCTCAGCTAGCTGGAATTTTGTAAATAATTCTGTGATTTGTGAATATTAATATAATTTGTATGCTTGTCTTACAAATGTAAGAGAACTATATGTTATGTGTATATTAAACTACTAGTGCAGAAGTGTGTGTTGAACTTTGTTCTGTACTGAGCATCAAGAATGTAACCACAGTGTACCCTACTGGAAAAGAACAGAGAAAATAAGTGACGAGTTTTACGATGTGTAAGACAGGATGTCTACAGCTAGAAGTTTTTTCTATTGTCTGGAAACAGAAATAATTACAGGTTTCAAATGTAAAAGTATTTAACTGTTTTATGACTTCCAGTTCTAGGCAAACTTCTGAGAAATGATTATTTTTGACACAGGTTCTAAATTTTAAGTTTGTTAGCCTGGGAATTGAAGGCAGAGGTGACAGAGTGATGTCATCCAGCTGACCCAGCAGTAAATGTGGTGTTATTAATTTAAGAACTATCTCTGAGAAAGTCTGGACATTTTGTATCTTGTCTTGGATCTGAAAACATCCATTCAGCACTTCTCATCTGTATTTGCCTTGCTCTGTAAGTAATACTTACATCATAGTATCTCTCTTACAAATAGATAGGAATATAGTAAGATTAGTTTAGGTGTTTTCTATGTTTTTGTGAGACTGTCCTGCAATGTTGTTTAAAAATATTTTCTGTGATTCTAAACTTTGTCGCTGTGTTGAGTAAGAGTATTGTCTTGTTCTTTTATTAATAAATATATTTAAACCTTTTAATTGTGGCTGGTTTGTTTAGAGGTATTTAAGCTGTTAAAGTACTTGCATATGTATTTGGTGACACTGTACAGGCCACTCCTAAATAGCCTTAAAAGTCTTGGACACCCTTATCATTTGGGTAATAGTAACAGTACACAGTAGAATTGGTCACTCTTTGTAAGGGCCTTTATATAGCAGCTGATAAGTAAGGGTAGTTGGTGGCAGTGATTACTACCTTATAGTCTGGGCAGAAGGGGGCATAGCTAGTAAACCTGTGCCAGCCTTCCCCAGGAGTGTCTGTGTGTTTCTATATAAATCATTTCTCAAAGTGTGTGTGTGTGTGTGTGTGTGTGTGTGTGTGTGTGTGTGTGTGTGTGTGTGTGTGTGTGTGTCAGCTACTTGGGCAGGGACACAAAGCACTGGTTGGACAGATAGGGTGCTGGAGGATTTGACTTGACCACTCAGCTGAGATCCTAATCCTATAGCTGTGGCAGTAGGAAATCTTATTGGGGATCTGGAGAGAGAGGGAGAAACCAGCCCCAGACTGGCTGTGATCTCTGTGCGCTCTTAAGGGAAATTGTACTTTACTGTGTGTGTACTTGTCATCTTCCCAATCTGCACGTCTCTCACTAGTGCTAGTGGTGAGGATTGAGGCTCCTTGATTACTGGGCCAGTGCAGGAATGTCACAGTGTGGATGAAGGAAATGATTTGCATTCTTTGTAGAAACAAATGGCATAAAATGATTGTCCAGAATTGGTACAGCTCTCCCTGACCCATACTAAATCTAACAATTAATACTAATCACTGATTTGACCAATCAGCAGTAATGTGTTGTACTATGAATAACACATCACATAAACAAATTCAGCCCATTGCATATAATTTAATCATCATAGTTATTGCATTAATGACACACAGACATCAGTTGGATTAAATGGCCATAGCCATGTCTTTATTGACAGTTACCCTGACTGAATCCAGTTATTCATAGATGTGGAGAAGGCAGGAATTTCTGGGAGGCCATTTCTTTACCATGTAACTGTTCACCTAAGTACTACAGAGCAACAGACAGCACTGTCGATGTCTGGGTCTTCAAATTCATCTTACCAGCAGCTGACGTAAAATCTGCTAAGCATCCATCATCAGGCTGGGTAGTCCTCTGTCAACACTGTTTTGTGGCTGTCTGGTCTATGGGAGGCCCAGCTAAAAGTTCCTGTGACCTCAAACCCCCCCCCCCCCACACACACACACACACACACCTTGGCCACCCTTACCTTTTTTGTCTTCTGCCACAGAAGGGAGACATGTTTCTTTCTACCAAACACATGTCCTATTACCTCAAATGCAGGCCCATGCTAGCTAAACCTACCTGTAATACTGCATAAAAGATCTGCATATGTTCATGTAATAAATGAACCCCATCCCTTCATATCATTCCAGCCACCTGACCCACTTACCAGGGTTTAGATATGTACACTTCCTTCAAGCTAACTAATAACTTGTCCATGGTATTTTTGATTCTACACTGCTACTTCTGTACTGCAGTGATGGACCAAGCTTCCCTTCACATCCTCCTTTGTTCGAGTTCTGTCCAAAAACAGTAGCCTACAGCCAGCTTTCATGCATATTGCTTACTTCCTGTTTGATCAGTCAGAAGCTGACATACATCATTCCCACTCAAATGCAGCACAGTGGCTAAAAGGGGCTAATCTACCCTGGTTGCTTGCTGTATTACCACCCTAAGTTGATGTCATTGCATGCCTGACACCCCCGACATGTTGTCTACAAGGCTCTTGGATTATTCCTTTGAAGAGATGTTTCTGACCTGCCCTGGAGCCATTGTTGGAGCCTCTGGATAAATGAATGACCCTCTAGCCAAATTTAGTTCCAATATGATGTGCGAGTTGTAATTAAAAAAAAAAGTCAAAGCTGTTTACATCTAACATAACCTTTATATGCACTGGACTTGCATCTGCCCACCCTCTTGATGTCAGCCTGTGATGCCTCCATTCTGTGAGCAGATGATGCCGCCCCTATTAAAAAGAGTGTAATGTGTATCTCTCTGTGTCTCGGTCACTCATCTTCACTGCTTCCCGCTGAACCGATGACAAAAGAATGGACCTGCTTGCATACCCATCTGGTTTTGATATCCTAATAACAATGCAGCCAAGAACCACTCTAAACCTTTTGGGGTGAGTAGTCTTATCCGCTGACTCCTCCCTTCCTGATGTGTTCTGGATTTAGCCACATAAACCCAAGTATCCCCTTTGAATATGTGCCAGTGGCAGCAATGTCTCCTGCCCTTTTTTGTTCTGTTGAACAATATCTGACCATTTGAAGGCCCCATAAAATGCCAACAGAAAAGCAGCACTAAACAATGCTGCTTCGTGTGGTATAGTGCACACTTTTGGGATGACAGCCTTGCAGTTTCCATAGTACTGTTGGCCCTTTTGGGGTGGTACTTGTCCTTTAGCCTAAACGACTGCTTTCCCCAGCCTTTAAACATAGCTCAAACCTGAAATAAATTTGCTTAATTACCTCACCTTATGGCCTGATGAAACCATTTCAGGACTGACAGTGCAGTCTTTGCTGACCCAAAATTCCATTCTTTTTCCCTCATTATCACGATATATGTTCTAATTTGGTCTGATGGAATCAGCTATGCTGATTTCCAGCCCTGGGATCATGTGGTTTGCAAAAAATTGCTGGACACTTTTTTTTTTTATACCTTGCCATTGTTCTTCCACTGAAGACATTATGTATTGGTCACCACTCTCATCTGCCCATAAAGCCCACAATTGATCTACAGAACCTCTTCAAGGTTAGAGGTCATCTAACCCTTTTTGCAAATTGTTGGAACTAGAGCTGATAATTTCCTTTCCATCAGCCAGCATGAAGCAGCAGTAGTCATAAATTATTTCTGTTTAGCACCAGTAATATCTAAAGGCTTATCAGCTAGGTAAAAATAAATGATCGTCCATCTTTATGCAGCCCTAAATGGACCGTTTACTGAATCCAGCACCTTGGCTGGAATTTACCTTTCTGTACTTGAGCACCTTTTAAAAAAATACAGACAAAACAGTTGTCAGGGCAGCAGATGGGAAAATCAGAAAAAGCTTGAGCTAGAAGGGAATGTAGTGGAGCAGGTTAATAGCTTCAAGGATCTGGAAGGAGGGGTGGCAGTGGACAAGGGAGGTCTGAATGAAGTGGTCAAAGCTATGAGGGAGGGATGCAGCCATCTGTCAGGGATAGTCTGCACCACAAGAATGCTAAAGAAGCCGAAAATTAAAATGTACAAAACAGTGGTGTGACCAGTACTGATATATGGGACAGAAGGCTGGATAAAGCGGTTGAATCTAAAGGTGATAGAGATGAAGTACCTGAGATGGGTAGTAGGATGCTGTCTTAGGACAGAGAAATTAGGAAATCAGAGCAAAAGGCAAAAAAGCTCCAATTGCAGCAAAGAGAAACAAATTGTAGTGGTTTAGGAGAATGTGTAGGAAAGCAGAAGACAGTTTGGTGAAAAACATTTTTTGGGGAGAGACCAGAATAAGGGAGTCAGGCAAAGAGGTGAATGGATTGCTTGAGAAAAGACTTGTGACAGTCCAGTATGGCTGCTGAAGAAGGAAAGAGAATGGCACTGAATTGAGAAACATGGAGACAGTTGACACAACACCTGGATCCCATGCAGAAAATGGGGATAAAAGGGTTCATGATTATGATAAGCAACTTTAAAGAACCCCACAGGTTCTCAACAAAGAAGATTGTTGGCCTAAATTCTTGTTGTACCAGGAAGAACTATCCATTTAATTTTTTTTTTTTTTTTAAATAGGCTGTTGTGTGATCTATGTGGTGTGCTGTTTACCATTAGGGACCCCCATTCGCCTTGAGCTTCTGTATCTTCATAAATCAGATATCCTCCTGTAGCACCATAACTAGAGACTTGGATTTTCCATCATCATGTAAATAAAGTGCACAGCATAGATTTATTGCCCAACACTTTCCCTTCTGCAGTAACAGACTCCCTCTGTAAGTTAAAGTGATATCCTAACATCCTTCATATTAAACTAAGGTAAATGGATGGGTACCCATACATTTATTTCTAGACTCATATTCTTTGCTCTTCTTGAGAAGAAGGTATAACATGAGGGGTGAGTACTGGCAAGGTGCATATAGTACTGTGACTTAATTGCCATGAATTTCCTATAATCCTGTGATACAGGGAAGAGATGGGAGCTGCAGATTTTGGCCCAAGGATGCAGAATGATCCCATTACCAAAGAAGAGGCACATTTTGTGCATCTTCTGCTGGAGGAACTACTGCAGAAGGCTCTGATAGAGAGTTTTCCCAGTGCAGAGAAGGTCTGTGAATTTCTTTCAGTCCGTGCGTTTTTCAGTATCAAAAAAGATGGACCTTGGGAACCTGTTACACCAGAACTTTCTAGACTAAACAAGTGCATGATATTTTTAGTGCATGCTGTCGTATCCAAGCTCCCCTCAACCCTGTTACTTGCCTACGCATTCCCATGCACAGGGACCATAGATGCTTTCTTTTATTCAAAATAGGAAGATCTGGAGACTTCCAAAATGGCTGCACACTGAGTAACAGCTTAATTTCAGCTTTCCCACTGCGAAAACAGAAACTCAAAAAAGACAGCCACTGAATGTGTCTTTTAGGGTAAATTCCAAGTTACTGGCTTGTAAGTGCACTGTCTGGATGCCAGCAAAGAAGTAATTTAGAGAATCTGAAAGAAAATCAGCCACAAAAGGGGAGGAGAAAACATTGTCTGGGAAAAATCCTGCAGCTCTTCTGCAAACAGCAGTTCAAGCTCCAGCTTTGGTGCAAGACTAGTCTTCCAGTAATCCAGAGGTAAAAATAAGTCAAATGTGCTCAGAGCACATTAAACAAAACACTGAAGGGAGTGTATCAACTATAAAAAAAAAAAAAAAATGGAAAAAATGAAAGAAGCTTTAAGCAGATATTCAGATGAGCTTATAAGGCTGGCTGGGTATGAAACTGCTCAAGAAGAGATGTTTCAAAAATGCTAGAATTAGAGGTCGGAGCACATGCAGTGAAAACCTGAGATTTTCTGCTCTGCAAGAGAAATGTGGAAGAAGTAGACTGTATTAATTTTATGAAAGCGCAAATAAGCAGCTGGATTGTTATTCAACATCAGGAGTTGTTAATTGAAAGGGCACATCTTGTGCATGTTCCAAATTTGGCCATGAGAAAGCAGCCAAGACCTATAATAGTAACAATGCAATCCTAGCAGCAGAAAGAGTTGATTCTGACAAAACTATGGCAGGATGATAAAGTACTGAAAATTGGAAACTGTACAGTGTTTGTGGAAAATGATTACTCCTCTTCTGCCTTGTGTACAGTGAATAAATTTATTCCAGCAATCAGATAACATCAAGAGGCTGGTGTGAGATTCAAGCTGCTGTATCCAGCTATCTTCAAAATATGTTTTTCCTGAATGGTCAGTGTGAGGAAACACAACAAAAAGTGAGCCATCAAACAGAAGAGAACTCTGCTTCCTATTCTTCTCATAATAAAGCTCATAGAGATGCTGTGCCAGTGAATCCTTTTCTAATCTTCCAAAGAAAAAGGCTTGAGACACAGAAAAACACAGGAGCTGACTACAAGAACCAGGACTATGTTGGAAATGAACCAAAGACTGGAATTGGGAGAGGGAGACCAACAGGAAGAAAACCAGGAACTTGGAAATGAATTAATAAATATGGGATTATAAAGCATCACACATTTATGAAATATGGCGGAACACGAAAACCTGGAAATATTTGATTTTGTTTTGACATATTAAACTTGTAAGAGACTCTAAAGCGTATGCCTTACATCATATCATTGTTTTTTGGAAGAACATTAAGGATGGGGGAAGTAGAAGGAAGGAGGTAACTAAGTAAAACTATTTTGTACTTTACAGTATTTTTATAAAACATGACGTAATGCATGTTATATAGTAAAGCATTTTCAGTTATTTTGTGTGTTCTAAGAATGAAATAGGTGCCCTATTTCCCCTTTTTTCTTCTCGTTTAGTTTTACAAAATGTGGCCACTGCAGTATAAAAAGAGAAGAAAGCCTGGACAAAACATGTGTAAGATAATGGGCTGTAATTTTTTGAGGTGAGATACAGGTTGCAAGTATGCAGAGAATGATGTAAGCAAAATTGATATATTTTTCGTACTTTTGCATTGGGGAAGGGACTGGATTAAGACCATTGGCTTGATCTAACAAGTTTTAAGTGTAAGCAAATAAATAAAAGAACATTGAATGTAACAAAATGTTTTCCTATAGCAAATAAATATTCATGGTGGAACACAAGACGCTTGAAGCTGAATGCAACTGTGTATCTGGTACTAATGTTTCTATGGAGACAATTTGATAAGAGGGCAATAAAAACAGAATACTTTTTTTCTTTTGATGGCTGAAAGATAATGTTTTCTGAAAACATTCAAGTTATTTTCTACATCTGAGAGATGAATAAAGATGAGACAAAAGTAGAAAGCACTTAGTGTAAGTAGAAGCACAAGGCTGTATCGTGTCATAGCATGGATAACTTTTGTTATAGGTCATTTTATAGCCTATGAATGTATCTGTCATTCGGGGACAATTCTGTTAGGAGGGCTAAACTTCATTATTTAGAGATGTACATAGTTTTATGTGTTTGTATTATGTTGGGATATGGGAGTGTTCTGCTCTGTGTTTATTATTTTTTTATTTGTTTGAGGGTTTTTATTCAAACAAAATCTTTTAAGATGCGACATAGGTTTTAATGGATATGACAAAAATAATATAAAAAGATCAACCTGCCAAATGTTATAGTGTATATTCATTTAACACAAAGGGAGAAACTAGACAGCTAAAAAAGCTGTTATGCATAACAGGTGGGAATAATAACTTATCATAATGGCAGCACTTTCTATATTATCTTTAAAAGTGAATGGTGTCACAAGTATATAAAAAAAGGAAGTAGTGAACTGTATTAAGAAAGGCAAACGGCTATGCTACAGGAGACTAGTTTGGAAATAACTGGTCATGTGAATTTGATAAAGAAAGGATAATCAGGACTGATATTCATTGGAAAGTCTGGAACAAAGGAAAAGGGAAGTACTTATTGCTAAGAGGAACTCCAATAGTGATACAGGGAAAAAGGTACTGTTGGATTTGCAGTAGTAATGGGCTATTGGCAAGGGAGGAAGATTACGCTGTCATGTATTTATATTCCCCCTAAAAAGGTTACAGTGGAGCTTAAGAAGATTCTGGGAGAAATCTGCTTTCAGCAGGAAATATTACTTATAGGTGGGGACTGGAATTTGATTTGCAACAGTGAGGGTGTATCCAGAAAGCCTAGAAGGGAAAATATAACAAAAGAGGATAGATTTTTTGAAGACATTTATGAAAATTTTTGGTATGAAAGGTGTGAATTCAGTAGTAGGAGCTCAGAGAGAATTTACATATTATTCCCCAAAGTTCCTAATTGGGCTAGGCTAGACAGAAATTATATTTCATAGGAACACATACATTTAATTGAAAGCTTTGATAAAAGTAAAAATGCAGGGTAATGACATATAAATGAGACACTAGCACTTCCCCGCCTATCTGTTAGAGAGGAATTTAGCATATGGGTGGTGGAAAATGGTTGGGAGTTATTAGGGAAGATAGAAATTTCTTCTCTCTCTCTCTCTATATATATATATATATATATATATATATATATATATATACATATAGGTTCATAGGTTGATACTAGGCTATCTGCCCTAGGGCATTTATAAGCCTAGCCAGAGTGTGTTTGGCTTTCGCCACCCTTTTAGATTAGTTGACTGTGCCTCTGTATAGTAGGTCACAGAAGATAGCCCTTTTAAGGTTAGTTTACTGTGCCTCTGTCTAGTAGGGACACAGAAGAGATCCCAGGGGTAAACCTACAATCTTCCATCCACTCGTCAAGATTTCTCTTGAAGAGGGTCATTGAGGGGCACTGCCTAACATGGATTGGGATTTTGTTTGAGTGAGGGGAGCCTCTGGGATATGAATCTGTCCCTCCGGCATGTCCTGTTTATTTCTGTGCTGAGGTTTAAGTCCCTGGAGTGTGTAGCTCTAAGGGATTTGGATTTCCTGAGGTGGAGCATGTCCATTAATTCTGGGTTGGACATGGCTTTATACGTCAGGCACAGATCGCCCCTGAGTAGGCGGTAAGCAACTGAGTAGAGCTGGAGTTTCTTTAGCCTAAATGCATAGGGCATCTGTTTGAGTCCCTTGATCCTCTTGGTGAGGTACTTTTGGGGTCTTTCCAGTTGCTGCAGGTGTCTGGTAAGAAGGCCTTGTGATTATCTTTAGCGTCTTGTGCAATTTTTCTTTCGAAGCTGGCCTTAGATGATTTAATGAGGGATCGTAGTTTCTTGCTAGTACTGATCAGAGATGCCTTCCCTTTTAGGAATTTTGCTCTATCATGTAGTAGCTTCCTCCTTCTGTTATATAGCTTATTTATGGCTGGGGTCCACCAGACAGGTCTCCTGCCTTTGGAGGAGTGAGTCTTGGTTTTATTTGGGATAGCATGATCCATGCATTCCTGTAGGTGTCCATAGAATGCGTTTGTAAAAGATTCTGCAGTTTGGGCCGTATTTTCCACTGGCCCGTGGGCTTTGAAGGATTCCACCTCGGTTTTGAGAAGTTCTTCACCGTGGTTTCCTTGGCTGGGAGTGGGGACGGGATGTGGATGCCCAGTGAGATTAATTTATGGTCAGATCTTACCAATGAGGGGTATACCTCTGGTATGGAATATAGAGTTCTCATGTTGGTGATGATCAGGTCCAATATGTTTTCCCCTCTTGTGGGAGTAGTGACCAGTTGTTCCATAGCATTTGAGTTTATAAATTCAAGGAACCGTTGGGCGAGGGTGTTGGGGCTTGAGTAGTGCACCCAGTCTATGTTTGGGTAGTTGAAGTCACCCAATATATAATGGTGTTTGGAGAGACCTTCATATTCTCCAGTGTTCTCAGGAAAGCCGAGTGGGGTTCCTGAGTTTGGGAGGGTGGTCTGTAGCAGGCTACAAACTGAAAGGCAGTTTTGCCCACTGTTAGTTTCACATGGATGGTCTCCGATGCTTCATGCAGTGCCACTAACCTGGAGGTGTGGGTATCTTTGATGGATATGGATACTCCCCCTCCTTTTGTGGTTCGGTCCGAGTTTTGGGACCGAAAAGCATGGTAGGAGGTATAACCTGGTAGTGCTGGGGTGCTCTCGGGAGCCTTGAACCAGGTTTCTGTTACTGCACAGATATCGATATTCTCCATACTGAGGAGAGCCTCGAGTGCATGCATCTTGAGGTTTAGACTTCTGGCGTTCAGCAGCATTACCCTTAGTTTCTTTTTCCTTGTGTTGTCTATGGAGGTGGGTTTGTCTTTTGAGCCTTGCCTAAAAAAGGCACTATGGGAGTGGCAAGAGCCTTAGCCAGTATTCGAAAGCCCAGGGGTGACAGGTGCAAGCAGTCCCTAGCGAAGCAACGTGGCTTGTCGAGCATGTCATCCCAGGCTGACAGACACTGGATCCCCTTTCAATGACACCAATAATTTAGCCAATTGTTAAAATTGATCATTTTGTCTTTATACTGTGGCATCATTCTTAGTGAGGGTAAGATGCTACTCAAGGTCAGGGTCATACCGGCCTGGGCTACATGATCAGAGAGCTCCTCTATGTCTCTTTTCATGTAGTCCAGGGAGGTACATCTCAGGTCATTCACACCAGCATGGACAATGACGGAGTCATATTTGTACTTGCTTTGGAGTGACCTGAGTGCTTGTGTTATGTGGCGGATCTTGGCACCGACAGGCAGCTTACAGTGACTTTCTCCTTGTTCAGCCTGGTGAGTGGGACGTCAGTGTGTCTGACAGTAGAGTCACCTATTACAAGTGTATTAGGTGTGTTGTTTAGCCTTAAGGGCTGCGACTGTGTGGCACACTGACTTTGTGAACTATGTGATACGTGGGTATTGTTATGTGGTAGCGGTTGCTTGGATGTCTGCTTTGGAGGTCTCTGCTGCTTGGGCAGATTTTTTATTTAGAGCCTCCGAGTATGTTTTTGTGTGTTTTTGTGTTTGGTTTGCTGTTGCGGTAGGTCTATATGAGACTGGATTTGTGGTGTGTGTAGTTACCTTCTCTTCCTGACTGACTGCGCCAGTACTGGGTTGAGAGAGCTCAGTCTCTAGTTTGGCTATATAGCTGAATCTCTCACATATATTTGAGCTTGTTGGGAGGAGGAAAGGGTGGTCTATGTACATAAGGCAGTTGTAACATTGCCTCAAGATTCCCAGATTCACCAGCTGGACTGGAGAGTAAACCTGAAACTGACTTTTGGACATGCCAGAATAATATAAGGAACTACTTTTTGACTGATCAAAAAGGACCAGTAGGGATCCAAGTACTTAAAGGGAGTATAAGAGGGTGTAGTGCTTTAGTTTATTAGTGCTTACTTATAAGATTACTTATACGAACAACTGCAGGGCTTTAGAATGAAAATAAAGTGCTTACTTTGCGATTTAGAACAGTTCTAACGGACAAAGTGAAGAGCAGACTTTGTGGAGCCGGGAATAGTTTAAACCCATTTAAGCGGCGCTGCACGATGCTGCGCTATGCGCAAAATCGTGCAAAACCGCGCAAATGCGGGTTTTACACCAGGGAAACTGAAAGAGAGAGGAATTGACCCAAAACGGCCAATAAGCTACTAATTTCAGGGATGAGACCACTCCTCCAGGGACAGATAGGCTGCTCACAACTCCCCACTCTCACTGGTAAACAGAGAAGCTTCCTCCTATCCAAGTAAGGATATGGGCAACACAGGAAACTATACCACAGTCCGGAATTCAGCAAAACCTGAAATCTGGACTAATCTAGTTCAGCAAAGGCAGGAAAAGAGAATATTTTTTTTGTTTTTTTCAGGAAACAGCAGAAAAGCACACAGAAAACACTGTAAATGCTATAAACAGGCTAGTGCACTTTAGTGTGTAGCCTCTACAACAGTTATACAATACAAAAACGACTTAAATTGATATAAAACAAGTGCAAAAACTGTAAAAAGCAGAGGGCAAATGCAATTTAAACTTTTTAAAGCACAGATTAGTTAGAAATCCGCTTTTTAGGTGGGAAAAGGCAGTCGGAGCAAAAAAACAGAGAAAAAAAATACTTAAATCTGGAAAAGTCTCTCTTGGGTCTCTCTGTTGCCTGTATCACTCTGCAGGACACCACGAGGAGCTGTGCAGAGTTGTATACAATAACAAACTTTTTAAGTCACAGATTCACTAAAAAAACTGGCGTTTTAGGCGGAATTAGTTAAGACAGCAAGAAAAGCAGAAAAGTAATACTTAATCACTCCAAAGTCACTCTTTTGTCTCTCTGCTGCTGTAGACTCTGCAGAACACCTGGAAGGCACTTGCTGAGCGGAATACAAGCGTAAAAACTGTGCAAATGAGGTTTTTATAGCAGGGAAGTGAAAGAGATAGAAATTAGTCCAAAATGGCCAATAAACTACTAACTTCTGGGCTGAAACCACTCCTCCAGGGACAGATAGGCTGCTCAAAGCTCCCCTCTCTCACAGGTGAACAGAGAAACTTCCTTCCATCCAAGTAAGGTAATGGCAACACAGAAACTTTTGTAACACAGCCCTGGATTCAGCAACAACCTGAAAACTGGACTATACTAGTTCAGAAAGGCGGGAAACAAGTATATAATTTTTTTTCAGAAAATAGAGCAGATACAATCAAAATTAGCCCATAAAGGCCAAAAAACTACTAACTTCTGGGCTGAAACCACTCCTCCAGGGACAGATAGCCTGCTCAAAGCTCCACTCTCTCACAGGTGAACAGAGAAACTTCCTTCTATCCAAGTAAGGTATGGCAACACAGAAACTTGTAACACAGCCCTGGATTCAGCAATAACATGAAAACTGGGACTATACTAGTTCAGAAAGGCGAGAAACAAGTGTGTGTGTGTGTGTGTGTATATATATATATATATATATATATATATATATATATATATATATATTTTTTTTTCCAGAAAGTAGAGCAGATACAATCAAAACAACACTTTAACCAATTAACCAGTTAAAAAGCTTAAAACTGAGCCCTGTTCCAGCAGTCTTCAGTCAGACAAGTTCTAACTGCACAGTCCTGCCACTAGGGTACAGAGAAACCTTCTCCAAAAAAGACGGCCTGGATCAGTGCACAAGTTATACAAACAAAGCTAGATCCAGCTAGCCTGAATCTAGTCTATGCTACAGCAAACAAGGCGTACTGATTTCAGAGAGAAACAGTTCAAGTAAGCATGCGCAATAAGCCTTTAACCAGAAATTCCCAGCTCAGAAGAGCAGAATCTAGCCTCTCCTCATATATATAGGGAGTGGGCCAAAATGAAAATGGAGTTTAGAAAACGGGGTAAAAATAAAAGAAAAAGCAATAATGGTTAAGAAATAAGAATTATTTAGAGGGGCTGACAAAGTTTGAAGTATGACAGAATAAGGAAAATCTCACAGAACAAGAAGAGGAATTGCAGAGTCCTAAAGAGAAAATAAGGGAGTATCTGGAAAATATGCATGAGTTTAAAAAGATTGCTATTAAGTAACTTTTTTATAATAAATCCAGAGCACAAACGCTTTTAGCACAATGGCTTGGGTAACAGAATCTAGAAATAATTGTTGCCAAGCTTAGGAAGTCTCTTAACAAGAAAATAACCAGAGATCCTGTAGAGGTATTAGAATTATTTCGGAAATTTTATGAAAGTCTGTATAAAGCACAGAACTGTGGCAAAAAGCAAAGTACAAATGGAAAGGTTTATGAAAGAATTAAATATGCCAATATTAGAGGTAGATGAGGCTCAATTATTAACAGGCTAGACGGAGATGAGATAAAAATGGTGATGTTTAACCAATGTACAGGAAAGTCTTCAGGGATAGATGGTATTCCTGTAGAAGTTTTGAAGCTGGGAAGGTTTTGTTTAACAGTATTTCAAAAGGAGAAGACGCACCAGCATCCTAGAACAAAACTGTGGTGCCTGTAATACTTAAAGATGGCAAAAACCCATCAGATCCAGCTTCATGTAAGCCCATTTTGATTCTAAACCATGATTATAAAGTTTTTATGTCTATAATAGCTAAATGAATGGCAAAGGTTGATGCCTAATATGATAAATATGGATCAATGTGGTTTTATGGAGGGAAGGTAAACATTTGACAACATTAATAATAGAATAATGATGATCCAGAGGGAGGCAAAATGTAAGAAAATATCACTGTTGTCATTGGGTCTTGATTCAGAGAAAGTATTCAACAGAGTAAGTTGTGATTTTATGAGGGCAGTGGAAGCACTTGCATTAACTGTTAAAGGATATAATTGGTAAGTTGTTTTTCTTTGCAGATGATATTTTCTACCTGCTAAAACCAGAAAAGGACATTTCAGTGTTGTGAAACATTCTGAGACAGTTTCAAATTTTTTTCAGGTATAAAATTAATAAAAAACAAAGGCAGTAGCTGTAAACTCTGTTACCCACACATTATTTGATTCAGCGATATTCATATTTATTGGGACATGATGAAATGAAGTACTTAGGAGTATAAATTAAAAAGGATTCTGTTATGGCAGATAAGGATATGTGGGAAGAGACTGAACAAAAGGCAATACAAAAAGTGAAAAGTTGGTAGCTCTCTCTTATGGACATGGATAGCAAGAAACAAGCAGTGACAATGTTTTAGTCACTTTAGTTTTATAGACAGATCAGGCATATTGTTATCAGTCAGAGTAGAAGCTGTGAATAGCAATTCAAGACCTGAAGGATTTTATCTGGGAGGGGAAGAGGGGAAGAGTCAAATGGGATAAGTTGATCCTTCCAATATAACAAGGTGGTTTAGAATTACCTGATTTGAAGGAGTATTTTACAACTACATAGTTAAGGCTGCGATATATAACACAAGCAGAAATATATAATTGAAAGGGATGATTAAATGGGGGGGGGGTCAAGAAATAAGGAGAGATTGGGATTTTGGGTGCAGATCCTTAAAGAGAATAACAGTAACCATCCAGAATATTATGCTCACAAATTAGCAGAAAGTATTCTAAGAACTAAGCCAACACGGGAATGGAGAAAGGAGATCCTGCCAATAGGGATGACTGCAGTTAAGGCCACAGAGAAAGGGCAAAAGGGGCTGGAATTTACTGGAGAAAACTGCCAAAGGAACCAAGGTATTTGGGAGCAAATATTTAGAGAGGGGAAAGGTAATAGAATGAGAAGAGAGCAAGAACACATTTGTACTACAGGCTAGAGATTGCCTTCCCTGTCTAAAACTGATATCAGAGTATAGGCAGAGAGAAAGGTGTAGGGGATCCAAAGTGAAATACCAGCGCTAGTAGACTTTTTAGTAGAATCTTGAACAGAAGCTGCTGTTAAAAAGGATAATTTAGTAGAGCATAGAAAGTGCTGCTTCATGAATATATAGGAATCAGTCAGAGGAGGTTAGAAAGTATGGGGAAGAGAGATTGGATAATCAGTTCAGAGACAGTGGGAGGCTTTATGTATGGCTCCCAGGTATGCAACAAAGTCAAAGATTTAACATTTTTTCTTGGAAGTGTTTGCATATGTATTTTTATATCCCAAGCAGTCTCCAAAGAATTTTTCCTAAGATTTAACATTTTTTCTTGGAAGTGTTTGCATATGTATTTTTATATCCCAAGCAGTCTCCAAAGAATTTTTCCTGAAGTAGATTTCAAATGGTGGTGGTGTGGTAAGGAAGAAAGAGGCAATTGGGAACATATTTAGGAATGTAGTGAGTTCACAAACTTTAATTCCCTTCAAACTACTCTTTCAAGTATACAGGGTGAGTAAATTTATGAATTTGCAAACTTTAATAATTCCCTGCAAGCTGCTCTTTCATGAATACTGGGTGAGCAAATTGGTGTAACTTCAGAAATTATTTTTTTGAGCTGTGATATAGAATTGCAATTGCCTAGACATAGGCCTTGATGAGTTTAATTCTAGTGGCTGCCAAAAAAGCAATTACTAGAAAACTGAAATCAAAGTGCAAACCCAACTGTACTAGAAGTAGTGAATATAGTAACCAATATTAATGAACTGGAAGTGGGATCTTTAGAAAAGTGTAAAAACAAATTACAAAGAAAAAATGGGAATTGTTGGAACAATGCATGCAGAATAATGTTTTTGGAGGAGTGAGGTTTAACAGAAGACAGGAATTGAATGAGCTATGTTATGTTCAATTGGCAATGATTATATATGATGTATAGTGTTTGTAACTGAAAATATGTCAGTATGGTTCGTTGTTATTTATATAAATGTATGATTGCTTATTTCATAACTGATAGTTCAGTAAAGATGTCTCTTTTTGTTAAAAAACAAACAAAAAAAAGATCTGATTTCCAATTTTCGTTTGCTGTTTGATTTAATTAATGCTCCTATGATATTCTGAGTGCTTGGATCCAGTCGCAGTTCACTGCAGACCATAGGACATCCATGTTTACCATTGCTTAGATGATTTTGTCATCCAGGCCCATTCCCGAAATTGTTTCCAAGGCCTGAGTTTCTCTGTCTCGGCATCCCCCAGTCCAGCCTAGTCACTGAAGGAAAGTAGTCTTCTTAGGAGCCTTATTGGGGACATTGGAACAGAAAGCTTTTCTTTCTTCCTTACAACAAGGTAGACTTTTTAAAGTCTGTACTTTCAGGACATGACCAGGAGGTACCAGGTATGAGTGGGAATTCCTGAGGATCTTAGGCTATGTTGCTGATCCTCATGGTTCTTTTGGCAAAGCTGCATATGAGAAAACTACAGTGGTACCTCAGAAATATGTGGCACCAGTACAGCTGGTCATTGAAAGAAGTAATTCCCCTTCTGCCAGCTTTGTTGGCACACAGAGGTAAAACCTGACTACATCACAGAGAAGACAGGTTCATGTAGCATCTCAGGTGCCTGCTGGAGCCAGCAAGGAGAAGGAAAGGAATTACTTAGTAATGCTGGCTCATCTTTGTTCATGGAGAGGATTTGGGGGTTATGGGAGAATGTGTCCGTTGTGCACAGTCATGTGGTAAAGGCCTCAAAGGAGAAAGGAGACCATACTGGGGCTCTGGCTCCTAGGGGAGCAGAGCAGTCTTGAGGATTTATGTCACTTGCAGGATTGAATGACTGAGTGACTTGCCTTGCTGATGCCCATTGCTCACCGAACAGTGGGAAATATTACTGGGCATGCCCAGTGGGATCAAGGCTAAAACACAAAAATGTGTCTACCTGGTGTAGAGTAAATGAATGGGCCAGTAAGCTAATAGGGGGCTGATGTTTGGCAGGCAGCAGTGGAGGGGGAAAAAGAGATAGCGAATGCCTCTTAATTCCCATTCTTTCCTTCATAAAACAAGAGATAACGTGATGATTCAAACAGGTGGTTGAGACCCAGACTCTGGTTACATATGCCTTGACTCTGCTCAGAGTCCCCCTTAAGCCAGTCTGAGAGCTCTGGGCACTTTTGACATCAATATGGTCTTCAGACATTAAGATAATAGATAGAGGCATTCTGGGTTTTCAAGCTAATCTGGAAACAAGGAGTGCAGCGTGTTATCGCAGACAATAAAGCAATGATATGGTACATTCATAAACAGAAGGAACACAGTCTTACCCTTTTTTACATGCTGGCCCTGAAGCCGTGAGGCACAGTCTTGCAGTCTGAAATGGTTCTGGGGACATTTTATATTCTGTTCAAGCACATTGCAGATCAGCTGAGAATAGTTGCAGTGGAGCCCCACATGTGGATAATGGTCAGGTATGTGTAAGTCTCGCTCAAAGATGTGGTACACCAGAAGTAAACCTCTTTGCTTCTTCAGGTGACAAACAGCTAAGCAAGTTCTGGTCCAGAGCATCATGCGTGCAGGCCTGGACAGTGAATGCCTTCTCCTTTAACTGTGTAGGTCTGTTTCTTAATGCTTTCCCTCCAATTCTTCTCATCTGTGGAGTGGTCTGAAAGGCAGAGGAGGCGGCACCCAGATTGATGTTTATTGTACCCTTCCAGCCAAAGTAGTATTGTTTTTCTTCATAATGCAAATGGTAACAGATGCTAGTAACCCTGCCTCAGCTTGTGCACCTTTTGATGCAGTGCAAGAAGTCCTTCATACCCTCAAGCTGACAGCGTGAATGATTTAATCCTGTTACCCTGTAGATACTAATTTTTAGGACTTCCTTGAAATGCTGGTAGGTAGGAGACTAAGTACTAGTAAATTGTTCTAAGCTGAACTGAAGAGGTTTCCCCCGTGTGCCAAAGGAGAGATGAAAACACCAATCTAGCAGGAATGTCTCAGATTCAGCAGTATTAAATTGAGTTTCTTACTGCATGATTAGCTTTTGTCTCAATGAAGGTACATTTACAAGCTGTTTCAGCTTGTGTAATGGATCCTCTGATAGCATCTTTATTACCATTAAAACAGTTTCTCAAAGCACACACACACACACACACACACTGAGAACAGTGATTCCATCATGGGACCCGAATTCCTGCATGCTGAAAAACTGTCTCAGGTTCCCTTTTAACCAGCTGCCCGTGCATCTCTCTAATTCCAGATGTGAAAAGTACCTTATTTTAGTAGCAATCGCCACGGCTAGGAGGATTTCTGAGCTCCATGCCCCATATGAAAAGAACTTTGCTAGCATTTCATAAAGACAGTCAACTTGCATACTAATCCATTCTTTATGCTTAAGATGGTTGGAGGCTAATCTTTAAACCAATCCTTCTACTTGTCAGTATTCTTTCCCTAACTTCAAAATAGCGGGGAAAGAATTCTGCATTCTTTAGATGTCCATAAGCAGTTGAAATCCTGCATGCATAGAACTAAGAACATTAGGAAAGCTGATCAGCTGTTTGTTTCTTTCACTGCTAGCAAATGTAGCAGCCTAGTTTCCAAAATGCTAACCATCTGAACTGCATTCTGCTATGCTTCTTACAGGAAATGGCTAAAGATCATGAGGTCATGTCCGGCCACATTCCACTAGAGCTTCTGTAGTTACAACTTCATTTGTTTAAGCTATCACTGAGGCAATCATTAGTTTTCTTTACACACTTTCTCCAACACTAGAGTTTAGGCATTTTTCACAGGGACAATCCACGTTTTGCCACTGGAGTCCATGTTTTTTCCCAAGCAATGAAAATGCTGAACTTTGGATATTGACCTAAGTATGATGACTCTACAGTAGCAATCCATATGAAGAGTATAGTACAGTTGTATAAGGAACTTACCAATAATAGTTGGTGGTCATGTTGGATCAGTGTTGCAGTAAAGGTGTCCCTCCTTCCATCCCTGCTGACGTCATTATGGGCATACAAGGGCTGGGGCAGGTACCAGTGTACACTTCGTCTCTCATTTCCTTTCACTCCTGCCAGTCTGTTTAGTGTTATACTGATCCAGGTTCTTCTGGAGAACTGGATTTCTTGGTTATGGGAAGTCTTCTTTCTTGCATAGGACATTGCTGGGTAATGTATACTGTGCCATGCTTGAGGTTCTTGGAGAAGAAGGAAATAAAAGTGGCATAGGTTTTATGTATGCCTTTATAACTAAGATGCGCCACCATTCCTGGGAAGAGGATGTAAGCCTAGCCAGGAGGGAAGGGAGCAATACTGTAGACGTCAGACTTCACCTACAGCAGCGATCCTAAAGTTGATCACTGCAAAATTGATCCAGTTCAACCATCTGTGTTGCAGCAAGTTCCTTACACTGTTGTATTTTCTTGACAGTGACAAACCAAGATCATCTAAGCAGAAGAGTCTTTCTTTTCCCTCTATCAGGATCCTTCTCTCTTTTGGATTTGTCTTCTCACAGTAGTCACTCAGTTACTCTGGATTTGGAGTACTTGAAAACAATGGAGACTTTATTGAGTATGCAGATGGCTTATTCTAATTCCTTTCCTCTCTGTTTAGATTTGACAGGGATTTTGTCTCCCTCCCTCCTAACCATTGTCTTGTCTTCCTCATTGACTCCAGTCTTGCTGCCAGTTTCAACTGGCCAGAGAGCACCTAAAAATTACCACGGTTGATGTCTGTAAGTGCTTTGATGTCAGATGTGGTCAACATCATGGGTATTCTTTTCTGTCTCTGAAATATCCTCTGCTGTCAGTCTCAGCTTTGTTGGCACCAGTTCCCTTGACAGTGGTCCTTTCTTGAGTCTGAGTGTCGGGGCTGAGGAGTTTAGGGTGCTATTGGCTCAGATCCTCTCTATGCTATTCCAGCTTCTTATACAGTTTGTCTTTGAGCCTTTAGAACTGAAAACTTGAGTGTCAATGTCTGTGTAGAAAGACCTCTCAGTGTCTTTGAGGACTGACTTGTTGATGCTAGTGCATTCTTCAGTTTTGATGTTGCAAGCTGGTGTCCTATTCCTTCCAGTAGTGTTGAAGTTAGTCTTGCTTTAGGGTTTTTATGTGCCATCTTGCAGCCTTCAGTGCAAGGGCTTACCTTGGTATTTGCTTTGTACTACTTCTAGTGCAAGGTCCTCCTCCTGTACCTCTCATTCTTCTTGGCTAAGAATAGAGGATCAGAAAGCCACTGATGAGCTTTGTTTTACAGGTCTAGGTCTACCTCTGCTTCTTTCTTATCCTTTAGAATCTCCACCGAGGAAACATGCTGACTGCCCTCTGTAGTCTGCTAATCTAGGCAGAGAAGATGGAAATGAAGATGTTTCTCCAGCATACCCTGTAGATGACCTCAGATGTAGGGAAGTCTAGGAGATTATGCAAGAAATGTGGGGTGATGGTTCAAAACCCCTTCCCCTCATTTGAGAAAGTCTTTCACGAGGTTTTTTGATATCCTTCCTTGGCCATCCAGGCAATGTCCCTTGAAGTTAAGTTGATTTGTCTTGTAGTCGGGGAGGCATAAAAACATCTTGTTAGGGCCCCCCATACTTTTTAGGTCACAGAGGTTCAACCAGCCCCTAAGGATGGGGCACTTTGATATAGACCTTTGTACAGAATGCAGGGTTAATGAGCACTGATGTTAATGTTTACTGCCACACCTAGCCATGCCAGTTGGCTTTTACTGTAATGAATCTTTCACTGATGTTCACTTTAATGGCACCAGCCTCTTCAGGACAAAACTGAGAGAAAAGCTACAGGAGAATGAAAAGGATAGCAGGACTTGCATAGTTGTGGGTGTTCACTTTGAAACACTATAGTGGACTTTCACTTGAATGCAGAGGACTTCTTGACAGTTTCAAGCAAGAACTAGTAGCAGCAGGAAAACCAGCAATCTGGAAGAACTGACAGCCTTGGAGATTTCCAGAAGAGTTACCCATCCAGAGGAAGACATAAGCCGAACTAGGGCTACTGCAGCTTCTCATCCCGCTCTGGAGGCACCTGGGTGTTCTCTCCCTTCATCTTTCCATATGCTAGCCATCACATGGGACAAAACGGATTCAAGTCATGTTATCCAAAGGCTACTAAATACCTTCCATACTCCACCTCCTCAGCCTCACTGATTTCTATTACTCAGTCTCCTACTGTCCCTCCTTCAGCCTCATCCAGAAAATGCCCGTCTCTGGGGTTTTACCAGACTGGAAGGAGGTGAAATACAATTCAGGGTTCTTTTTGGTGCTAAAAAGACAAATGACCAAAGACTGATTTTAGATCTCAGCAGCCTCAAGTTCATTCCTAAGCAAAAGTTCCATATGGTCTTGGTGCAATCCATTCTACATTGGTTGTCAAGAGAAAATTGAATGTGCTGTTTGGAATTCCAAGATGCTTGCTTGTTTGCACATATAGATCTTTAAAGGGTTTGGGGATGTTTGTGTACTTTTGGTTAGAGCAAGACATTGCCAGTTTTGGTTTTTGGGTTTTGCCATTTTCATCTTAGCATAGCCTCTAGTAAGTTCCCAAAATATATGGCTGTGATGATAGCACACCAGAGGCTATGAGGTGCAAAGGTCTTCCCTTACCTGAATGTCTGACTCCAAGCCTTCCAAACTGTGGGCCGACTACTCATAGCATGAGTGTGTCTTCTGCTTTTTTCTAGTCATTAGATATTATGATGAACATTATGAAGTTGCATTTGCAAGCATCACATACTTTCATCTCTTATCAGTTGTTTCCTGGACCCTATCTCAAGCAAGGTCAGCCTAATTCCGGAGAAACCCCATCCCACACTTACCTGGCAAGCTCACATTCAGTGGCTTAGATACATCTGCTTTGGCCAGCCAGACTGTGCCTGAAAACCCTAGGGCTCATGGGTAGCCACAGTATTCTTAGCACCTCATGCCAGATACCACATAAGGATCTTGCTGTGGACCCTCAGAAGATAGTGGCTTCAAGTGCCTGATCCTTTTATTGCACCAAGTCAAGATTTCTAAAGTTTGCAAGACTCCTTTTCATTGATGGCTGCATGCCTTAATCTGAACTACCGTGGTTGATGGTCACTGTGGATACCTCGACCTTGCAGTGGGAAGGACAGTCTAAGCGCCTAGTCACAGCTGGAGGCCAGTTTGCATGTCACGGAGTTGGAAATGAGAGTAGTATTACTTATTGTACAGGGCTTTTAAACTATTTCCCTTAGGATGTGATCATCATAAAAACAGTGTGGCTATGGTATATATATTCATACAGAGTGGAGTGTACTTGTTTGCCATCTTTGGGGAGGGTGTGGGAATGAGTTATGTTGGCAGATTGTTTAATGACATCATGTATTTCATAGGAATCTTGTTCTCACTAGATGACAGGCTCAGACATTGTTTATGGATGGTAGTCTTACCATAAGTTGCAAGTAACTGATGAAATACTGTCTCTTGTCATAAGGTAGTACAGTTGAGTGTGATACTTGAATTAAGTATGTTGCCAAGGAATAACTTTCTCCCAGATCAGGACACCTTCTCTGCAGCTCCCCTGCATAGTGCTAGAGATGATATTCTGTGTGGTTATACAGAGTTATGATGTTTGAAGCTTAGAAGAAGTAACTACTCTTTCTCTCTCTCTAATTTTATAAAGTTAAGAATCAGTGGTACCTCCACTAACATTTTATGAAGAGACTAATGTGGGAGGGCTCAACTCATCCAAGGATGAGTTCCTTGCTGGAAGAGATGAAGATAGCTCAAGCTGATGTAGACAAAGTATGTGCAAGACCAATTTCAGTGCTGAACAGTGCAAGACCGCTGCAGACTCCTGCCTACTCTGGGTACTGCTGGATAGATTTAGGAAAGTAAAAATGCATGTATGTTGCAACTAGCAAACAAAATACATTCCCAAAGAGCTGCTGTTAAAGAATATTTTTTGATCTGTATGCATTTCCTGTGCCTGCCAGCCATTAAGCTGCTACCATGTCTGCCCATCCATTCCTCCATTGAGGCAAGAGGTGCAGTACCTATTCATTGCCCTCTGTGGTAAGAGCCATTGACGCCCATTTCCTGAATGGGTGGATGTAGTCTGAGACACAGCCCTCAATGAGACAACCATGAGATGATTTCAAGTCCCTAACTCCGTCATCTGGTGATGACATAAGTAGCCACATAACACTGAGGCTACAGATACTCCTCACACAGGAGACTGTATGCTCCCACATGTTCCTTGTAGGAGCTACTGGCTACTCACCATTGGTAGCCATGTCCATGCCTGTCCCACAGCCATGGTCATGCTGGCCAGGACTTCTCTGCTTGCTTGTTGATAGGCACAGCCAACAACTTGGGAGACGCAAAATCCTTCATCCAGGCACGCGTGCTGATAAAAGGCCGCACTACTCCCACCCCTCACACCAGTGCTTTCAACTTCTGAACGACTAAATGAATTTAGGTTATCTGGTTCAGAGGCAGAGCTTGTGTGCCTGTGCATCACAAAGCCAGATCAGCTACTGTTAAGAGCCTTACTCAACTCTACTCTGATTGGATTGAACTCCTTCTATCATTATCTACCCTTTTGCCAAACAATTCCAGTACTAGTGGTCATAGGTAACTGCTAGACCATCAGTTTCCAGAATATCACATGCCTAGCCAATAGCCATGCAGTGATCAAAAGTGAGAATCATATTCTGTACCATGTGTCAGTAAGGTAAACACTTTAACCACTATGCCAGCCCTCAACCCCTGCTGCTACTACGCATCCTTCACGTCATATTTCATTTCTGCATTGAACATCTGATTCCGTGTTCCTCTTCTCAAGAGGCAGTATCTTGGGACTTCCAGTGGAGATGCTGAGAAGCTGGTGAAGAGAAAGTATTTCCCAGTCATTCATGCGTACTTTTTTTTTGTGAAAAGTAGTTTGGAAGTCAGTTATCAGTTGTAGGTAAATATTGCAAAGTGTTCATTTGCAATGTTACTGATGAGTGAAACTGGGAATAGTGCAAAAAGACTGATTTTTATCATGGTTGTTGAAAGTGACTGCTGCTAATATGACATATAGTAGTAAGGCAGTTATATCCATGAAGAGCTTTCAGGAAGATGTGTCAAGGGATAAACCTGATGAGATTCCTGTAAAGAAACACTGATGGCTGCATTTGAGAGAAGATTAGAAAATGTGAGTACCAAATCCAATAACTGCAAAGTTGGAGCATGAGAGAGAGTATCAGAAGTTCTGGATGCCTTAAATTCTCATGCCGGCACCTTATGTACGTTGATGTACCCATTAAAGTCTGTGGACACAACAGATGCTTTGCCTATACATATGTCACTAAGGTTAAACTCCCTTGTTTTTCCTCACTGACATCAGTGCAAGGAAAATGCAAAGTGTACAATTAATTTTAGACATGAAGGTGATGACCAAAAGTGCTTTTTGGGGTTCATGCACTGCATGCTGTAGTGCAAAAGGCAGGTTTCAAAACATCTGCAAATCATTAAGGATGTTCTGACATATGTTTATGTAAGACACCTGTTAATTTCAGTACATAAGAGCACATACATTTTAAGTAAATTAAATAGTATTTATGAATATGTACAGCTTGTAGAATGTTGTGGTTGGATTTTCAAGTATGATAACTCTGTGCTTTAGTAAATAAGATAAATAAAGATACATTTTGTTAGGCTTATGTGTTTACAGATTTATGCTGTACTAGCTTCAAGGAGCATCCATGAAGACGGAGAGACATGTAGCAGAATTTTTCCTTTTCAGTGTCATTGGATGACTTTGCAGATGTGGGATTTCCCAGTACATTGGGTGATTTTTTTTTTTCTCTTAGTTTATTTCCCCCAGTTTTACGGTGTGATGGTTGCCATAATCAGTTTCTTATGTATATAGTTTTAATAGTAGCTTCTTTAATTTTGAAACATTTCTTGGTTTTTGAATGAGGAAATGTTTTTGACTTAAAATTGACTTTAAGGATATTGCAGCATTTGTGTTTGGGAGCTTTATTACATTTGCATGTTTCTGTTAAACTGTATCAAGCATGTTGCTACAGAAAAAAATGTCTATAGCTGTGGGATGAGTTTTTTGACACAAAATGCAAATGGATTAACCAGTCCAGCTAAAAAGGAGATAATGTTTCTTTACATAAAGAAGCTCAAATGTTAGATTATAGCCATGCAAGAGATGCATGTCGAGGAGGAACACAATGTGTTGATAAATGGCCTACTGGGCATGGGTGCATATTGAAGTGGAATGTGGTGTCTGGTTTCTAGCAGTGCTGTGTTAGCAAATATACTAATCAATGTAAAGGGTTGCTATGTTGGACTTGTTACTTACCAGCAACTTTTATTATTATATAGGCTTTTTTAATCCCTGTGCATGTTACAGAAATATTTTTTGGATGATAATGGAGGAAATGATTGCTTTCCAGGAGGACAGAGCAGTATACTTAGTAGTTTGGAATACTATAAAATGTACTTCAGTTAGTGGCACAGACCACATTTTGAAGCGTATGCCGGTTTTTAAGCTACAGTGCTGAGATGGACTTTTAAAGGGATTGGGGAAAATCAGGGTAAAGTGTTATGTGGTGAGAAAAGATCAGGATAATGTGCGAAGGAAAAGAGAACAGTTAGAAAAGTGGTAGAGCAAGTATTATAGTGGAAATTTAATGGTACAAGGGAGAAGTTAAAAAGGTGAAGCAAGAAACTGAGAGGTTTGGGGGCAAAACGTAGGAGTTCATGTGGAAGTTATTGAAAGACTGAAATTTTTGCAATTCAGATAACTACCGTCAGTCTTTAGCAGTTAGGCTAAGGTGACCAACATATCACAATTCTTGGCAGGCTGAAAAAGAGGATGGGAGCAACTCTGAGACCCTGTCATGAAGGCAGAGATATTCTGTCAGTATTATTAGTTTCTACATCAGTAAGAATGAGTAGGGCAAATTTGAGAGTAACATTTTAGATTACCTACAATGTTTACAATTGGTTGGAAGTTTCTAGAGAAGGAGCTGCAACACTGACCCCATTTTAACACAAGAAGAGCTATTGGAGACATTGCAAGGGGTAAAGCACAGCCAAGTGATGGTATTGTACAAGAATTTAGTAATATTCACAGAGAGAAATTAATATGTTGTATGCTTAAGCTATTTAATAAGGATTTATAAACTAGTGATGTTCACCCCCTCATGAAAAGAGGTGGTGGTAACTGTGTCCCCAAAGGAGGCAAAGAATGCAAGCCTAGCTTCTTCTTATAGGCCTATTTAAAGTCTAAACCCAGACTGTAAGATGTTCATGTCTTTATAGCTAAGAGACTGGCAAAAATGTATAATGTAGTTGATTGACACAACATAGATTTGAGAAGTCAGAATAGGTTTTTAAAACTGATGCATTGATGAGTACAGGATAAGGTAGTGACTGCGAGTCTTGTTGCAGCAAAGGTCTTTGACAGAGCTGACTGTTTTTATTTGATGCATGTGCTTTTGGAGTTGAGATTTTCTAATGAACTTGTGAGATTAATAGTGGCTTGTTAATGTGATTTTCTGTAAGTAGAATGAAAATTAATGGCTTTCATATTTTTCAAGGATACCAAGGCAAGGATGACCATTACCATCTGTTTTGTGATCTTTTGACCTTGAATCCTTAGTATCAACCGTGAAGTATTCAAATTTGAAAGGCTGTTTTAAGATTATGAAAACCCTTTTGCTTGCAAGAAAAAAGGCATAATGTTAATTCTCTAATTTTATTTCCTTTTTTTTTTTGAAGGAAATAAGAATGTTGTAACAAGGGAGCATTTGGACCGAATGAAGAATGGCTGTATTGTCTGTAACATGGGACATTCCAATACTGAAATTGATGTGGTAAGAACTTAAATGAGGCTGCTGTGTGTATTTCATATATGGCATATTAGCAGACATTTTTATATACTGTTGGATTAAAAATGGACTCGGCCATGGTCATCATGGACAGACACCCTAAAGATCTCTTTTCAGTGACTGTTTGTTTTCAAAGTTGTAGAAACGTCATCATTTGTGTAATGACTCTATTCAGTGCGTGCATCCCAGTAAAAGGCATATTCTTAATACTGAGGGATACAAACAACCGGAATGAACGTGTGATGGCCTTGTGACACTACTACAGTAGCTGGAATGTCAAGCTGATGATATTTGTTTATACTTGTTCCTGGGAGACAGGCTTCCAGCAAAGGATTTAGGTGTTCTTGAATATTATTTCCCAGAGTGAGATGGAAAGGAGAATTCACTTGTACCTCGGGTCAGCTTAACCCTTTAACTCCAGGTGCTGCTATTTCACCATCATGGGCAGGTGCTGCAATAGCAGGTGTAGAAATAACTATGTGTAGAGAGATCTTTTTTAATCGGTGATAGTAAAGTTGAAACAAACCTTCCCACTTTCGGACACTTTATTATCATAAATCATGAATTTTGCTAACAACTTAATGTAACTAAAGCCAACATCATACATGAATAAAAATATTCACACCCAGAGTTGAGATGGGTTATGCATTGGCATGCTGTCTGCCTTCCTCCCCAGCCACATAGTCAAGGTAATTTTTAACCAGTTCATGCCTTGTTACATTGAACCCTAAACAGTGAGATCCATTGTTTATATTCAAGTGATCTGCTTACTTAGTCGCAGTTTACACTCATTTCGGTGGATAATGTCTTGTGATTAAGAAACAATCACACAACTTTGAGTTTGTTGCTTAGCTGTGATCACTTAGCCCAGGAACACATGCACCAGGAGATGCTTCCCTGAGTAGAGACGCTTCAGGTATCTCTTAATTTTAGTTATCAGGGTTGTTTTTACCTAAAATGGGTGACTGAGCTGTGTATTACAAGGGAAGAAAGTCATGGGCTACATTGTGACAGCTAAGAGGGCAGTAGTGTAGACAAACTGATGTAAAGCCCCCTACTAATTCAGCCAGACTCCCTTAAGTAGAAAGTTTGTGTTACTGCTCCTTTGTGCAGACCTGGAGAAGCAGAGGTTGCATTTAAAACATTAGGAGTGGGACCATGATACTCTTTTTAGTGGCTGTGTGGCTAAGTGCACTGGCAGAGCCTTGCTCAACTGGTTTAGTAAAATGTGTTTACTGACTAAATAAGAGGATTGTTGATGGAGACAATTCCAAAGTGAGAAACAATGCAGATACTAGCAGGATTACACTGCTTTAGACTAGTGTGGCATTTATACTTTGCTGTTACTAAGACTACATTTGTAACCATGAGTGATTTGATTTGTGTGTAGAAAGTGAGCATTTATTAATATTGGTGAGTTTATAAAAAGAAAAGAACTATCCTAATAACATTGTTCTACTTGAGATCACTGTAGCAGTCAGACATTGCTGCAAGTGAATAAATTCACACCATTATATTTCAGTGAAAGGGGGATTTTGTTTTAATGTAGGGAATTCTACAGAAGGAGAAACTAGCAGTACACCATTGCTTGTTTGTGAATGTTATATTTGACTAAATTTGCTGTTACTGAGTGAATATTTGTCATTATTTTTATCTGAAACGTGAGGAGGCTTTTGTTGTGATAGAGGACATTCTATAAAACACTTAAAGCTACTGTAGTAACTGAGAGCTCTGTGGTAGACTGATTTTTAACTAAGACTGAGTTTTACCCAGGGTGATTTTTTTTTTTGCCCTTTTCCTATTCATGTCTGGCAAAAAATGAACGGTCCCATAGGCCTTAAGCTCACACTGGAGCTGATTGGAAGCTTCTTCATCCAGACAGTAATGAAGGTAGTTCAATCCTGTCCAGTGCTGCCACACCAGAGCACCTGCCATTCCCAGTGGACTGACTGTGTAGCTTTATCCCCTGCTGACCAACAGACTAGGCCACCTGTATTTGAGGGCTGAGTGTAATTGAAGAAAAAACACCTAGCATAATTCCACACCACTGTGAAGGGAAGGAGTTCTTGATTTTAACACCATCCATCTTGGGTCTGTTGTGGATGTTACCACAGTAATATGCACAGTGCTGCTCATATAATCCATACATGCTTTAGTGCATGCACCAGCCTCTGGCTGTAGTGGTGTACACCGCTTGATACGTGCCAAGCACATGCCATCATCCTTCATGCCTCTGTATTAAGCACCAGCTACCGCTAGAGCCTTTACAACAATAGCTGACTTTCTTCTTACAGGACATATGAACTGACAGTAACAACTTACTACCATCTTTTCTCACCACTTCCTTCAGCTGTCAAGATGTTGTGCAAATGTGGACCTTAGTCAGAGCTTTGACCCTCTGCCATGGAGTGGTCAGTGATCTTTACAAGTAGGAAAGAGAGTCATGTGTTGGAAGGAATTCCAGCAAATGGAAAATATCTAACCACAGTACACTGATGAAGAGCACTGTCGTGGCCAGACATTGCTACTGTTTTTGCTGAGTGAAATTATACCATTTGTGACTGGAAGAAAGGACTTGTGTTGATATGGGAAGTTCACATAAGTGAAAAAATTTTGCACTAGGAACACTGTAGCAAATCATTAAACATATTTGTCACTCACACACTGGGCTGAGACTAAGCTGAGTAAAATCCTGGTGCATCAATGATGACAGCTCTGCTCTGCAGCTGTACAGTGTAAAACTTATTTGTATCTGGCAGTTTTTGGTTGTTACCTGAGGCAACAGTGCACTTTTAATTTGCACCCATAATGCCATTAACCAGTCATTATTATAAATGGCTTGCAGTAGTGTGAATTAAGTGACTGCAGCTGGCATTTATATGCATATTTAGCAGAGGAAGAAGGCTGAAAAGTGTTAGTAAACATGAAGCCTGAGATGTAATGCCAGGAGTGTTATTACCTGCAGCCTGCCAAGTAATGCAGGTAATAATTGCATAGCTAAATATGGAAGACCTTAGTGTCTCTCTGTGAGCATAGATAGCTAGGGTATTTTTTTAACAGTTGTGAAAAAAGAAATAGTTCCACTTGTCATTCTTTACTTGAAGATTAAAATATATGCAAGTCTTTATACCAGGCATCACCAGCTAAGAGCATGTTGTAGCCTTGAGACATGATGGTACTAATCTGAGAAATTTGACTATTTGAAATGGTTTCAATTTCAAAGATAGTGGTCCTCTTTTGCTCAGTACCACATCAAGAACTTTTGCCTTTTTTTGTCATTGATTCACAGCAGGCATACAGTGGATATATAAAGTTTACACACCCCTGTTAAAATGCCAGGTTTTTGTGATATAAAAAGAATGAGACCACAATAAATCGTTTCAAAACTTTTCTTACCTTTAATGTGACCTACAACCTGTGCAACTCAATTGAAATACAAACAAATTTATTGGGGGAAAAATATAAAAAGTGAAAAATGTACAATACGCTGGTTGCGTAGTGTGCACACCCTTGAGCTAATACTTTCTTGTGTGTGTGCACACCCTTAGAACTAATAATTTGTTAAAGCACCCTTTGATTTAATTGCAACATTCAATCTTCTTGGGTACACACCTGCCATCAGTTAAAGAGATTCTGATTCACCCCAAATAAAGTTCAGCTGTCCTAGTTTGACATTTACTCAGTTGCCTACTACAGCAAAAGCCATCATTTGCAGAGAGCTTAGAAAGCATCAAAGGGAACTCATTGTTGAAGGGTATCAGGAGGAGAATACAAAAACAATTTCCGCAGCATTGGTTATACCATGGAACACAGTGAAGACAGTCATCAAAAAGTGGAGAAAATATGGGACAACAGTGATGTTGCAAAGAGCTGGATGTCCCTCCAAAATTGATAAAAGGACAAACAAAAACTGGTCAGGGAGGCAAAAGACCTACAGCAACACTGAAAGAGCTGCATTCATTTCTGGGAAGTGCTGGCTGTGTACTACATGTGACAACAATTTCCCATATTCTCCATATGTCTGGACTATGGGGTAGGATTGCAAGATGGAAGCCTTTCCTTACACAGAAAAACATCCAGCCCCAGCTAAAATTTGCAAAACAATACATCAAATCTCCCAAAAGCATGTGGGAAAATGTGTTATGGTCTAATGAGACCAGGGTTGAACATTTTGGTCACAATTCCAAAAAGCACGTTTGGCACAAAAACAGCACTTTGCATCACCAAAAGAACACCATCCCCACGGTGAAGCATGGTAGTGGCAGTATCATGCTTTGGGGTTGCTTTCCTTCAGCTGGAACTGGGGCTTTAGTCAAGGTGGAGGGAATTATGAACCGTTCCAAATACCAGTCACTTTTGGCACAAAACCTTTAGGCGTCTGCTAGAAAGCTGAAGATGAAGAGGAATTTCACCGTTCAACATGACAGTGACCCCAAGCATACAATCCAAATCAACAAAAGAATGGCTTCACCAGAAGGAAATTAAAGTTTTGGAATGTCCCATTCAGTGCCCAGACCTAAATCTAATAGAAAATTTGTGGGGTGACTTAGAAGAGGGCTGTGCACAAGAGATGCAGTCGCAATCTGACAGATTTGGAGCACTTTTGCGAGGAAGAGTAGGCAAATATTGCCAAGTCAAGATGTGCCATGCTGATTGACTCCTACCCAAGAAGACTGAATAATGTAATTAACTCAAAAGGTGCTTCAACAAATATTAGTTTAAGGGTGTGTGCACACGTATGCAACCAGCGCATTGTACATTTTTTATATTTTTTCCTCTAATAGATTTGTTTTTGTCAATTGAATTGTACAGGTTATAGGTCACATTAAAGGTGGGAAAAGTTTTGAAATTATTTATTGTGGTCTCATTTTTCTCTCAAAACCCTGGCATTTTAACAGGGGTATGTAAACTTTTTATATTCACTGTATATATTTGGAATTTTCAGGCTGACAAAACTATATATATCTGAACAATTTTTTTTTGTCTTATGAAATCAGAACTAAAAAGTTTTGTTTTTAAAAAAAAAAGTGGTATTTTCCATTTTAAATGTGAGTATAAATTGTGCATATTTTATTTGTTCTGACAGACATGCACATTTTAGAAATTGTGTTGTCTGTTTCCTCTGATAGCTGTTTTAGTTGTGTATACAAAGCTGGTCATTTAGCTATCTTGTCATGAAAATTTTTGTTGAGAGCACCTTCACAGAATATAGAGGAGGTACTGGTAATATCTAGATAAGATGAGAGTCCAGCTAGAGTTGCCATTTGAAATTGACAAAAGTGTAGCATTTGTAAAGAAGTTTGTGTAGATAACAGTTGCCTTCATAGTAACAAGTAAAAAAAAAACTAATCAAAACGTGTATGATGCTGTGACTTCAGTCCTAAAAATGAATATGCATTTGTTTATAAAAGTGATCTTTTTATACATTTTATATGTTGTAGCTTAAACATAAGGGATATTCTCATTCAACTTCTAGATTCAGATGATCCTTTTGGCCTAAGAGTATGAAGTTAGCTTTTAGATGGATACTTACAAATGTTTCCTTGAAAGTTTTCAGATCATTTTCAGAAGTGGGCAGTTGTATAGAAAGCAAAAATAGCTAAAAACAGTCCGCATTTTTGGAATATGTCCTCTCAAAAACAGTCAGTAGTAAAAGGGTTAATGTGACTGTTCTGAAAGTAATAAGTACATACATATTTGTAATTCTGATAGCTGAATAACTTGTTTATGTACCTGCTCTTGGTGTCATAAAACTAAGCTAATAAGATCCTACATTGATTCATTATATGCAAGTCTGAGATTTTCTGAAGGACTTTTCTGTCCATCTGCCTTTCAGAAGGATCTGAGTTATTGAATATTTTACCACCATTTGGCATGCAAACAGCAGAACTTTTATTACCAGGAACATTCTAGTCTGCAGTGGTTACACACACCTGTCTTTTTTTATAAAAGATAGAAGTTACATTGGTCCCATGACAGTTTCTCCCTTCCTTTTGCAAAAGCAAGGTTGCGGACATTAAAGTACTATTTCTTGTAGGTTGTAGTAGCAGATAAGGAACACATGGACAACCTAGTGTGTTTATTAGTTATTGTTTAAGCTGCTTGTGTTGTATGTTTAATGGATGGCTAGCCCTAGGCCTGTCCCATGCTACAGTTCTTTCTTGTATTTGTTACTTCATTATGTGGTGTATTTTAATCATTCACTACCCTTTTGGAGAAGTAAAACATGTTTTTCTCTGAGATGCCTACCCTGCATCCCCAGTGGTAAGTCCCTTTTCCGTTTTCTTGCTTAGGCTTGCCACCCCTCCATTTTTTTCCAGAATATCTGGAAATCAGATTGATTCTCCGGTAGTCCGGAAAACACTGTACAAACTCCGGTATTCTGTTTCAAAAAAGGAAACAGACTATCGGAGTTTGTTAAATTGACTGATTTACTATGCTTTTTAGCAGAAAAGCATAGTAAATCAACTGAAAGCTGCCATCAGGAATGGTAAAAGAGGGCATTCCCTGTCAGGTGATTAATTGTGACATCATAAAATGGGTGGAACATGGATGAGAGAGATGGTAGGAATGGGTGGAGTTACAGGTGATGTGAGGGGTGTGGTCCGACTCTGGTTTTAGGCACAACAAAAGGTGGCAACCGTATTTTTGCTACACACCCAACCTTCCCAAATGTTCTTCGTGTTTCACTGTTGCAGTCATCACATTTGGGTTATCCCTGCCAGGGTAGCCCTTGGCCAGCCTGAATACCAGATGCTTAGTATTTCTGCATCGGTTGCTGTCGCTTCAGGACTGACGTCAGATTGTCAGTATTATAAAGTAAGGCAGCCGATGCCATTACATCAGTCTTTCTTGCCGTGGAGCCCAAAGCAGAAGCAGTTCGCACGAGTGCTGGTTGGCCGCTACCTGAGTTTCGTCTACCGATTTGAAGGTCTTCTAAAACTAAGTACCCTGTTGGGGATCCTTTTTTCTTGCACTAACCAATGTCAGAAAAGCTTAACAATTGTCTCTCCTGTGGAAAGCAAATACCACACCAAGACTTTCATTCTTACTGCCTCACTTGTTTAGGCCCAGACCACGTCGTCCCCCGCTGTCGCTTCTCTGCTTTGTTCAATGCCAGAACTATCCATCATCGGATCCTTACTGTAGCTAGATATTTTCACTTACGGTCCTCGAACTCCGGTATGGCTTCAGTAAGCCATCCGACAGCAGATCTTCTGAAAAAAACATAAAGATAAAGACAGACTGCATGGGTCCAGACCTACTGATGATGCTTCCGTTAAGCTAGTCGGCAGTTCTCTAGTCCTCAATGAGGCGCATTCGCAGCCCCTGATGCCCATTTCTGTGAATTTGCAGACTGCTACCAAGACCCTTTCGGAATCTGGTACGCCATAAAACTCCTCTTCGACTAAGGATCCTGTGATCGTCTCTTCCTTGGATGGGTCCAGAGCTGCTGAGCAGGCACTGGCTTCCAAGGAAGTTCTTCGCGCTACCGATTCTCGACACAAACTGATTTCTTCTGTCGTGACCGACTACTGTTCTTTCAAAAACTACCAAGTTTCTTAAGCCCAGGGTTCGAACCACACCCAAGAAACCGACAACCCAATCTGAGGCACCTGCTTCCTTGCCTCAGTCTCAAATGCTTAAAATGGTGGAAGACCTTATCATTATGATCAGGGGAAGCCAAGCTATCCCCTCCAAAAGGAAAAGAGATCTGTCCCCTGTAGTTTTGTCTGACCAGGTCAGATGACTCTGATGCATCTGAATATGAAGACATGCAACCCCTCTCTACTTATGAGGATTCTGATGCAGAGGATTCCATCCCTTCCGCCTCTCCTCCAGAGGATCTTTCCTTTGGGGAAACCCTTCATACCTTAAGGGAGCATTTCCAATGGGAGAGTCCGGACTACCCTTAGTCTAAAAGGAGACTCTGGGAATTCGTAGATCTTCCACAGCACAGACCCTTGACCATCCCCCCATTCCTGGATGTTGTGGAGGATATTTTCCTGGAATCCAGTTTGACTCTTGACACCCTCCCTCCTGCACCCAAAAAACCAGACAGGTACAACAGAGTCCCTGACTCACACAAATTTCTTTTTAAAAATCCTACTGTTGACCCTGAGGTAATTTCTCAAGGGCCTAAAGGGATTAAAGCAACCTCTGCTGAGAATCCCACCCCCTCAGATAGGGATTCCCGAGCACTAGACAGATGGGGTAAAAAAAAGTGTACACCTCAGCTACTCCTGCTATCAGGGCACTAAATTGTCAGTTCCATATGCTAAAATTTTAGCAACATACCCTGGAACTCCTCAAACAAAAATGTCTTCCTTTCCTGCTTGTGCAGAATCTAAAGAGTTGCAAGAGTTAATGCATCCTGCAAGTCAACAGCTTACACTGTGGTTTTGATGCCCTAAAAGCTTCTTGCAGGGCAGCAGTTACCAGATCTGTCATTAGAAGGAATGCATGGCTTAAGGAATAGCCCATGCCAGACCATGTCAAATCTAAAATTTTGGATGCCCCCCCTGCACAAAGACAACTTATTTGACACTAAGGCAGAAAAGGTCTTCAAAAAGATGGAAGAAAAAGTAAAATCTATGCAGACAGTTAAGGATTTCTTACAGGTCCAGCCACCTAGGTTCAGCAGGCATTGTCCCACCAAGCACTGGTCCATTCCTGCTCCCTCTAAGCCAGTCCACCAGACCCCCCAGACAGCAGCCGCAGGGAATGCAGAGATCTAAGCAGTGGACTACCTCCACTTCAAAACCAGGGAGTTCTAAGCCACCCTCTTATGGTAAGAACTCACAATGACTCACCTCCCCCCTCCCTCTGCCCACCTTCTCTTACCCTTAGGAGGAAAACTCTCCTTTCACGCAAGCACCCTGGGCCATCATTATCAACGACAGCTGGGTTCTCAACATAGTGTACCAGGGATATAGATTTTCTTTCCACACCCTTCCTACCCCAGAAGGGTTCCCAGATCTACCTCCAAACCATTGAGCAGAGGCGCAAAAGTAAGTCCTTTCCCTGCTCTCTATGTACAGCACGTTCCTGCAGAACAGAGAGGTCAAGGTTTCTACTCCATATGTTTTCTGGTACCCAGAAAAGAGGGCACTTGGCACCCCATCCTCGATCTATCCATTCTAAACACCTTCCTGGTGATCCCAAAATTCGAAATGCTCACCCTTAGCCATTCTAAACACCTTCCTGGTGATCCCAAAATTCAAAATGCTCACCCTCCAGCAGCTGCTACCCATGCTGTCCAAGGATGTTTGGCTAGCCACCCTAGATATAAAAGAAACCTACCTCCATATTCCTATCAGGGAATCATGCAGGAAACATCTCAGTTTCAGGGCAGGATCTCAGCACTTTCAGTTTTCTGTGCTTCCCTTTGGCTTATGTACTGCTCCCAGAGTTTTCACAAAATGTCTGGCTCTGACCATTGCCTTTTGCAGGCCAAGGAATATCCAGATTTATCCAAACTTAGACAACTGCCTAATTCAGGCAGACAGCCAGGAAAAGCTGTTCAAGCACCTGGCCTCTGTAAAGACACTACTAACCTCCCTAGGGTACACAGTCAAAGAAAATAAATCAAAATAGGTGCCCACCCAAAGGATTATATTCCTGAGAGCAAGCTTGGGCACAGCATCCCAGATGGCATTCCTTACACCAGAAAAACAAAATTTCCTGACAGCTTACTTCTCTCAACTAGCCACCAGACCCCAGCTATCTGCAAGGAAGATCTGCAAGCTCTGAGGTTCAAGGCATCTTGCATACTACTCATTCCATATGCCAGACTGCATATGAGGAAACTTGAATGGTACCTAAAAAGCCTTTGGTGTCAATGCTCTCAAGACCTGGAGACTCTTATACCTATAATTCCTTGTCTCAGAAAACATTTTCTTTGGTGGGCAACAGCATGCTCCCACAACAACGGCCTACCTTTCTCACCACCCCCAGCTGCCCCAGACCCTAACCACAGATGCATTGGACTATGCCCGGGGTGCACACCTGGATGGCAGGTGCATACAGGGGCCAATGGAGCCCACAGCAAATCCCCTCTGCACATCAACCAAAAAGAAATGATGGCTGTCCAGCATGCCTTGAAAGCTTTCAAGCCCCTTCTCTCCCTAGGGGCTTTCCTGATCAAAACAGACACCACCACTATAATGTGGTATATCAACAAGCAGGTAGGGACCCACTCCTACCCTCTATGCAGGTTGGTCATGACCCTTTGGCACACAGCCTCTACCATGCATCTCCCACCTGTTAGCACAAATCCTTCCAGGTTCTCTCAACTCCCTGGCAGACAAATTAAGCAGAAATCTTCTGGACCCACACAAGTGGCAGCTCAACAGAAGAACCTTACCATAATAACTCAGAAATGGGGCACCCTGAAGATCGACCTCTTTGCCTTTGCCTCCCACACTAACCATCAGCTCAGCAAACTCTGCACCAGGGAGCATTACTGCATGGCTTGGAAAGTGGATGCCCTGTCCTTCCCGTGGGTCAGTCCTATGTCTTTCCTCCACTACCTCTCATCCCCAGGGTACTGCTCAAAATAAAGGAGGAGAAAACAAGAACAATTCTTATAGCTTCAGACTGGCCTCGCCAGCTCTGGTACTCCTTCCTGTGCAGCCTGTCCCCACTGCCACCATGGCATTTTCCTCAGATTCCAAACCTCCTGACCCAGAGGGAAGAGGAATTCATCCATCCCCAATTGCAGACACTCCATTTGGCAGCTTGGCTTATTCCCTAACCCACGATCAATCTGCCAACCTCAGTGAACAGGTTCTAGATGTTATTCTTGAGGCCAGACGCCCTAGCACTAGAAAGTCTTATGCTGACAAATGGAAAGGTTTCTGCACCTGGATTCAGGCTTAGGGAGCCAGTACGGCACAGCCCTCCCTCCCTGTCATCCTGGATTACTTAGATGACCTACTACACAGTGGCCTCTCTTTTTCCTCTATTAAAATGTATGCCTCTGCTATCTCTGCTCATTTTACCACTGAGCAGCCCCTTTTCTCACACCCCTTGATCAAACAGTTCCTAAGAGGGGCTAGCAACTTGAGGCCACCCAGAAGAGCATCAGCCCCAGCTTGGGACCTTAACTTTGTGTTGGAAAAGCTCATCCTGCCCCCCCCCCCCCCCTTCGAACCAACTTCTTCTGCAGAGCTAAAATTTCTCTCCTGGAAAAAAGCTTTCCTTCTGGCCATCACTTCAGCCAGAAGAGTCTCCAAGCTAACCCATCCTTCATGCCCAAGGTGTGGTGTCCAGTGTGGCTCTCAACCAATCTATTCATTTGCTCATCTTTTTTCCTAATCCCCAGAACAAGGGGGAAAGGATCCTGCACTCTCTAGATGTGCACAGACAGCTCAGGTTCTATCTAGACAGGACTAAATACTTCAGAAAGTCTGATCAATTGCTGGTTAGCTTTGCTACAGGGGCAGAAGGCAAAGTTGTCTCCAAACAGACCATTTCCAAATGGCTAGCATACTGCATCCATTTCTGCTACAAACAACACGGAAAGCCTTCTCCCAAGGGGATCAGGACTCACTCCACCAGAGCAGCCTCCACTTCTGCACCTTTCCTCAGAGGAGTCCCCACCTGGACATCTGTTTGCACTTTTACCAAACATTACCACCTGCCTCTCTCTCCTCCAAATCCAGGGCAGGGTTTGCCTCTGCAGTCTTGCAGGGCAGCCTAGCCAGCCCCTGTTTTCATTGACTACCTCCACCCATTTCCTAAGCTTTGGGAATCTACCCAAATGTGATGACTGCCACAGTAAAACACGAAGAACATAGTACAGTTGTGTACACTTAACCATAAATGTAGATGTTAGAGTGTATTCACTGTTGCAATCCTGGTTTCCCTCCATCCCCCTTTTTTTTCTCTTTCTTTACAAGAAACATATTAGTATTTACTTTCTACTGAAGTGGTTCTTCCACCAGAACCTGGCTCCTACTCGGGGGCTCCTGACAGGCTAGGGCAAGAAAAACCGATGTAATGGCGTCGGCTGCCTTACTTTATACTACTGACGATCTGACGTCAGTCCTGAAGCGACAGCAACTGATGCAGAAATATGTAGCCTCTGGTATTCGGGCTGACCGAGGGCTACCGTGGCAGGGATAACCCAAATGTTGATAACTGGAACAGTGAATACACTCTAACATCTACATTTATGGTAAATTTACACAACTGTACTTTCTGTATATCCTTGCATTGTATTTAAGTTGCACTGTTACACTATTACTTCAGTTTGTTCTTTTCTGAGCAGTTGATTTATAGCATCATTCTACCTGTATAACTTTGTGTCATTAGCCAAAAGACAAAATTTTCTTTCCAGGCCATCTGCAAGGTAAGTTGAAAAAATATCTTTGTTTTACAGCAGTAATCTCCTGGATGTGCAGTTGCAAGGCCCACCCAACACCCAGTACAGGTCACGTTTTTCTAGATTGATGAATAAACATGTTGATGTTTTTTTTTTTGTCTGCATGGATATTCATCCAGGATTGTCAGCATGAAGAAAGCAGATACTGCGGACGTTTTAGTTTATTAAAGAGAGACAGACCACAGTACGGGTCTATTTCATAACACTGAAATTTCATAACGTTGAATCTCAGAACATTGAGACCATAACATCGAAAATTCAAAACATTGAAAACTCAGAACGTTGAAAATGTGCTTCATAACATTGAAAACTACATTGCACAAGTAAATAAAATCCCCTCCACTTACAACAGCAGCTAACAAACACACTTTCTACTACCCCCCCCGTAAATGAAGTATACCAACTCCAAGATTGCACAACAGTGGAAAAAAGTTACTTTCCTAACCTCAGAGTATGGCGATTGTGATACAATGAGGTTAGGAAATTAACTTTTTTCCACTGTAGTGAGATCTTGAAGTTGGTATATTTAATTTATGGGGGGTGCAAGGGGACTTGCCCCCTGCAGAAACATAGTAGAAAGTGTGTTTGTTAGTTAGGTGGTGGTGTAGGTGGAGAGGATGTTGTTTACATATGCATTGTAGTTTTCAATGTTAAGAAGCACACTTTCAATGTTCTGAGTTTTCAATTTTTGGGGTTTTCAGTATTTTCAGATTTACATGTTTTGGTCTCAATGTTATGTAATTCAACGTTATGAAATTTCAGTGTTATGAAGTAGATCCCACAGTACTTACATTTTCGGCAACCTCTATGTACATCTGATTAGAAGCTGCAGATCCACATAAAACAATCACTATGACACTACACTTGAGTGCTTATGTTAGATTTGAATGACAGTAAAGTTTACTTTGGTGCCGATTTCTCTCACTTTTTCTCTGCAGTCTTCCATAAAGCAGGTCCAAGGAGCAAAAATGTGCAATATGGAGGTGAAAGGAAGTTTGCAGCCCTGGTCTGTACAGGGGCACTGTTGGCTTGGGAGAAAAGCTAATGTAGAGTTCTGTGACTTGGTGTTGGTGTACTGTTACGGTTTTCTTGACAAGGCAACACAGACTCATTCTTGGTTAAAAGACTAACAGTTGACTTGCTTGGAGGTTAATACAATGAGAGAAGAATTCAGCTGCAGATTTTGCTGGTGAGGATGTAAGAGTCCCTGATATTTTTCATGGAGGAATAACCAAGTAGTTTTAATGTATAGTGCAGCTGAGAAATGGTTTTGCCTCTGGCATGCCTTCCTTCCAGTGTGAAGAAATGGGAGGAATCCAGACAAGTATTTTAGCCTCGCACACTAAAAACTATTCAGAGGTTAATAAACGTAGTTGGCACAAAGTGAGAAATTTTAGAGCCAGTGTGATGCAGATGTTTGAAGGACAAGATTCACTGTAAGTTGTCTGTACAATAGAGAGAGAGAAAGGGTGTTAGGCTCTTTAGCTTGGGTAGAATCTTGAAAAACCTCTCTTCAGTCTTTTCAGCATTCATTGTGATTCACGTGCTAAATGATCTAACAATGTAAACAGTGGAGTATGTGATGGAGATTTTGTGCTAGTTTGATTTCACCATGTGTCAATCAACAAGCAATGTATGCATGATGTCACAGGCAAATCTGCATGGCATGTCAATCCCGCATCATTTGCGTACTACATCACAACCAACAGGTATGTCAATCACTGTGGCCACGCCCATTTCTGCCTGAAATGGCCAGGGAGTTACTGTTGTAAAACAAAGCCGAAAAAACACTGAAAAAAGTACACTGTATTAAATATAGCCATATAGGTATATTAATATTCCTGTATTTAAATTGCACATCAGCTTTCCATTAACAGCTATTGAAAATCATGGCACTCTCTTCAACCACAGTCTAAGTACTGGCTTTGTCCCAGCAGAGTGGAAAACAGCAACAGTAATTCCCTTGCATAAAGGGGGTCCTTCAACCAACCCTGGGAACTATAGACCCATAAGCCTAACCAGCGTTATCTGCAAGGCCATGGAGAGAATTTTCATGGACCTTATTAGCAAAGACATTGGTGACCTGTAAACTCTTGACCCAACCCAGTTTGGCTTTAAGGATAGATCATGCTTATTAAACCTGGTGGACTTCTTCGAAAATGTCGAGAATGTCACCAAAGCCTTAGATGAAGGCAAAGCACTACATACAGCCTATCTCAACTTAGCCAAGGCTTTTGACACAATTCCCCACTCATGCATCATTGAGAAACTCACCCATATGTCACTGGATGGGTAGCCAACTGGCTCACTGACGGAATGCATATAGTCAAAGTTGGGAATTCCACCTCTACCAGTGGACCAGTTACCAGTGGTGTACCACGAGGATCTCTGCTGGGCACCCTACTGTTTAGCATCTATTTCTCAGAAGTCCAGGTGAAAATAGATGGGCCATGATTTACTAAGTTCCCTGATAATTGCAAACTGGATGCAGTCATTGAGTCCCCCAACAATATTGACATACTGCAATACAAGCTTACACAGATAAATGATTGGAACCAAAGCCGCAGATTTAAACTAAACACACAAAAAAAGGCATTATCCATTTCAGCAAGGGGGAAGTCCCTGCAAATTACAGTATTAATAGCCCCCCTTAGCTCAAACCCTGTGGTGATAGATTTGGGAACACAGGTTGATAGCAACCTTAACTTTGATCACCATGTGTCCACAGTGGTAAGGAAGGCCTTCTTTGTTGCACATCCTATAAATAAGGGCATTGCATCAAGAACTAAGGATGTTATAACTCCCCTGTACTCATCTCTCTTCAGACCATTAATAGAGTACAATGTCCCCTTCTCTATATACCTCACCAGACATCTGCTGCAGCTGGACAGATCTCAGATGTTTCTCGCAAAGAAAATTCAAGGCCTTCGACACATGATCTACATGGACAGACTGAAGGCCTTGTCACTGTACTTTGTATCTTAAAGGCTGCTGAGAGGCAACTTGTGCCTAGCCTACAGAGTAATTTTGTACTCTACCCTCATGGAAAGGCTGCACATCCGCAAGTCAAATGGGACAAGATTTACTTTCTGTCTAGGGATCTTAACCTAGCCTGTGACATTAACGGGACATGCTAGAGAGACAGCTGGGTCTCCCAGAGATTCACTCCTCTGGAACAAACTCCCAGTTCACGTAAAACAGACCCTATTTAAGCGCAACTTAGACAACTGGATGGGAGACCATACAATTACCCCGTGGATGTCACCTGTGTCCCTCTTGGATAATCCCTTTGCCGAAATGGATAATGCCTTTTTTTGTGATCATAGACTCGCTCTTATAACATAGCTAGGCTTATAAAGGCCCTAGGGCCAATAGCTTAGTAACCTCCTATGAACTATTAATTTCTCATGTCTCCTAACATTACATAGTAAATGAAAAGTTGTGTATTTGCCCAGTCATTTTTATCAATATGGAAGAGAAAATCTTTCAAGCAATGGTTACAAATATTGAAGAGGGTACTTAGAAACCATGCATTATACTATCATGTTTTATAACAGGATTGCTCAGTCTGTAATGAAGGAGCAGCTCAGAGACTGCTGGAAGGATACAGTGGTCTTGTGTGGATAACACCACATCTAAGTGTGGCAGCTTGGGAGCATAGCTATTGTAAATTAGTCATGGTGCTGACTGAGGTTTTTTTTTGGGAGGGGGATAAACTCTTGGCTAGGCTTGTAAGGGCCCTAGGGCCATTAGCCTAGTAACCTCCTATGATCCTACGTACTGTGCTGTGAATCCATGCTCAGGGATCAAAGTAACTCAGAGAGATTCGGAGATAAGCTGTACTATGGTATTTTAAAGCAGGGCAGTGAGGATTGAAAGTTATTGCTTTAAAATGAACACCTATTTCTCCATGTGACAGCAGTGGGTCTGTTATTAGAGTAATGGGGTAAGTACTGCATGGCTGTGAATGTGTGTGTCTGTGTGTTGTAGTATGATTGTAGTATGATAGTGACTGTCAGGTTATGTGTGTATTTTTGTGTCTGTCTACGTGTCTGTGTGGTGTTTTGTGCATGATGGAATATGTCTGTAAGTGCCTGTGCGACAGTGTTGCATGGGTTGGTAAGGAAACTGCATTAAGTGTTAAAGTCAGGGACTTGTAGATGAATTGCTAATAAGCTTTTACTCTCTTGCTAGTTAGCATCATAGCAAAGAATTACTGTTGCTATTGGAGCTAACTTCTCTGAATGCCCCCTATTAACTTTAACAGTAGTGTTGAGTTTAGCTCATGTAATTAAACGTAGGTACTAAATGTTGACCTGTTAACATAAATATTTATCAGAGCTATAGCAGGAGATGCCCAGCCTCTCAAAGCACCACAAGCTGTCCTCAGCCTCCTAGGAAGGTTTACTTTTCACTGCTAGAGATTCTTTTGAACAGTTGTGCACCACAGAGGGTCTTGAAATTCAATGCAACAAATCTGGCCGTTGATGCTCATTGCTCTCCTGTCATCTCTCCTGTGTTTTGGAAGCCTTTACAGCTAGCTTCTGTTGATGGATTTTTTCTTTGATTGAGGAAGTATATCACTTTATTTCCCATGGGGATTTTTTGCATGCATTTTTCATTTTTTACTCCGTCAGTGTACCTCAGTGGGCATTGGTAGGTAGTACATGCGAATCTCTGAGTGCATTATGATGATGGAAGAGCTGACCAGTTTATAAATGTCCTGAAAGATACAAATCACAGCATTTAATCTGCAGTTGTAAACTGCTAGAATTAGTAATTTGGCAGTGCAGTGGTGTAGCCAATCCTGTCCTTTAGCTCTTTCCCAAAGGCCAAGTACCAGTATGCTATTTGAAGGTCTTCTTTCTGTTGCCCTCAGACGTGACCTTCCACAAAGGCTTGATTTGCAGTGATGTAGTTGGTTATTCATGAAAGATGTAAGCAACTGATTGGACTGCTGAGTTTCAGAAGGTACATTGGAAGACTTCATCAGTTCTGCATAAGCCTGTTTATTAATACAGCATATTATTTGTTATTTCCAGTGTGCTTTGCCTACAATTTAAAACATTGTAAGGCTTAGTTTAACCCTCAACAGTTTGACTTTTTTTTAACCGCTGTGATAACTTGTTTCCTTTGTTGACTGGGTAAGTGTATGTAGTCCGTTTTCAGTCACAACACAGATGCAGTTGTACAATTTATTAGAGATAATTAAGTAATTGTTATATGGATAATTTTGGCATGACTAGACCTCATGTCGTATGGCTTGCATATCGTAAAATGTTACATGGATAATTTTGAAATTATTATGGTAGTTATTTTACATCTCATAGTAATAAAAGGTGTACGTAACAGAGCCACATGGCAGAAGTATTGCCCTCCGGAGTTTAAATACTTTATGTATTGTGTATTTCTAATAAATGATAGTAGTAGTACAGATTTACATGCTTTTGCATGATATGTTTTCATGTCTGCTGCTAATAATTCATTAGAGTTATACAGTTTTACATACTTGCCCGTGACCTGTTTCTACATACACAGTGTTGTTATAATGTGCACAGTAAGGTATTACAGGGCAGTCTCTGGCAGCATAGAATAATTAAATATTGTTCATTTAACCTTTCTGTGGCTTTGTGTGTGATACTTCAGTATACAAAAAAGCCTGCTTTTGTTGTGATTCCCTACCATTGTTCCTTCCCTGGTTAGAAATATTGTGCGTAGAATAAGAGCCACAGTAGGATAGTCTGTGCCAAAAGAGCATGTTGACACAACAGTTCACAACTAGCAATGAAAGAGTACCCTTGCCTCCTGAAGTCTCTTAAATTAAACAACTACCCTGTCCTGCAGTTTTACTCAAACCCTACGTATCTTTTTCTCCCTCCATGTTTCCAGGATTGTTCAGGTACCAGAAACCTGCCTGTAATTTAAAGCTTTCACTTTCTTGCCTTAGAGTCAAAGTAATGGTAAGCCCACCCACTTTTTTTAGGCTTAACGTCTCTCATACTTTGGCTGAGAAGTTTGTGTATATGACGTATATCAAAACCCATGGAAAAGGGAAATCTGTAGTTTTTGTCCCTGTCAGATACTGCCATTAATCTTACATGGGCACTGGCAGAAAGCTATGAATTCTCTGAAATAAAGTTGAAATTTAGATAATTCAAACATGCAGCTTGAGAAGACTGAGAAATGAAGCATTGCCTGAACTAGTTAACATTAGAGAACATCTTCATTTTTCAGGGTCGCTAGAAGTGTCGGAAATGTATAGCAAGACAACAGGAGGGTGTTAGATCAAAAGCATAACCACATAAAATATTGTAAATGAAGTGACTGAAGGTAACAAAGGAGTAAGAAAACGAGATGCAGACCTTGTACATAAATGAAATAAAAGATAAAAAGTAAAACCAGTATGTAGTTATTACGGAGGATAGTTCCCGCACAAAGAATGGTGCCTGGCCAAGTAACAGATGTGAGTTGTGAAAAGTCACATCACTTAAATACCTTCCAGTAATACAGGTAAATGACAGTAGCCTAAGAAATATAACAGACAAGGAAATAGAGTATAGAAGGTATTTATGTACAGAATGTTTCAGGGGAAAGTAGGTGTGTGATAGAGAACAGTAACAATGCGAGTAGGTGTCTTAAATGAAAGTGAAATCTAAAAAAACAAGAATTTAACAGTGAACATAATGAACCTTGAAGTAGGAATGCTGCTAGACTATGATGCTTTTGTAGACTTAATGGTATGGCATTTACAAAAAGGTAGTCCTACTGCTAAAGCTGCCCTAAGATTAGTTCTGTGGTATAGGCATACAACTCATTAATGACCTCTGCCACTGAAAGGTTGCTTTGATGCAGAAGATAAATGGCAGACAAGCAAAAGCCATCTTCACTGTATTAGAAGGGACTTGGTTTATGCTTTTGGAGCATCCTACAACAGGATCACTAGAGTATGTTGTTCGTCTAGCCAATGACCTCAGCTCGTAGGCATGAGGGTGTAAAAGCTGATGTGCATATAAGATTCTTAGACTATCTCGCCACCAGCCCAAATGCAGGTTGTTGTACCTGATGGACTGTAATCATTTGGTCACTAGGTACTGTAGTTTTGCTTGTCAGATCAGATAAGTGTCCCATAGGGAACCTTCTAATTTCTTTTCTGTTTTGCTAACAATTGATGTTAGGTAGCCCAATCTCGCCTTCATTTTTACATATGGGTTCGGAGCCGATCCTCGGCTCAGACTCGGCCGATTTTCAAGCTGAAAGACTTCTGGTTGGCTTGTGGCTAAGCAGGTATCCCAAGGTGCACCAGTGCAATCTCCGGATCTCGTTTGTCACGTCGACGAGTTTGGATGTGCTTCTCTTGGCTCTGGCTAAGTCTTTGCATTTTTTCATTAACTAGTGGTTTTTCCATATTTACTGGAAATATATACATAGGGCTTTACCTTAACTGTCTTGTGTGACCGTGGTAGTAGTATGCTGTGTACCAGTAGTTAGGCGCAGTTGCGTTTTTTTGTCTAGATCGTTAGTTTTGGCGGTTTTGCCATTTTTCTGTTATTTACTGGAAAGTTTATATATATATATATATATATATATATATATATATATATCTATATATATATAGGGCTTTTCCTTAATTGTCTTGTGTGACCAGTAGTAGTAGTATCCTGTGTATCAGTAGTCAGACGCAGTTGCGCTTTATTGCCCAGATCAATAGTTTTGGCGGTTTTGCTGTCCTTAATCAATAGGGGCTCCTATTGATTCATTTCCTATTAATCTGTTATTGTTAACTGGTGGTCTTCGGTGGGGATCCGCTAAAGTTTTAATCACTTTTACAGATGCAAATTTTTTCAAACCTTATTGAACTTGTGTGTGTGTATGGTGTGTTTTACTTGGTCTGTTTGAATTGGAAGACCCAGTTCTTCACAGGGCTAGACCCGTTTAACTTAGAGGATCTAGTCCTCGTGTTACTAGTTTACTGTATTTTTATTTAAAAAATTTCCTGTGTGACTGAATATCTGTCTGTCTGTTTTAGTTGAAAGACTTGGTTTCTCTTACACCAGGCTAGGCCCATTTAACTTAAGGACCTAGTCCTTGTGTAATTCTTCTGTAGGGCTAGGCCCATTTTAGTTAGAGGACCTAGTTCTCAGTTATTCTCTCTCTCTTTTCTCCTCTGGTTGCTTGTGTGTTTGCAGTGTCTAAGGATAGCAAGGAACACAACCCTTTGGGTTAAAAAAAATGTATGAAGTGCTCCCAGGAAATGTCTTTGACGGATGGCCACAGTAGCTGTGTCTACTGCTTGGGAGCCATCCATTTGCAGGAATCATGTTTGTTCTGTCATGCTTTCTCTCCTAGAGTGTTGCAGGAGAGAAAGAACAAACTGATACTCAGGGGTCTTCTGAAGCCAACCTTCGAGGAAGCCTTATCTGGTTCGTCGGCTTCTTCATCCAAGTCTTCAAAGTCAAGATCTGACTCAAAATCAAAAGGTTCTAAAAAGGCCTTCTCTGGCACCGGCTGGTGTTTTGGAGCCGCCTTCCAAATTAACAACATCTGCCTCCTCGACTCCTCAGTCTTTGGACCTGAAGGAGAGCACCACGGTTTCAGAGTTGGTCACAGGTGCTTCAGTGCCGACTGTTGAACCCTTGGTAATAGTTGACTCTTCTGCTCAGAGCCGATCTGTAGAGTCCATACCGGTCTCCTTGCTGGTCCTTTCTCCAGTGCCTGCTAGGTCGAGATCCCCAACTTTATCTTCTAGATCTTCCAGGAGTCTTTCGGAAGATGATGTGGAGAGGGTAGTACTGAGACTCCTGAAGTCGTCTGCTCTGCCTAAATTTTTGTTGGCTTTTGTTTGCTCCGACCCAATCGGCTCCGGAGCCACTCGAACCAGTTTTGCTCTCTTCTGTGATTCCTCCTCCGAGCCATGTTAGCTTTTCGGAGCCGGAGTACTTGTTACCAATGAAGGAATCCTCGGTTCCGGCTCTCCTTGCTGTTGCATTGGAGCCGAGTTTGGCTCAGACATACTCAGCTCCGGCCGTTGTGTCCAGGGACTCCAAACTCTTCTGTCGGCGCCGATGGGGAGGGTTTGAATCGATCTTCGTCGGTTCCAAGCCTTCCTCTTGGTGGAAGCACCGAGGTGAGCTCGGACCCTACATCTATCTCTGAGTCGATGGCCCGGGCTCCGGCACCGTCCTTTGTCTTTTCGGAGCGGGGACGGTCTTCGGAGCCAGAGAGGGTCTGCTTTTGAGCTGATGAGGAGTGTGCTGTCAGTCTACAGCCCCTGCCAGTGGTACAAGCACTCTTCCCCCCAGGGCTCCCACTTCGGTCTCAGTACCTACTCTCTCCGGAGACAGCAGAGACCCGCAGCCTGAGGAGCCACCGGCTGCTGGCCCCCACTCTTCTGGGGCCTCCCCAGAAGGTCCTTTCAAGGAGCCCCCTCAGAAGAGAGTATGCAAGAGGAAGCAAATTGACTGCCAAGATGAGTCTGTGACATCGGACACTGACCTAGAGTAGTCGGAGGGGTTCCTCCAAGTCATCCTCTGATGATGTCTCCTTTGTGGACATTCTAGAAATCCTTAAACAGAGGTGCGACTGGCCCACTGTCAACCCTTCTAATGAGGAGTTGGTGTACCTGAAGGCTTTCAGGTCTCAACCACGAATAACAACACAAAAGAAGCCAGTGCCATGCCAGTAAAGCGTTTATTGCGATCTGGTACCTCGGCTTTTCGCCTTCAAATGGATCACAAATTCATGGTGCTGTTAACTCGTATTTATACAAATACAATGTTTTTACATGCAGACAGCATGCATCCGGTACATTTGATCTGGTCTCTTCCCTTTGGTGAATTTCAAAGGATTTTTAATCACACCAGTGATGTTAATGATAGATATCTTGAATTAAATAAGGTCGAATCAAGATTATCTAAGAGAGGCTATAGAAGTGATCATTTGCTAATCTCTAAAAATAAGGTACTAGGAATCAGAGACCACTCAGATTATGAAGTTCAAGGTCAGTTTAGACAGGAGAGACGAAGTTCATCAATCAGAGAAACAAGAAATAATACTACATCTAGGGGAAGAAGTATAGACAATATTAAGACTAGTGAGTCTAATTTATTTTTTGTTACTAGATATTCTCCTCTATCTAAAGAAGTGAGCAATATTATGAGAAAATATTGGTATTTGATTTGTGAGGATGAAAATATAGGTTCAATCTTTCCTAAACAGATAATTTTTTCTTACAAAAGGGGAAAAAATTTAAAGGAATTATTAAATTACAACTTTTGTGGTAAAGAGAATGTGGGAAATAATGAGAGTACTGTAGGCACTTTTTCTTGTGGACAGTGTAGTGTTTGTAGTAGGGTCAACAATGTAACTAACATTAATGGAATGTCTTTTAAAGCTAGACATTTTTTTAACTGTAAATCTACGGGAGTGGTATATTTGCTGGGTTGCTCTTGTCCAAATATGTGGTACATAGGTCAGACTAAAAGGATGGTTCGTGTTCGAGTTTTGGAACATATAAAAGATATTAGGAACAAAAATGATTATAGCCCGGTGGCCAAACACTTTTTGGAAAAACACAAAGGTGATGCAAGCAGTTTAAAATTCTGTGTGTTGGGCAAACCCTTTAATTGTGAAAATGGGGGATCAATTGTTCAAAAATTACTTGAACTAGAGACCAGGATGATTCTTAAATTCAATACATTGAAACCACATGGACTTAACTTAGAGCTAAGCATTTAATATTAATTATTTTTAGTCATTATAGATTAATTAAACAGTTGACAATAAATGAATTGTTACAGAGGTCAAATATCCTTCATTTACACATACGAATGGTTATATACATACATATGTGCATATAAATAAATAATAACTTATTTTTCTAGTTATTTCGTATGTCTGGTAGATATAGAATAAGCTAATTTTAGTTTAGCATTGATTCTTTTCATCTATTTGAAGTTATTTGAATTAATTCTCTTTCACATATATTTATTGTTATATTGTTAAATAACAGAATGATTATATATGAAATTTATTAATTGAATAATAATAATAATATGAAGTTTTGACTGCTGACATTCTGTTTTTAATGTTTAAGATATGTGCAATAAAATAATGGTAGAGCACTTTAAATTGATTTAAATTAATTTAGAAAAGTTGATTGAATAATTGGTGCTGATTAACTGAAAAAAGATTTGTATAAATACGAGTTAACAGCACCATGAATTTGTGATCCATTTGAAGGCGAAAAGCCGAGGTACCAGATCGCAATAAACGCTTTACTGGCATGGCACTGGCTTCTTTTGTGTTGTTATTCGTGGTTGCTGACTTTCACTAGTTTTTGTGGATTTCAGGTCTCAACCCTCTGCCTCTTGGGTGTCTCCACCTTTCAACGAGCTAATGGGTCTGGTTAGTCGGAAGGTGTGGGATACTCCCGATGCCGTGGAGCCAGTTCCTAGAAGACCAAATAAGTTCCTGTCTGCCCCTCTTGGAAAAGAATTCTTGTCTAAGGGCGTTCCCGTAGATGCCATGGTGGTGGCGGTGGCCACGAAGAAGGAGTTGGCGGAGACTTCTTCTGTTCATCCACCAGACAAGGAGTCTCGACAGATGGACAGATTTGGGAAGAGTGTATTTAGTTCACCGGCTTTTACACTTCGATCTCTGAACTATCTTACCCATTTCACGAGGTTGCAGAGGGATCTCCTCAAGGAGTTAGGAGATTCCATACAGGGTGCTTGTCGTGAGGGAGTCCCTGATAGGATCTCTGCTGAGTTGTCCACCCTAAATTCGGTAGTTAACTCCTCCATGCGGCTGATGGAGCGAGCAGAGCAGCAGGTTCAGGAGTTGCCCTTAGGCACCACTCCTGGATGCGCTTGTGTAGCTTTGCGGAGCCTTTTAAGCCCACCTTCACCAATGTCCCATTTGATGGATCCTCCTTGTTTGGTCCTCCTTGTTTACCGTCCTCTCTCGACCATACCCCAAAGGTCAAAGGGGGGTTAAAATGTGGTTCAAAAAGTCCCAGAGGGCCTTTCCTGAAACACAGAGTGAATCCTCCTTCAGAGGCAGAGGAGGAGGAAATGGTAGACGTCACCCTAGAGGCAAGGGCGGTCCCCAATACCAGCAAGGCCGTGATTCCTTTCGAGGGCAGCTTTATCAGCGCTCCTGATGTGGGGCCCGACTGCGTTTCTCTGGGGCCAGTCGGGAGTCGCATCTCTTTGTATTCAGAAGTCTGGCTAAATACAACCCAAGGCAAGTGGGTACAAAGAGCTGTTACCAGAGGCTATAACATGCCCTTTTCCCTTCCACCGTTTGTTCCCAAGAAGATCCCAGATGTTCCACCCAATCACAGGGATCAGGCAACTGTGGAGATCAACAAGTTGCTCTCAAAAAGAGTTATCCAGCCCATTCCAGCAGACCAGACAGGATCTGAAACTTACTCCAGGTTCTTTTTAGTCCCAAAACAAACCAGAGACTGGAGGCCAATATTGGACCTCAGCAGATTAAACAAATCCGTGAAAAAGGACAAGTTTCAGATGGTCACACTGCAGTCGATACTCCCGTTGTTAGGAAAAGACTATTGGATGTGCTGTCTGGATCTCCAAGACGCCTACTACCATATAAAAATGGACAAGGCGTCAAGGAGGTGTCTGCGCTTCCAGCTGGGAGCCAGCCATTATCAGTTTCGTGCTCTGCCCTTTGGTCTCACCACAGCCCCCAGGGTATTCACCAAATGCATGGCAGTAGTGACAGCTCACCTGAGATGTCAGGGATTCCAGGTGTTTCCGTATTTGGACGACTGGCTCCTGACTGCCCCCAGCAGGGATCTACTCCTCCAAAACAGGGACGTCACCTTCCAGCTTTGTGCTCAACTAGGGATCTCCATAAATTGGGAAAAATCTGCATTATTGCCCTTGCATTCTGTGATTTTTATAGGCGCAGAGTTAGGCACAGTGGATATGACAGTTTGTTTTCCCGCCGAAAGAGCACAAAACCTCATCTCACAAGTTCAGCATCTTTTTCCGCTTCAGAAGGTCAAAGCAAAATGGATTCTTCAACTTCTTGGAACGATGGCCTCAACCATTCTGTTAATACCTTTAGCCAGGTTGCATATGAAAATCCTTCAATGGCTCCTGTTCTCTTAGTGGTCATTCCAATATCTACTGCTGAATCACCCTATTCTGCTGATAGCCCCCAACAACTTGTTCACGGGAGCTCCCTTTGTACCTACCCAACCCATTGCCACTGTGACCACGGATGCCTTCCAGGTCGGGTGGGGTGGCATTATCTTGGCAGGACTGTCCACGGCACATGGCAAGAACACGAGGCTCATCTGCATATCAGCGTTCTGGAGATGAGAGCCGTGCTTCTTGCATCGCAAGCACTTCAGGACCTCCTTCCTCCAGGGACGATTGCGATACAATCGGACAACATGTCGGTTGTGTGGTATATCAACAAACAGGGCGGTACCAGATCTTACCCACTCTGTCGAGAGGCCATATGAATTTGAGAGTGGGCGATTTCTTCCCAGTGCTTTCTGGTGGCAACACACATTCCGGGGACAACCAACGTGATAGCTGACAAGCTAATCTGGGCAATCTTATTGCCCCATGAATGGTCTCTGAAACGAGAAATAGTGGAACAGATTTTCTGAAAATGGGGACAACCTTGCTGTGACCTTTTTGCCAGTCCAGTCAATGCCAAGTGCAGCAGTTATTTTTCCCTAATTCCCCCTCCGGGGGAAACACCCAGAGATGCTCTGGTCCACGATTGGCCCACGGAACTTCTCTATGCTTTTCCTCCATTCCCTCTTATCCCCAAAGTGATACAGAAAGCCAACTGACTGGGAAGCAAGTTGATCCTCATTGCTCCTTACTGACCTCGTCAGGTCTGGTTCCCCTTCCTCGAGCCTCTTCTCCTGGATGATCCTTGGATTCTGGACCCAGTTCCAGATCTATTGACCCACAATTCGGGTTCGCTACAGCCCTCTCTCCACCCCCTCAAATTGACAGCTTGGCTGCTCCAGTTCCATCTCTTGTCAGGCTTCATGATGTTTCATCATCAGTGTCCCATATTCTTTTATCCTCGCATAAACCCTCAACCAGAAGGCTGTATGACAGTAAATGGAAATGGTTCTCTATTTGGGCACAGAAAATGAAAGTGGATCCTTACACCACTCCCGTTCCTGTGATTCTGGAATTCCTTTTGGAGCTTTTTAAGCAGGGATCTGCCACGACCACCATCAAAGTACAATTGGCGGTGATCTCGCATTTTTATTTAGGGTCTCTAAATGTCAACCTTATGTCTCATAAGCTATGCAAGACTTTCTTGAGAGGAGCCACTTTACTGAGACCACCATTACAAGAACCTGTGGCTTCTTGGGACTTAAATTTTGTGTTGTCCAAACTAACATCCCCTCCATTTGAACCGTCTCATTCATCTTCCTTAAAATATTTGTCTTGTAAGACTGTGTTCTTAGTAGCTATTACATCAGCTAGACGTGTTCCTCAGCTACAAGCCTTTTCTATTAAGCCACCTTATTTAGTCTTTCATAAAGACAGGGTTTCTTTACATACCAATCCTTCATTTGTTCCCAAAGTTTGTTCTTCTCCCACATTGAACCAGTCCATTGAGCTTCCAGTCTTCTTTCCCAGTCATAGCAATGCAGCTGAATATCGTTTCCATCAGCTGGATGTTCACAGACAGCTAAGTTTTTATTTACAACGGACCAAAGAATTTCGGATGTCAGACCAGTTGTTCGTTTCTTTTTCCGATTCCAGATTGGGCTTACCAATTTCTAAGCTGATATTGTCTAACTGGATTTAGAGCTGCATAGCTTTCATCTACAGTTCAGAGGGCAGACCTTTACCCCACAAGATCAAGGCTCACTCTACCAGGTCTCTGTCTACCTCTGCAGCCTTTCAAGCCAGGGTACCAATTGATCATATCTGTGCAGCAGGTACGTGGGCTACCCCTCATACCTTCATTACCCCTTATAAGTTGGATTTGGCTTCTAGGGGTAGAGCATCTTTTGGCTCCACGGTGCTCAGGAGTATCTTCCAATGAGCCACCCAAGAATAAGGCGCTAGGGACACTGTCCCATATGTAAAAATGAAGGTGAGATTGGACTACCTAACTTAAAGAAGTTATGTACTCACCATAACGTTCCATGTTGGTAGTCCATCTCACCCTTCATTTTTACCAACCCGCCCTCCTGCCCCCATCCCAGAAGATCTGGATGTAATACTTTAAATTTCTTGGTTGGCGACCCTTTAGTATTGGTTTGTTGATTAGGGATTTCTTTCTGTTTCTAGCGAGCAGCAAACAAGAACTGGGGATTGCGCTGGTGCACCATGGGATACCTGCTTAGCCATGAGCCAGCCAGAAATCTTCGAGCTTGAAAATCGGCTGAGTCGGAGCCGAGGATTGGCTCCGAACCCATATGTAAAAATGAAGGGTGAGATGGACTACCAACATGGAATGTTATGGTGAGTACATAACTTCTTTTTAGAGATATCAGCTAGGAGTGGTAAGTGCGAGTGCAGTAGACAAATTCCATACAAAGACTTACAAGGTGCCATGAACATTTCTGTAAATCCTGTTCCATCTGTCAGTCATTCATTCCAGAAACCTTCCAGTGTAGGCTGTCCACACTTAATGCCTTTGAGGCCCAGCATCTAAAATGCTTGGCCTAATCCACCATGTTGGAAGGCCTGGATGTAGGTCTCCCACCTGAGAAAAAGCTTGAGACCAAGAGAGGATTTTCCAGCTGTTGTCTTGGAATTGGACATACTCATTGAAGTGGTTGAGACTACAGTATGCCCATCGACTTCTCATGAGTCCTCCGCATTGACTCACCAGAGGCTGGTATGGCTCCTGAGGCCTTGCAGATGACTGAGTCCTCAGATGAACTGTGAATCATTGTATCAGAGGGCCCGCAAGGAACTCTTCAGATCCTTGTGAGGGAAGTGATCCCTGGGAAATGTGCACAGGGTCAGAACCACCTAAGCTTATTCAGGTGGACATCAAACCTAAAAAGATAAAGCAACAACTTAAACATTGTGTCCCCTTCTGCATCCAGGGAAAAAAGAATGGTTTGATTTTTCTCAGGGGCTTTTCAAGGCAGTCCTGTATCTAAAGTCTTTTTCATTTGTGACTTCTCCAACCACTCAACATAGACAGGTGTCTGAGGTGCAAAAGAGACACTACACTTGGAGATGGGCACTCTGGCTCCTCCTCAGTTCCCACTGTGCTTGAGGCTTACCTGGTCACATTTCAGGCCAGTTCTTCAGCTCCAGATTCACAGCCCCTGCTCCAAAAAGACTAGATAGATTCTGTAAAGTTCTTGATGAACTTAAGTAGCTATAAAATCCTGTTGCAGACCCAGCTACAGATTCCTTGGCTTTGGACAAGCATTCCAGGTTGCTAACACCTTTAGGGCCGTAAACTATCAAACTCAAATTACCAAATACTTGCTGTTTGTGTTACAATCCTTAAGCATGACCATCACAGAGCCACAAACTCCAGACTCAAAGCAGCTCATGCAGTCTCTAGTGACCCAAGCTTCTCAAATAGCTAAGCACAGCATAAAATGTAGCTATGATGCTGTGGATGCCTCTTCCAGGGCAGCTGCCACTGGTTCAGTGATTAGCTAGTATGCCTGGCTAGGGTACCAACCTATCACTAAAGATTTGAAATCTAAAATTGTAGACTCGCCTTTGGATGACAACCTCTTTTTTGGTGACAGTCTCTTAAAGGCTTTGCAGGACCAGGGCAAGACTATGAAAGATTGTCATCAAATCCTGTTCTCCACTGTTCCCTGGTACCTAGAAATTATCCAAGGAAAATCCATCTCCTTTACCAAGAGAAAAATCGTAGGACTCCTCATGGGGAAAGGAAGGATACCAAGAAAGGATTTCCAGAAAAAACTGGGAGGGATACCCCTTCAGGGAAGTCTCAGCTCAGTAGCAGACACCTGTGACTACTTATCCCTTGACCCCCCCCTCATGTACCCCCACCCTTCCACCCCACTCTCAAAAAGAGTTTCTCTTTCTTTTCCTGTCTGGGAAGCAGTAACCACAGACAAGTGGGTCCTAAGCATTATCAAGGAGGGTTACTCCATGTTTTGGGAAAACAGTCCAACTCCAGACAAAATTCCTTCCCCCTCCTCCAGACCAGATCCACCCTCATAGACCCTATTGTGCAAGGACTTGCTGTCCCAGGTAACCATCGAACTACCCCAGCCTATGCAGCAAAGTGATTTTATTCAAGGCTTTTCCTGTTCCCCAAAAAAGGAGAGCCATTAGAGGCCTACCCTTGATCTTTCCAGGTTAAACGTCTTTCAGAGAGTGCCCTCCTTCAGAATGCTTTCCCTACAAACTCTTCTGCCTTTTATACTTGCTTGAGCTTTCCTGGTATACTTGGACCTAAAGGACCCTTATCTTCATTTTGCCATTCGTCATCCTTGCAGAAAATATCTCAGGTGTTTTACTGGGTCATCACATTTTTCATTTACTGCTTTGTCCTTTGGTGTTTTTACGGCTCCAGGAGTGTTCCCAAAGTGTCTGGCTGCAGTAGTGGCTTTCTGCCACACTCAGGGCATTCATATCTTCCCTTGCCTGGGCAACCTCCTACCCAGGCTTTTTCTAGGGACGCTCTTCTAAAGCATCTTCATTGCAGATCAGTTGTTTCCTTTATGGACTTTAGGCTAGGACAACCATTTTCCAAAAAAAATGTATTGCTTCCTGGATTTCAAAGGCTGTTTTCTTCTACTGTCACCATCAAAAAAATGTACCATCCTGGCCAAAAGCTCACTCCATTCGAGCAGTAGCTTCTTCAAGTGTTTTCTACAAAGGAGTGGATATCAGATCCATTGTAGGAGCCAGCTACCTTGTCATCTGTTCACACCTTAGTAAAACAGTACAAGTTAGACCCTTTCTCTAGGTCCACAGTAGTGTGTCAGAACTATTCTGTCTGGCCTCCTGTACTCTTCCTCTGCTTGTTCCTCTTAAGCCTACCACCCTGTCTCTACAGCTCTAGGGAGCACCCCATCTGTTAAGAATACTGCAGTGACTCAGGACATAGTACAGTAGATGCCCTACTAATCACTGTTGCAGTATTCCTTCCCTCCCAGATTGCTTGGCTTTGGACAAGCATTCCAGGTTGCTAACACTTTTAGGGCTATAAACTATCAAACTCAAATGACCAAATACTTGTTGTTTGTGTTACAATCCTTAAGCAAGACCATCACAGAGCTACAAACTCCAGACTCAAAGCAGCTCATGCAGTCTCGAGTAACCCAAGCTTCTCAAATAGCTAAGCACAGCATAAAATGTAGCTTTGATCATTACTTTTCTTCTCATTGGCACTGTCACTGTGCCTAACATTTGTACACACGGGTATGCTCCTCACACAATCTTTCCTTTTGAGGGGGAACTTGCTTTCCCTGTTTGACCTAAGCCCTTCCTAGATGACCTTTCTCTTTTATTGGTGAGGCTGGCATAGAGATGGTATGTGGATCTTGTATGTACGTCTGTTTTTATACCGTGATGTTGATGAGCTGAGGTCATCACCTTGGAAGTATGATGTACAAAGGTAAAGCTTTGGTGCCCTAGCTGGAGATCAGCTTATCTACAACCCATCTGTTAAGAGTACTACAACAGTGATCAGTAGTACTTCTACTGTTATGGTAAGTTCTTAGACAAGTGTACTTTGTAGTGTTCCCTGGAGAAGTAGGAACCCCCCCACCACCACCATCCCCATACAGGAAGATTTACTCCATGCATCCCTTTTACTTAGTATAATGTCCTCTGAGGTTGCACAGCCTTGGGTAAAGTTTGCATTAAATTTCAATAAAACTTGTCTGTTGCTTAAGATGGAATACCTGACCCTGAAGATAATGAATAAATGTTGAGTAGGCTGAAATAAAGAGGACTAATCTTGGAAGGTGAAAAATATTAATTTGACAAAAGTGAGCTTTATTTCTACTTTCTTATTTTAGGCAAGAGAATCTCATGGTCCCTAAGTAAAGCAAAAGCTGTACATGATTTGTCACTAACAGCAGTTGCCAAAGTAAAACTCCTGCTAGGTATACACACTACAGTTTATGATTTATTAGATAATTTAGTACTTGCAGCACTACAGTTGCAATCATTAATGGAAAGGTTGGTTCCATTTTGAATGATATGGGAGACACCAAAAAGCACTAGAATAATTAAAGCAACAGAAGGTTTAGAAAAGAATGAAGTCATGCTAGGACCAGTGGAATGAGACTCTGACAAAGCCTTTTAAACTGATATCAGTTCCTCAATTCTGTGTCGGATGCAGAATGGCAAAAAAATGCAATTGCCTCTGCCAATAGATCATTGTCCGATGTAAATTAGAGGGATATTCCAGACAAAGGAAGAAGCACTGGTAGTAAGTGTGGGTATGTGAGCATTTTCAGGTGTGTTTGGTGGGTTCACCACAAACTCACAGGCAATCTTTAACAACCCCAAGCCAAGTCTTCACTTAGACTGGAAGATGATCACTTGGATTACAGTCCAGTTTAAAAGTGCAACATGAGAAAGGAAAGAAAGACATCTGACTTCATGTTAGGACATCTTAGTATAGACAAGGTAGAAAGACGTATATTAAGTTGCCTTAAGAGCCATGACCCAGAAAAGGATATACTGTAGTTGTGCAAAAAAAGTCCTTTTGTGGATTGAAGTACATGCAGTAAAAAAAAAAAAAACACACGATAGACATTCTGAAGTTGTAGAAAGATATGAGATGTATAGTCAGCGGCACAGTAAATTGTACACTCATCTTTAACGGAAGGCTGTGGGTTCTGTTTCAACATGAGTGCTTGGATTCATTTTCCAGTACTGACACTGCAGTATATGGGAGGAGAGCTACACTAATATGCTGCCGTTTGGATAAGGGTAAACCAAAGTTCCAGCTGCTTGATTTTGTTAGTGGATGTAAAAGACTCCATGATACTTAGGAGTAGAGGAATTCCTTGGTACCCTGTACAAATTTCCCTTAGTTAACATAAATACCACCTCTGGTCTTCCTTGAAAAGAGACCGTAGACATAGTGAGACTAGCCTGGTTAACAAAATAATTGTTTCAGTAAATGATACCAAAAATATTTCCTGATCTGAGACCAAAATTCGTCTTTTGTGATCACAGTTCAAACCCTCAGTTAACACATTTAAATAAAATAAATGACTGAGACTCATACTTCCCAGGTTACTATAGTAAAAGCATTCGAAATTGCCCAATAAGTATATGATATTCAGTCCAGGTGAATGTTTACACTTTTATGGGGCTGTTTACAGCAAAGACTGTTTGTTGGTTCTGAAAGACAAATATTCAAGCTTCTAAGCTAAGGAGCTTGTCATATCATTGTGATTCAGTGTAGAAGTCTTTGTTATCAACAAGAATTTATTTTTAGTGTGTGTGAAATACTAACCACTATAAAATCCAGTGATGACCACTTTTATCAGTTTAGTATTCAAACAGTTCAGTCATGGAGTAACACAGAAGGTTATGACTTCCATTATGGCCACAGGCAAATGACATAGTGGAGAGATTTATGGAGGGTCCAGGGAAAGTTGCAAGTATTAATATACCAAGGTGGTAGTTAAACTTTCTGAGAAGGGTACAGAAGATGGCCTTCTATTCTCATGTTGCAGTACTGAAAACCCTTGGTTTATCCTCTGCTAGCTACCTGAACATCCAGCCAGTATACCAAAGCTTCTAGTCACTGCTAGGTACGTGGGATGTCTGGCAATGGCCAAGGGTACGTGGGACATAAAAATAATGTCTACACATACCTTTCCTCAGAACGTCTCTGCCTTCAGGTGAACATCAGCTTTTTCTGCCATCCGTGCTATTGGATCTTCGCATTTAAAAGATAAATACCCCATTGGGAACATTTTTTCTGATTCTTTTGGGTCACTGCATGCCTGTTTAAGTTCATATCATCCAGTAAAGGAAAGTGCAGGTGCAGATGTCAGATACCCCATAAGGACGCCCACGAGCTCTGCCATTTCTGTTTAGGGCCTACACACGGCCATCAAATTTGCGTGATCTGTCAAGCCTTCATACCGAAGACATTCCACAGTCTGCACACCCTTAATATTTACTTAGAAAACCAGCATCTTAAATGGCTGGCACTAACGATGGAAGGGATGTCTGGTCAGTCGAGCCACTCAAAAAAGAAGGCAAAGATGTTCTTCGTGTTTCACTGTTGCAGTCATTACATTTGGGTTATCTGCTTACAGTAGCCGTCAGTCGACCTGATTACCAGAGTCTTGGGTCCTACGTCAGTTGCTGTCTCTTCTTCCGTGACATCAGGTCATCAGCGGTATAAAACATGCAGCCGACATCATTACATCAGTCTTTCTTGCCGTGCGATGCCCTAAGCAGAAGCGGTTCGCAAGTGCCGGTTGGCCAACTCCTGAAATTTTCGTTTTCGAGTTTCAGAACTGAAGTCTTCAACTAAAAGCTAAGTACCCCATTGGGGAAACTTTTTCTTGCTCTAAACCAATGTCAGTAAGAGTAAATAATTGCATTTCTTGTGGAAAGCAAATACCTCATAAAGATTTTCATTCGTACTGTATTCCTTGCCTAGACCCTGACCACGATATACCTCGCTGTCGGTTTTGTGCCTTATTTAATCCACGAACTATCCGTCATCAGTATATTTGCGCTTCTAAATATTTTGGTGCTCTGTTCAATTATCCTGATGTGTCTTCGGTAAGCCATCTGACAACTGACATTCCGAAAAAGCACAAAGATAAAAACAGAGACAGGCCGCCCAGTTCGCTGGTACTCAGTGAGGCACTTTCTCAGCCTCTGATACCCGCTACTTCAGATTCGCAGGCCTCTACTGAGACCCATTCAGAGTCCGGTATGCCCGCGAGATGCTTCAACTGTTGTACCTGTGGATGTCTCTACCTTGGATGGGTCCGGAGCTGCTGTGCAGGCACCGGCTTCTGAGGGTGTATTCAGGCCTACTGACTTGCATATTAAACCAACGCCATCTTCTTCTTCAAGGTCTAAAACTGGAACCATGCCTAGAAAAATGACACCCAGACCACATGGTCAGGCCTCTATGCCTAAAAATCAAATGATAAGAATGGCTGAAGACTTTATTACTGTAATCAGGGGAAGCCAACCTTCCCCCCTCTAAGAGACCTAGGACTGAGTTTGCTTATAATACTTCTAACGAGGATTATGACATTTCTGTTTCCTCTGATGACCAGGATTTACCCTTATCTACCTATGAGGATTCTGATGCTGAGGACTCTATTCCCTCTAACCCCCCCCCCCCCCCCCAGAGGATTTCTCTTTTGGTGAAACCACCTTGCATACTCTCAGGGAACATTTTCGTTGGGAAAGTCGAGTTTTCTCTGATTTTAAAAAGAGGCTTAGGGATTTATTACTCCTGCCCCAGCACAGGCCTTTAGCTATACCTCCGTACTGGACATTGTTGATGATGCCTTTTCGGAATCTAGCATGGCCCCTGACTCTTTACCCCCTGCTTCAAGAAAACCTGATAGATATTACAGAGTTCCTGACTCCCACAAGTTCCTTTTCAAAAATCCTTCTGCGGATCCTAAAACCATTTCACAGGGACCCAAGGGCATTAAAGCTACTACTGCCAAAAATCCTACCCCCTCTGTTAGAGACTCGAGGGCGCTGGATAGATGGGGTAAGAAGGTATACATGTTAAAGTATCAGCAGCATATTATTGGATTGCTTAAACAGAAAATTATGTTGTTTCCTGATTGTGCTGAAAATAAGGATTTACAGGATTTAATGCATTCTGCTGAACATGTTGGTAAACATACATTGCAATGTGGTTTTGATTTACTAGAGGCATCTTGCAAGGCTGCGGTAACTGGGTCTGTATTTAGAGGGCATGCTTGGCTTAAGGAGCAATCCTTGCCAAGTCTGGTTAAAGCAAAATAACTTGATGCTCTCTTAAATCAGGACCGCCTATTTGGCAAACAAGGCAGAAGAAATTCTTAAAAAGATGGAGGAAAAAGATAAATCTATGCAAACTGTTAAAGATTTTTTACAAGTACAACCTCCAAGATTTAGTAGGCATTGGCCTTCTAAGAATTGGTCCTTTCCTGCCTCTTCCAGACCTTCTTAGTCCAAACCTAGTTCCAGCAGAACACCCAGGCTTCAGTCCCAGGGAACGCACAGGACTAAGCAGTAGGGGGGCCTCCACTTCCAAATCTGGGAGTCATAAAACTCCCCCCCCCTATGGTATACTGCCTCAATGACTTCTTTTTAAAACTTCCAAGCACTTCTCAACTGACTACCCCCTTGGGGGGAAAGATTGCACTTCATGCAAAGAACTGGGGACTCATTACCCAGGACAAATGGGTTTTAAATATAGTGTCCCAAGGATAGAGATTTCACTTCCACACATTACCAACTCCAAACAGTTGGCCGGATCTACCTCCAAATCAGTGAGCAGTGGCCCAAAAGCAAGTACTCTCTCTTAAGCATAGGGGCTATTCATTTGGTACCAGAAGAGGAAAAGGGTCAAGGTTTCTACTCAAGTTTTTTCCTGGTACCCAGAAAAGACAATTCATGGCGTCCTATCCTGGAACTGTCTACTCTAAACACCTTTTTGGTGATTCCAAAGTTCAAGATTCTGACTCTTCACCAGTTGCTTCCTATGCTAAGCAAAGATGCCTGGTTGGCAACACTAGTTTTAAAGGAAGCCTACCTGCACATCCCAATCAGGGAATCTTGGAGAAGATACCTACGCTTCAAAGCAGGCTGCACGCACTATCAGTTCTTTGCACTGCCCTATGGCTTATCTACTGCGCCCAGGGTATTCAAAAGTGCCTAGCTCCAGTCATTGCATTTTGCAGGCAAAGAAATATTCAAATATATCCATACCTGGACGATTGCCTAATTCAGGCAGAAAACCAGGACATACTTTTGAATCATCTGGCTTTTATACAAAGGGTGCTAACTTGTCTGGGGGTACACCATAAACGAAAATAAATCACACCTGGTACCCTGTCAACAAATTATATTCCTGGGAACAAGCTTGAATACAACTTCCCAGATGGCTTTCCTCACGCCAGAGAAACATTCACTTGACAACCTACTTCAAACAAGTGGCCATAAAAACCCTGCTATATCTGCAAGGCAAATACTGCAAGCCTTGGGGTTCACGGCCTCCTGCTTTCTTTTAATTCCATATGCAAGACTGCATATGAGGAAACTACGATAGTGTCTAAAAAGCCTATGGTGTCAACATTCTCAGGATCTAGAAGCAATGATTCCTATCATTCCTTGCCTATGCCTAGAGTTCCTTTGGTGGGCAGCGGCCTGCCACCAAAACAAGGGATTACCATTCACACTACCCCCTGCCACCCAAACCCTAACAACAGATGCATCAGACTATGCATGGGGGGCACATCTGGCAGGGAAGTGCATTCAGGGCAAATGGAACCCGATTCAAATGTACCTTCACATCAGTCATAAAGAAATGTTAGCTGTGCAGAATGCTCTGACAGCCTTCAAGGACCACATTCTTCCAGGACAATTAATGGTAAAGACGGACAACACCACTGTTATGCGGTACATAAACAAGCAAGGAGGGTACACATTCTTACTCCCTCTGCAGACTAGCCATGGCATTGTGGAACACAGCCTTGAGTTACCAAGTGCATTTACAAGCTCAATTCCTGCCAGGAAAACTAAATACACTGGCAGATGGATTAAGCGGAAACCTCATGGACCCACACAAGTGAAAACTGAAACAAAGGATTTTCAACATGTTGACAAGCAAATGGGGGAGCCCAGATATAGACCTGTTTGCCTCCCCCCAGAACCATCAATTGGAAAAATTTTGCGCAAGAACTCACAGAAAAGCTTGGAAAGTGGATGCTCTGTCCTTCTGCTGGAAAAAAAATGTCAGTTTATGCCTTTCCTTCTCTGCCTCTGCTCTCCAAAGTACTACTAAAGATCAAACAAGACAAACCAAGGATGATTTTGATTCCACCAGACTGGCCACACCAACACTGGTACCCCGTCCTGCGCAGTGTGTCCCTGTTGGCCCCATGGCACCTGCCTCAGACTCCTACCCTGTTGTCTCAGCAGGTGAACCAGATTCTGCACCCTCAGCTTCAAGCACTGAACTTAGCAGCCTGGCTAATTACCTAAGCTCACCTTTACCATCCCTCAGTAAACCAGTGAAGGATGTCATTTTAGAGACAAGGAGGCCTAGTACTAGAAAATCTTATGCTGAAAAATGGAAAAGATTCTGTGCCTGGAATCAGTCTCAAGGGATGAGCACAGCAGTGACCAATTTACCTCAGATTTTACAATACTTAACTGAGATGCTTCACAAGGGCCTGCCTTTTCCTCAGTAAAAATTCATGCCTCAGCCATTTCAGTGCATTATAACACAGAACCTCCCCTCTTCTCTCATCCACTGCTCAAGCAGTTCAGAGAGGCCAAAAAATTTAAGACCACCCAGGAAAGCTCTAACTCCAGCCTGGGACCATAACTTTATATTGGAGAAACTCACACTTCCTCCTTTCGAGCCAGCTGCTACTGCAGATTTAAAATTCCTTTCTTGGAAAACAGCTTTCTTTTTAGCCATCACTTCAGCAAGAAAGGTATCTGAATTACAGGCCCTTATGGCAGTGGAGCCTTTCATCATCTTTCATACGGGCAGGGTGTCCCTCAGGACTAATCCCTCTTTCATGCCAAAGGTAGTATCCAGTGTGGCCTTTAATCAGTCCATTCATTTGGCAACCTTCTTTCCTAAACTACAGAACAAAGAGGAATGGGTACTGCACTCCTTAGATGTGCACAGCCAACTTAGATTCTACTTGGACAGGACTAAACATCAAAGGAAATCTGAACAACTGCTGGTGTCATTTGCTGCAGGGACAGAGGGGAAGGATATTTCAAAGCAAACCATTTCCAAATGGATAGGCCATTGCATTAATTTCTGCTGTAAGCACCATGGAAAACCTATCTCACAGGGGATCAGACCCCACTCAACCAGGGATGCATCTTCCTCTACAGCCTTCTCAGAGGCATACCTACCAGGGACTTCCTACAAGCTGCTACCTGGAGTTCTGTACATACTTTCACCAAGCATTACCATTTGCCAATTTTCTCTAAATCCAAAGCTGGCTTTGCCATTGCAATTTTGCAGGGCCTTATAGCTGGTCCTAATGCTATCTAAATTCCTCCTCCCATCCTTAGCTTTGGGAATCTACCGAAATGTAATGACTGCAATAGTAAAACACGAAGAACATAGTACAGTTGTGTACACTTACCATAAATGTGGATGTTCGAGTGTATTCACTGCTGCAGTCCTGGTTACCCTCCCTCAGCCCCCTGACTTTTTTTGGCTATACCTCTTCTCTCCTTTTCAATGCTTAAAAGCTTTTTGGTATATTTGCTTTTTTGTTGGAGGTATAACCTTGTATATTTATAGATTTAATTGCTTCCCATTAAGGGGCACCTGACATCTGGGGCAAGAAAAACTGATGTAATGATGTCTGCTGCATGTTTTATACCCCTGACGACCTGACGACATGGAAGAAGAGACAGCATCTGACGTAGGGCCCAAGACTTTGTTAATCAGGCCGACTGAGGGCTACTGCAAGCAGATAACCCAAATGTAATGACTGCAACAGTTAATACACGCGAACATCTACATTTATGGTAAGTGCACACAACTGTACTTTTTCAGGCCTGAACCTGCTGCTGCACCTCATGTACCCGATAGCCCTCCTGTGGCCGACGTTCGCCTAGAGGAACATTCAGAATCTGCCGATTATAGGTATAGTGGGTACTATTCGGGAGGCCACAGAACCTAGGGTAGAATGCATGCCCGTGGAGATTTTGCAGACGTCAGCCAACGACAATGAGTGGGAACATCTGCTTATTTTGGCCGTCCAGATAGGCTCTTCCACTGCATCAGAGCAAAGAGCATCTAAGCTCTCCTTAGGCCTTACGTCATCTAGGTCTTCCCTGAAAAAGAAGCAAAAGAATAAACATGTCCCCCCCCCCCCCTTGCAGAAAGCCAACCTGACTGGCAGGCCTTTTTGCAGAGCCTGCTATGCCTCTTCTGGCTGGTCCCCCACTTATTAGTCTCAGGCCTCAGGTCAAGCACACACTCTACCCTGAAGCTGAGGATTCCTCAGACTCCTCTTCAGAGGATTCTCTCAGATGACATCCCCTCTTGCGTATGCTTCCCTAGAGGGAGGACTCTGCTGAGACAGACTCCCTAGGAGAGGACCTCACATTTGGTGAGACCATCTCAAAAATGAGAGAATATTTTAAGTGGGATTCCTCTGAAATGAGATCCAAAAAAGATACTTTGACACTCCTGCTCCTTTTGCCATTCCTCTGATCTTACCAGCCTTCTTGGATGCTTTCTATTCAGCCTGTGTGAATTCTGACTCCCAACCACCTGCCCTTCAAAGGCCTGACAGGTTCTGTAAGGTCCCTGAAGGGACAAAATTCCTGATTAAGTGCCTCTTAGCAGATCCTGGCACCATTTCAGTTTCTGCAGATAAGCCATCCAGACTGTTTCCCTCCACCTCTGTCCTTCCCACAGTCAAGGACAGTAAGGCAGTGGAGCGCATTGGCAAAAAAATTTACATTTCTGCTACCTTGGCCTCCAGGGCGGTAAATTACCAGACACATATGTCTAAAGTATGCCCTGGCCCTTTTGACTCATGTCACCAAGCTTTTGGCAAATCTCCCTGACTTACCTTATTTATTTTTATTTATTTATTTACATTTTTTAACCGGGTAGTGTCTGACTGGGTTGAAAAATAACTCGTTTTCAGCAGAGACCTAGGGAGAAAGGCTCCACAACAAAAAGAACATTATTAAGGTACAAGCAGTAAACTTGGTTTAAGTAGTACATTGCTAACATATGTAAATGAGCTTAACAAAAATATTATAGGAAAATATAACAGTACAATATAAACATGCATATTTCTGGTATACAGGAATACTATTTTTTTTAGTATATATGAGGTACATATTGTGGATATAAAGTGTACACACCCCTGTTAAAATGCCAGGTTTTTGTGATATGAAAAAAGAGACCACAATAAATCATTTCAAAAGTTTTCCCACCTTTAATGTGACCTATAACCTGTAGAATTCAGTTGAAAAACAAATCTGTTAGAGGACAAAATATAAAAAACGTACAATAAGCTGGTTGCATAAGTGTGTACACCCTTAAACTAATACTTTGTTGAAGCACCTTTTGATTTAATTACAGCATTCAGTCTTCTTGGGTAGGAGTTTATCAGCATGGCACATCCTGACTTGGCAATGTTTGCCCACTCTTCCTTGCAAAAGCACTCCAAATCTGTCAGATAGTGAGAGCACCTCTTCTGCACAGCCCTCTTCAGGTCACCCCACAGATTTTCTATTAGATTTAGGTGTGGGCTGTGGCTGGGATATTCCAAAACTTTAATTTTCTTCTGGTAAAGCTACTCTTTTGTTGTTTTGGATGTATGCTAGTGGTCATTGTCATGTTGAAATGTGAAATTCCTCTTCACCTTCAGCTTTCTAGCAGATGGTGGAAGTTTTTGGGCCAAAAGTGACTGTATTTGGAACTGTTCATAATTCCTTCCACCTTGACTAAAGCCCCAGTTCCAGCTGAAGAAAAGCAACCTCAAAGCATGATACTGCCACCACCATGTTTCACAATGGGGATGGTGTTCTTTTGGTGATATGAAGTGTTGTTTTTGCACCAAACGTACCTTTTGGAATTGTGGCCAGAAAGTTCAACCTTGATCTCATCAGACCATAACACATTTTTCCACATGCTTTTGGGAGACTTGATGTATTGTTTTGCAAATTTTAAACAGGCCTGGATGTTTCTCTGTGTAAGAAAAGGCTTCTGTCTTGCAACACTACCCCATAGCCCAGACATATGGAGAATACGGGAGATTGTTGTCACATGTAGTACACAGTACACAACCAGTACTTGCCCAAAATTCCTGCAACTCCTTCCGTGATGCTGTAGGTCTCTTGGCAGCCTCCCTGACCAGTTTTCTTCTCGTCTTTTTATCAATCTTTGAGGGACGTCCAGTTCTTTGCAATGTCACTGTTGTCCTATATTTTCTCCACTTTTTGATGATCATCTTCACTGTGTTTCATGGTATATCCAATGCTGTGGAAATTTTTTTGTACCGTTCTCCTGATACCTTTCAACAAAGAGATCCCTTTGATGCTTTGTAAGCTCTATGCGAACTATGGCTTTTGCTGTAGCAGGCAACTGAGAAAATTTCAGGAAAATCCTACTGACAGCTGAGCTTCATTTGGGGTTAATCAGTGTCTCTTTAATTGATGGCAAGTGTGTACCCAAGAAGACTGAATGCTGTAATTAAATCAAAAAGTGCTTCAACAAAATATTAGTTTACGGGTGTGCACACTTATGCAACCAGCTTATTGTATGTTTTTTATTTTTTATATTTTCCCCGTAACAGATTTGTTTGTTTTTCAATTGAATTGCACAGGTTATAGGTCACATTAAAGGTGGGAAAAATTTTGAAATGATTTATTGTGGTCTCATTTTTTTATATCACAAAAACCTGGTATTTTAACAGGGGTGTGTAAACTTTTTATATACACTGCAAGTCATATAGCTTTACAAGCTGAGTCACTTCTGAAAGACCAAAACTGGTCATGTAGTTTTACAAGTTTAGGTCGTCTGGAGAAAGAAAGGTTAATAAAGATAAGACAGATAGTGGGGTAGCCCTATGTGGGACGAGCACTGTTTGGGCTAATGTGTGAGATGAGTGGGAAAAATAGGAAGAATATTAGTTGGGAGCAGTGCAGGGGCATTACCAATTATCATTTTTAAATAGTCTTTCAGGGTAGTTTTAAATATGGACAGGTTGGGTTTTTTAGCTATCCCTTGAGGAAGGGTGTTCCAATCTTTGGCTATTTTATGGGAGTAGAGAGAGTCTCCGTAATAGTTGTAAGATTGGGTGACTTTTAGCATTAGTTTGTTGGATGACCTGAGGAGTCTACAGTTTGTGTTTGGCTAGACTAAGTTCGATAGAGCTGGCCAGTCGCAAGGGTCGAATATGATTTTTATGGGCAAGTGAAAATTGTTTTAGTAATATGTTGGGAAGTTCTAGCCATTTGAGCTGTCTGAGTGCAGTGGTGTGATGTCCTTCATGGATGCATCTGCAGTCATAACAAGTGGGTTGTCCTGTCGTCAGGCAGCCCTGCAGTCGGCCGGATTCCAAAGTCCGGGTCCGGCTTCGGCTGATGTCGCACTCCACCCGACGTCATCTCTGTTGGTCTTCGGGTATAAAAGCATCAGCCGACGCCATTTTCCTCAGTCTTTCTTGCCGCGTGGCGCCCGAAGCAGAAGCTGTTCGCAAGTGCCGGTCGGTCGGATCCAGAGATTACTTCTACCGAATACTACTTCGAAGACTTCTAAAGCTAAGTACCCGTTGGGGACTCTTTCTTGCCTCAGCCGATGTCAGAAAAGTTAACAATTGTTTAACCTGTGGGAAACAAATACCTCATAAAGATTTCCACTCTTACTGTCTGCCTTGTTTAGGCCCAGCCCACGACGTAGCAGCCTGTTCGCCTGTGCCTCCTTCAACCGAACGCTTAGGCGTCGGTCGGAGTTTGCAGAACAGTTTTTCGGTACTGATTTTGCGTACATTATGCCGTCGGATCCTCCGACTACCCAATCTTCCAAAAAACGCAAAGATAAAGACCGACACTCGCGGTCCGCGGTTTCGGCGAAACCACGGTAAAGCAAACCAGGAGTGTCTCGGTTTCGGCCGAAACCGAGAAAACTGATCAAAGTACAGCTGAACCTATTCTTACAACTGAGGCCCCTGCTACAACTCTTGAATCGACCTCAGAAATTTTACCCACTACGGTGGTTGACTTATCAGACACCATCCCCTTGGATGTCTCTACCCCAGCACGTGGTGCTGCTAGGCCTCCAGCAGCCATGTCCATTAAGGCCTTCGCCAGGGCTAAAGCAGCCAAGACTACTAAATCAGTGCCTGTTAAACCCCCCACCAGGCCCTCTTCTAGTTCTCAAATGCTTTCTTTGGCAGAAGATTTAATTTCTTTAATTAGAGGATCTCAATCTCACCCAGACAGGGCCTCTCAGCCCCCAGAGAAGAGACCTAGGGCAGAGCCCCCTGAGCCAGTGTCTTCTGATGATTCTGCTGATGAATCAGACATTACTGACCAGCCAGAGGCTCCCTTCTCCAATTTTGAAGATTCTGATGCTGAAGAATCCATTCCAGCTGCTTCCCCACCAGAAGAATTCTCCTTTGGGGAAACCTTGCATGCCATGCGAGAACAGTTCCAATGGCAGCAACAGGATTTTTCAGACTCCAGAAAAAGACTTAGGACCTTTCTGCACCTCCCACAGCACAGGCCCTTAGCTATACCTCCTGTTCTCTCTGTGGTGGATGATGCTTTCAATGATGTTTGCTCCGCTCCAGATTCTTTACCCCAGCCCCTGCCAAACCAGACAGATTTTACAGGGTGCCAGATACTCATCACCACCTTTACAAGGCCCCACTTGCAGACCCAGAAACTATATCCCAGGGTCCCAAGGCAGTAGCCGACCACAGCTAAAACCCTATTCCTTCTGAAAGGGAAGCAAGGTCATTAGACAGATGGGGTAAAAGGTCTACACTTCAGCTACTCTCTCAGCTAGAGCTTTAAACTGTCAGTTTCACATGATACAATACCAAGAGTTTGCTTGATCAGTTAACTAAAAAACTAACCACTGATGAATCTCTTGATAAGAAATATGTATTAGAGATGGTAAATAACATACAACAGGTTAGCAACCATTCCTTAAAATGTGGCTATGATGCACTGGAGGCTTCATTTAGATCAGCCATGACAGGCACAGTGATAAGAAGGCATGCATGGCTAAAGGAACAAGCTTTACCGAATCATGTTAAAGCTAAGTTGCTAGATGCTCCTATGGACAAGACAAGTTTGTTTGGTACACCTGCCCAGCAGGTTATGAAGAAAATGGAAGAAAAGGCAAAATCTGTTCAAACTGTTAAAGATTTCTTGCAGGTTCAACCCCAAGGTTTAGCAGGAACTGGCCTGCCAAAATTGGTCCTTTCCTGACTCCACAAAATTTCAAAGGGGCAGGAATAGACGTTCCAGAGGCAGAAACCAATCCAGAGGAGGTGCCTACAGAGGACGACAGTGGCAAGGTAACAACAGAGGCACAGACGCAGCCACTGCCACTACATCAGCACAACCACAGTGACTTAATCCTAACTCCGCCTACCAGGGAACAAATAGCAGCTCCTCTAGGCGGAAAGTTAACCTTATTTTCAAAGAACTGGCACTACATAACAAAAGACAAGTGGATTTTACAAACCATAGATCAAGGTTACGGTTTCACTTCCACACTTTACCAGTCAAAAGAGGAATGCCAAATCTACCTCCAAATCAAAAAACAGAGGCTCTATGCCAGATAATGGAGTTAGCAAACATGAGAGCTGTGGAAAGAGTGCCAACAGCAGAACAAGGAAAGGGGTTCTATTCCAGACTATTCCTAGTTCCAAGAAAGGAAAAAGTTGGAGACCAATTCTCGACCTGTCCACCTTAAATACATACATCATTGTCCCAAAATTCAAAATGCTGACCCTACAGCAACTTCTTCCCATGCTGGGCAAGGAGTCTTGGCTGGTAACTCTAGATCTCAAGGAGGCATACCTGCACGTCCCCATTCGACCAATCTGCAGAAGATACTTCAGATTTCTTGCAGGATCAGAGCACTATCAATTCTCAGCATTGCCCTTTGGCTTATCTACTGCCCAGAGTATTCACAAAATGCCTGGCATCAGTAATCGCCCATTGCAGACTACAGGGAATTCAGATTTACCCATACCTGGACGACTGCCTACTACAAGGGGACAACAAAAGCAAGCTGACAACAGATTTACAAAGGGTCATTTACTTGCTACAAGGACTGGGATACACAGTCAATTTACAAAAGTCAAGGCTGATACCATCCCAAACAAGGACATTCTTGGGCTGGAATTGGACACAGTACAACAAATGGCATTCCTGACTACAGAAAAACAAAAGAACTTCCTCTTTACTTCTTGGCACTAACAAAACTGAACGAGTTAACAGCAAGAAAATTTCTGCAGGCCTTGGGCTTCATGGCATCATGCATAATCTTGGTCCCATTTGCCAGACTACATATGAGGAAACTACAGTGGTACCTAAAGAATTTATGGTCCCAACACAGACACAGTCTAGAAACAGAAATCCCACTAATTCCATGCTTAAAACAGGAGTTCCTATGGTGGGCTCAGGCATGCCAGTCAAACCCAGGCCTACCCTTTCGCAGATGTCAACCAAGCCAGACCATCACAACAGACGCTTCAGACCTAGGATGGGGGCCCCACATGCTGGACAAATGCGTGCAAGGATTGTGGACACAGGATCAACTTCACCTGCACATCAATCTAAAAGAAATGCTGGCAGTAAAACTGGCAATCCAAAAGTTCAAACCATTCCTCAAAGAGGGCCAGTTGATGATAAGGACAGACAACACCACAGTCATGTGGTACATCAACAAACAGGGAGGCACTCATTCATACCCCCTATGCAGAATGACCTTGGAGCTGTGGACCCTGGCACTCAGCTACAACATTCAGTTACAGGCAATGTTTGTACCGGGGAAAGACAATACTCTAGCAGACATATTAAGCAGAACCACTTCGGATGCCCACGAATGGAAGCTGCACCCGGATATCTTCAAGACCATCTCAAAGAAATGGGGAATGCCACAGATAGACCTATTCGCATCACCTCTCAATCACCAGCTCAAAAAATTCTGCACAAGGACATTCCACCCACTAGCATGGAAAGTGGACTCACTCTCCTTCAACTGGAAAGGCCTAACAGCATATGCATTCCCACCTCTTCCTTTGATACACAAGGTACTACTAAAAATCAAGGAAGAACGTCCAAGGATAATCCTGATAGCCCCAAACTGGCCAAGACAACACTGGTACCCACTACTGAAGAGCATGTCTCGAACAATATGTGGCCAATACCCTGATGCCTTTGATGTTAACTCAGAACAACTACAGCATCATACATCCAAACCTAAAAACGCTGCAACTGACTGCATGGAACATCACATAGCAGCAGCTAATCCAGAACTTTCCCAAAGAGTTAAAGACATTATTCTTGAAGCACGCAGACCTTCAACAAGAAGGAACTATGCTGGAAAATGGAAAAGGTTTGTCATTTGGAGTACCGAAGAGGAAAAGATGTGTCAAACATAGATATGCCTAACATTCTGGAGTATCTGGCGAACTTCTTCATTCAGGCCTGTCCTACTCCTCCATCAAGATACATGCATCAGCTATTTCAGCAGAATACAGCTTTGATCCACCTGTTTTTCGCACCCTTTGCTCAGGCAGTTCCTCAGAGGAATCAAGAATGTAAAACCTCCAAGGAAACCACCATTACCAGCCTGGGATTTAAACTTTGTGCTAGAAAAGTTGACACTATCACCCTTTGAACCAGCAGCAACAGCAGACCTACAACACCTGTCATGGAAAACTGCTTTCCTACTGGCAATTACTTCAGCAAGGAGGGTTTCAGAACTACAGGCCTTAATGGCAGTGCAACCCTTCCTAATCTTCCACCAAGATAGAGTGTCCATGAGAACTAATCCTACATTTATGCCCAAGGTGGTATCCAGAGTATCTTTAAACCAGGCAATCCACCTACCTACCTTCTTTCCCAACCCACAAAACAGAGGGAAAGAATACTGCATACCTTGGATGTACATAGACAGCTACGCTACTACTTGGACAGAACAAAAATAGCAGAAAGACTGACCAACTTTTGTAGCCTATGCAACAGGAAGGGAAGGAAAAGCTATTTCCAAACAGACAATCTCCAAATGGATAGGAAATTGCATACGATACTGTTACTCCTTCCATGGAAAACCAATTCCACAAAACATAAGACCTCATTCTACAAGGGCAACAGCCACTACCACAGCCTTCTTACGAGGAGTGGCAACCAAAGACATTATTGAGGCGGCTACTTGGACCTCCGTGCATACATTTGCCAAGCATTATAATTTGCCTCTATATTCCAGATCCCGAGCAGGGTTTGCCACTGCTGTACTGCAAGGGATCCTAAACACACCATAATCTACTTTTATCCTCCTCCCTAGTTGGCTATGGTATTCTACCCACTTGTTATGACTGCAGATGCATCCATGAAGGACATAGTACAGTTTTGTACCTACCATAAATGTAGATGTCCGAACTGGATAGCATCTGCAGTCAGGATTACCCTCCCTCCTTCCCTCTGTGGTACTCCTAGGGTGTTTACCCTCCTAATAGCTAGCTGTTGGGGAGTCTTTATGGTGTATTTGTTTGTATATATGTACACATATGCTTATTGTTGTGTTTACCTCTATCTATTTGGAAACATTGGCATCTATCCAAATTTTAGCCTGCAAGAGGGCTACTGGCATCTGGGGCAAGAAACACTGAGGAAAATGGCGTCGGCTGATGCTTTTATACCCGAAGACCAACAGAGATGACGTCGGGTGGAGTGCGACATCAGCCGAAGCCGGACCCGGACTTTGGAATCCGGCCGACTGCAGGGCTGCCTGACGACAGGACAACCCACTTGTTATGACTGCAGATGCTATCCAGTTCGGACATCTACATTTATGGTAGGTACAAAACTGTACTTTCTGTGGGGTTGGTTGGTGACAAACTTAGCTATTCTGTTATAGCAGTAGTCTAGTTTATTTAGGTTGGTTTTTGATGGGTTAGTAAAACCTCAGAGCAGTATTGGAGAGTGGATAGCAAGTGGGACCTTGCAGTGGCCAGTCTAGCTTGTTGTGTAAGGTTTAACCCTGTATAGAGCACCTAGTTTAGAGTGGATGTTTTGATGGTCAGATGTTTATCAAATTTTAGTGATCATCTATGGTTACCCCTAGCAGCTTGGTCTGATTGGTGGTTTCGATTTTTGTACAGGTGTTAGATGGTATGGAGAGGGATTGGGTACTGGGTTTGGAAGATTTATTAGAGAAAATTATGAGCTTGGTCTTATTTGGATTTAGGATGAGTTGGTGGCTGGTGAGGTACTTTTCAATGTCTTGGAATCATGACTGCATTTTGTGTTGGAGTTCTTGTGGGGAGTGGGTTGAGCAGATAAGGGAGGAGTCATCTGCATATTGGATGATGGTAGCATGTTGGGTGGCAGTCTATAGGTTGTTGGTAAATATTATGAAGAGGAGGGGCCCAAGTATGGAGCCTTGTGGGTACCCCCATGGTGACTGGTAATTGTGGGGAGAGGCTGTTTGCCCATTTAGTGGTCTGTTGATGGTCTGATAGATAACTGTGAAACCATGCTTAGGGGTGTGGTATTGCTATTGCAAGTAGCAAGGTGTTGAGGAGCAGCTGATGGGACACTGTATCAAAAGCTTTTGACATATCTACGAAAATGGCTGAGACTAGTTGTCTTTCATTTTTGAGGTGGCGAATATCTAGCTTCATTTCCTTGTCTTCTCAAGTCACAAGACATTCAATTAGATGCAGCTTTGATGCTGCAGAAGCTTCTTCCAGATCTGCAGCCTCTGTTTCAATTCTAAGAAGATATTCATGGTTAAGACTACAGCCCTTACCTGATGATATTAGGGCCAAACTCCTGGATGCCCCCTTGGATAACTATTCCCTTTTTGGGATTAAAGTGGCTGAGCTGTTCAAGACCCTTCATTAAAAGGGGAAGGAACTCCAGGACCTCAAACACTTTGTTCATCTCCCCTATCCCCAAATCTCGTAGGAACTACCCCACCAAGACCCAGTTCATTAGAAAACAGTCTGCTCCAACCCCCATTTTAGGAGCAGAAAGAGCATCAGGAAGCAGCAGACCCCTTCCAAGCCTGCTCAGACTCCTGCCCAGAAACCTCAGTTTCAGGACAGGGCAGGTAGCCTGTGACTACTTGCCTCTGCTGTTCACCCCCCAGACTCCATTCCCCTGTCCCGAAGGCTCTCTGACTGTCTTCCAGTTTGGCAAAGCATTACTTCAGACAGGTGGGCCTTTGTCATTATAGAAAATCTTTATTTCATGACCTGGATCAGTCCTACCCTTTACGAGGTGTCCCAGAGCCACCCAAAGACCAGCTCCCCCTTTTCCAGCCAGTCAGAGACTGCCTCCTTTCTCAAGGATACATACAACCCATTCCCCTGGTAGAAAAGGGAAAGGACTTTTACTCCAGACTCTCCCTAGTCCCAAGGAAGGGTGGACCATGGAGACCTATCCTGGACCTCTCTTACCTCAACCTTTTCTTACAAGTACCCAACTTTCATATGCTTACTCTTCAGACCCTATTTCCCTTAGTAATGCCTCAGGGATTTCTAGCCACCTTGGACATAAAGGATGCCTGCCTAAACATCCCTACAAGGCCCAGTTACAGGAAATATTTGTTTTTCTGTGAGTTCCTCACATTTTCAGTTCTCTGCCTTGCCCTTTGGACTCTCTACAGCTCCAAGGATATTCACCAAGTATTTGGCTCCAGTGATTGCTTATTCAAAATTTTCCATACCTGAATGATCTCCTGATACAGGCAGAATGTTCCAGATCCTTACACCACCAACTACACAGTTATCTCAGTCCTACAGGCACGGAGATTCAACATAAGTTACCCCAAATACAACCTAAATCCCTCCCAGGACCAAGTTGTCCTGGGGTGCAGAATAAGGACAGATGTCATGAGAGCATTCCTTCCATCCCAAAATGTGGAAAAGCTAAAGTAATACCTGTTCTCTGTCCTCAATGCCACTGCTATGACAGCCAGACAATATCTCAGATTACTGTCTCATATGGCTTCCACTATTCCAGTGCTGCCATTGGCAATACTCCACATGAGAAAATTGCTGTGGTACCTGAGGTCCACATGGGCCCTACACTTGCACCCCTTGGACTTCAGCATTCCCTTCCTTCCATGCCTAAGGAAGGAGATCCTTTGGTGGTTAGACCAAGTGACACTCAACCCAGGGCTTCCCTTATAACCCCTTTCCCCAGTTCAGGAGGTGTACACAGATGCTCCAGATCTGGGCTGGAGAGCTGCTTTGGGCAGCCTGAGGGTGCAGGGTACGTGGTCAGACACCTTCAGGCAGGAACACATCAGCATCAGGGAAATGAGAGCAATCCTGTTTGCCTTGAGAGCTTTCCTACATGTCCTTAAAACAAGGACCCCTGAAATTGTTCACATACAACACTGCAGTTCTATGGTATGTGAACAAACAGAGGGGAACAAAATCCTACTTGTTATGCAGACTTGCACTCCAGGCCTGGGATCTGGCAGCTTAACACAGGGAGTCACCCTGCAGGCATTTTATATCCCTTCAGCACAGAACATTCAGGTAGACACTTCGAGCAGCCCCATGTCACAATCCCACGAATGGATGCTTCACAGGGAAGTATTCCTGGACATTGTCCACAAGTGGGTTCATCACAAATAGATCTGTTTGCCTCCCCTATGAACAGGCAATTGCCACTATTTTGCACCAGGCTACCCAGTCCCCCTAACGAGGGCAACGGATGCCTTTTCGATCTCATGGAAGGGGTTGTTTCTCTATGCATTCCACCCCCTTCCCACTACTCCAAAAAGTCCTACTGAAAATCCAATGGGACAAACCAAACATCTTGTTGGTGACTCCCTTTTGGCCGAGGCACATAAGACAAGGGATTCCTAATCCATCCCCACCTGGTATCTCTGAACTTAACTCTGTGGGTGATAGAATTTTGATTCCTTACAGACATCTTTACACCGAGGATGTGCTAACAGTCCTGCAGGAGGCCAGGAAACCTAATACTAGAAGATCTTATTTTTCTAAATGGAAACTCTTCAACATCTGGTATCTACAAACAGTTGGACCCACTTCAGTGTGAGGTCCCCTTATTACTGTCATATCTTTGTGTACTCTTGCAAGCAGGGTTGGCATATTCCTCTGTTAAGGCCCACCTTGCTGCAATTTCGGCTTGTCTACCTCTTGACCCTCCTCTAGCATCCTGTCTTCCTGCAAAGTTATTCCTCAAGGGAGTACTGCATCTCAGGCCCCCCAGGAGGCCAGTTCCACCTCCATGGGACCTGCACTACGTTTTAGAGAAGCTCACGGTTGCTCCTTTTGAACCAGCATCTAAAGCATCTCAGAAACACTGTATCTGGAAAACTGTACTCCTGGTGGCCGTGACATCAGCCAGAAGAGTGTCAGAGCTCCAGGCCGTCATGACACCACCACCCTTTATCCTCTTCCACAAGGATAAAGTGACCCTGAAGACCAACCCCTCCTTCACGCCCAAGGTGGCCAATGAGCTATCCTTAAACCAAGGTAGTCACGTGCCCACCTTTTTTCCCCTCATCCTCAGAATGACAGTGAGAAAGACTTGCATTCCCTTGATGTTCACAGACAGTTTAGATTTTACTTTAATGAGACCTATTCCATTAGGAAATCAGAGCAATTATTTGTCTCCTTTCACCCCCAAACTCTGAGAAAAGCAGTGACAAAGTGGACCATTTTTATCTGGATTTCCAAGGCTATATCTTTTTGCTACACCTACCATGGAAAACATCTAAATTCAAAAATTAAGGCCCACTTCACTAGAGCCATGGCTTCATCTGAAGCCTTCTTTAAAGGACTAGACACTGCTTCCATTCTGGAGGCAGCTACATGAACATCTGTCCATATCTTCACTAAACTCTATAGACTGGATCACATCTCCGGATCTAGAGCGGAATTTACTAGGGCAGCCCAACATGGTTTCATGGAAGACAATTCCAAGTCGCATCCTTCTCTTCCCTTTTGCACTCAAGGGCTTTAAATACTGCAACATGAGAATAGAAGGATATAGAATAGTTTTGTAAAATCTTACCATAACCATAGATGTCCTTCTCTTCCATGTTGTAGTATTCATTCCCTCCTTTCTTATCCCCGTTTTCTTTTAAAACTATCCCTTCTTCGATGACACAGGACTTGTACAGCTATCCTGAGACTGGGGTCCAACTGGGGCATTCAGTTCTGAGGAAAGGTACATGCAGACATAATTTTTATGGCCCACACACCCTCTGCCAATGTCAGATGTCCCACTTACCTAGCAGTGACTAGAAGCTTGTGTATGCTGGCTGGACATTCGGGTAGCTAGCAGAGGATAACCCAAGGGTTTTCCTGCATGACAACACCAGTTATTATATTTAGACATAAATTTAAAAACACAGTTCCCTCTGCATGGGAGGCACACATGCTAAATGAGTTTGTAAAAGTTTGTAAGTAAAAGAGATTCTGTAGAAGCTTTCAGATTAAAAGAGATGGATTAAGTAGCACACCTTTCAGCAAGGGGCAAAACCACTTTCGTATAAAAGTTGAACATCTTGCCTCCCATGATTTGTAGATCAGTAGATCAATTGCAACTGCATTAGGGCCACAGGCGAATTAGAAGCAGTGTCCATAATAAATGTAAAACTTCAGAATCCATCCACATGAAGCTGAGCTTTAAAGAGGTGTAAAAAGATAGATTGCTGAATAAATAATGGTAACCTGGCTCATAAATGTATCATGGAATGTGTTAAATATCTCATTCTCACTACTGGTCTGCTTTCGTCAACTCTGTATGTATAATATATTTCTCTAGTGATTTTATTTGAGTTCAGTATTTAACAGTACTTACAGTTCTTCATTTCATAAAACTTTATAAGCTAAACACAGTTTCTCCCTCAAATACCTATAAGTGATGGAAAAAAGGCAGAAGACTGTCAAGTCTATATCGATATCACATACCCCTGTTCTTAGGAATTCTTAGTGAATGTACACTGGTTGTCTTCAGGTGCTAATAGATCTTTCTTGTTATATAAACGGAATAACATATTTTCGATAATTGGCCAAACATAAACTATAAACAATGTCTATAGTATTTCTTTATACCCCTGTATTAAAGTTTCTAAAAGTTAGACCAGCCACTTGGAGTGATTTGACTTTATGTTTTGAAGATTACAAACAGTAACACCCAAATCCTTGTATTTTATCAGTTTCTCCAATTCGGTAGATCCTAAATTCACATTTAACTTGATATCCACTTTCTTGAAATGTAAAACAGCATATATCTGTTTTACCCATTTTGATTTAACCAAAAGGCCATTTTACTCAAATATAAGTTAGCACTATCATTAGATATAACTACACAGCCTTCTTCCCTTTCCGCTGTTCCCGTTAGGGGTTGCCACAGCAGATCATCGGTTTCCATTTCTTCCTGTCCTCTGCATGTTGCTCTGTCACACCAACCACCTGCATGACCTCTCTCATGACATCCATAAACCTTATCCTGGGCCTTCCTCTTTTCCTCTTACCTAGCAGCATCATCCTTAGCATCCTTTTCCCAATATACTCAGCATCCCTCCTCAGCACACGTCCAAACCAATGCAATCTCACCTCTCTGACTTTGTCTCCAAACTGTCCAACCTGAGCTGTCCCTCTAATATACTGATTCCTAATCCTGTCCATCATTCTCACACTCAGTGCAAATCTTAGCATTTTTAACTCTGCCACCTCCAGCTCTGACTCATGCCTTTTTATCAGTGCCACCATCTCCAAACCATACAACATAGCTGGTCTCACTACCCTCTTGTAGACCTTCCCTTTCACGCTTACTGGTACCCATCTGTCACAAATCACTCCTGACACTCTTCTCCACCCATTCCACTCTGCCTGTACTCTCTTCTTCACCTCTCTTCCACACTCACCATTACTCTGAACTGTTGATCCCAAGTACTTCAACTCATCCACCTTCGCCAACTCTACTCCTTGCATCCTAACCATTCCTCTATCCTCCCTCTTATTCACACACACATTCTGTCTTAGTCCTGCTGACCTTCATTCCCCTCTCCTCTGTAAAGCATATCTCCACCTCTCCAGGGTCTCCTCAACCTGGTCCCTACTCTCACTACAGATCACAGTGACATCTGCAAGCATCATAGTCCACAGGGACTCCTGTCTGAGCTCGTCTGTCAACCTGTCCATCACCATTGCAAATAAGAAAGGGCTCAGAGCTGATCCTTGATGTAATCCCCACCTCCACCTTAAACGCATCTGTCACTCCCACTGCAGACTTCACCACTGTCATACTACCCTCGTACATGTCCTGTACCACTCTTGCATACTTCTCTGCCACTCCTAACTTCCTCATACAGTACCACAACTCCTCTCTAGGCACCCTATCATATGCTTTCTCCAAGTCCACAAAGACCTTCTCTGTATTTTTCCATCAACACTCTCAGACCAAACATCGCATCTGTAACTACACAACCTATTTTAATGTGATCAGTGTACTTGGCCATCTTTTTGGATTTAAGAAGAATATGATGAACAGTATTGTACCCAAAAGTGAGACCTGTGGAATACCTCTTTTCACCTGAGGCCACTCAGATATGCACTTCTCAATTCTCACTCTCTCTCTGATCTCCTAGTCGGCTAGTTTGCAACTGATGTGATGATTTAAGGGTTAATCCACATGCCTGTACATCACCTCTGTAATAACAGTAAGTAGTATATTGTCAGAAGTTTTGGATAGATCCAAGTAAGTCACAGCTATAGACATCTCCTTATAAAATGTTGGGGTCAGATTTATAAAAGTCAACCAAGTTTGTAAAGATTGAACAGTTCTGTGTAAAGCCGTGTTTTGAAAGGTCCATTAGACACCCCTGTAGATTGTGATTTAATAGAGACAGTAAACCTCTTTCAAAACTTTTTCCAACTAGAGAGGTTATAGTAATTGGCATATAATTAGTAATTTTATCCACTGGGACCTCCCCCTTATGAATTGAAATAACATCTGTACGTTTCCAATTAATAAGTACCAGACCATACAGTAATTTTTATCTGCTATAAAGGACCCAGGGAGATTAACAGGGTCCATTCCACTATCCTGTTTAATATGTCCCAAAAATGTTCTCACAGTATTCAAAAGAGGACATGCATGTTCACCACTTATTGCTATACTCTCAGTGACATCCCCTACTCTTGAAGTGTCCCCTGCGAACAAATGCTTATTAAATGCATTGGCCAGTTGCAAACCTGCATGTAATATCTCACTGTCAGTGACAGTAGGACCAAGTGTTTTAGCCTTTCCTCTAGACTGATTAACTTAAGAAGAAGAATTTTTCATGGATGCTGAAGACCGTAAATTCCATTCATATTTATGTTTGGATGTTCTTAATGATGCCCTCAGTCTTCTGTTTGCGAGGTTTTATGTTCTTTTTGAGCTACTACTCTGGAACTTCCGCCAAATATTAAACTTCCTCTTTTTCTTCCTCATTAATTTTGAGTCTTGAGTTCCACCTGCGAGGTATAAACCTCTTGGGTCGATTGATTATAAATTTTCCACACTTATATGGGCACTATATATTCTTTCAAAAACATTTCAGCAATTTAAAGTTCCCTGTTTATCTGTAATTAATGTATCAATCTGAGTTAGATACAGTTCACCAAATTGAATTGCATGTAACTCAAAGATCGTCATCAAAAATGAACCTTGGACTGCTGCTCGAAGTATTTGTGAACCAGTACAAATTTAAAGGTTGTGTGATCTGAATTATCGTATATGGAATACAAGTAGAAGGTCCAAAATATTGTTTAACTTTGTGAGAATTTGAGATAAAATGTAAATTGAACAAAAACTGGAATTTAATCTTCCAGAGCTATCTCAACTGTCCCTTCTAATTAATCTTCAGAAAATTTAAATCCCCCAGCACTGTCAAGTTATTAAAATTCATAAATGTACTTCAGTGTACAAGTGTTGCTCCAAATTAGATAAAAGACTTTGACAAGCCTACATATGGATAGGATTACTTGCCTTATTAATAGTTCATCCTAAAAGTAAGGTTTCCAGTCTTGATCAACATTGAACACCATAACAAGAACACAATATGCTACAAGTACTATAACCCCACATCTACTTCTATTTCCTGTTAAACATTCAGATATCTGATACCCTGGTATTGACACACCTTCACAGTTCAGGTCAGTGAGCACAATCACTTCATATGTATTTTCCTTACTTACAAGTTAATTGTAATTATTTTATTTTCTTAATCAGACTTGCATTTGCATAGAGCACTATGACCCTGAGACATATTTTGTGCAAGGCATTACAATTTCTATAATAGCTTTTAGTGGGATATAACCCTACTCTGATGAGATTTTGCCAGAAACAGTAACTTTGCTGAGTGGAGATCCTCCATCAAGAGACATGTCTGACTATAGTATACCACTGTCCAGATTAAAATTCATTCAAATATGCCTTTGTAAAAGATTATGTGTTGAAGTAACCCCATACTATTCTTTTGCATTTTTAACCTGTGGCAAAAGAAAGTTGTATACACACAAAATTGTAAATGATTGTATGTAACTGTATATTACATTGTGCATACATGCTGTATATGCAGTTATTTACTGAGATTGCTTTATAAATACTGATATCTTCCGTGGTACTGTATTGTCATAAATACCTGGGTCGTGATGAAAAAGGGTCATTAGACCAGCTCAGTCATCCTGTAAACAAGGTATAGTAATAAATGAAAGTATCAGATTGCAGTGCTCAATTTAAAGTTTTGTTAAAATTCTGAAACAAATTTTGCTAAAATATTTTTTTTTCTAAAAGTATTTTTAAATGCAGACTTCAGTGGAATATGTTAAAATGTGCTTTTTACTATTTGTATTGCCATGTCAAAAAGTATAAAATTAATATTCACTTTCATGTGCTTAAGAAATTTCTTATATATTAGATTAATACAAAAGAATGCTGTTAAAAAGTGGGGTGATGTGATTTTGGAAAATTGACTGGTTTGCAGCTGTCACAAAGGCAGCATTATAGTCTTTACTTTGCTGTCTTAAGTCACCATTAGCCTTCCAATAGTGCACAGATTTAACCTATGCAATCTCACACTTTCCCCTGAGGCTAAACACCCACATGTGGTTTCTAGTTGAGTTATCTTGCCATACCTCTCAACTGTCCACATTTTTGCAGAATGTCCAGATTTTTGGCTCACATTCTTGGTCTATTCCTCATAAAATGTGTGTTTTTTAGGCAAATCACTGGGATGATATGAGGAACCGAGAACTGTAATCTCTAAATAATGACATACATTTGAATTTCAGTCTTCTAATCCTTCAGAAATGTATGTTAAAACAAACCATGTTACTTGAGCAACTTTCTATGTTTATAAGAGCAATATTTAAAATATATCCCTATTTTGGGGTTTTACCCCCCCCCCCCAACCACCACCACCACCATTTTGTCGGGCTTTGTCCAGATTTCTGGCACTAAGAGGTTGAGCGTTATGTGTCTTGCCTTTGCCTTGAAAATGTGAAGTACCACATGAGATTAACTAGCACTGATTTGATACATGCAGAAGATCCAGGAATTAAACACAAGTCTAATTATTGTACATTGTGTCATTTTTTATTCCTAGTGTTGTACCTAGAATTTAAAATCCCTTTTTTAAGGGGTTAGACCTTTTTTCCTCGCAATGTGACCAGTCATTTGTTTGTACCAGCCTAAAACAATTAAATGATGCTCTTTTCACCCGGCTATGCCCTCAAGGATGGTTGTTTAGTATGATAAAATTCTGAAGTATCACCCCCGCTATATACCTTTACTGTGTCTTTGTGCAGAATAGGTGTCCTTGTCAAAACCGTTGTTGGTTTAAAAAAGAGAGAGAAAGAGAGAGAGACTTAAAAACATGATATGTAGGAGCTTGAGATGTTTCAGAATTCTGCTGTACTGATGAATTTGGAAAAGGAAAATCGTAGTAGTTATGTACTCCAGAAGGTTTTCACAAAGATTGTGTAAGGCTGTGAGTGCATATCTATTATATCAACACTGAAGATGTTATTGCCAGTTCAGACATACCAGTTCAGTGCATCAGAGAAACCTTGAAGCAAATCATTTGAAGAAAGAGTAAACATTAATTGTAGTATAAACTAAATTTTATAAAAGGGCACATCCCACAGTGCAACTCATTAGGGGAAATGCCTGTATTAGGAAATAAATCAGACTAGTACATCTTGAACAGAATTGTTGGTACCAGAGAGTCTTTCACAACATTCAGCAGTTGTCATGAACCACATTCAAGTAGATGCTTCACTTTTTTTAATCATCAGTGTGCACGGCTGATGGACCTAGACCAAGAGTGTATCTAGTGTTTTACAGTAGTGGGTGCTTGGTGCCTTGGGAGGAACATGTTTTTGAAGGAAAATAAATAAAATAGAGGAGAATATTATGGAAGCATCAAAGCAAATTCTGTCAGGAGAAAGTGACTTGTTATGTAAAGTCTAGCTGTATTATCAGATTAACTACATATCTTTTATACAGCAGAGCATTGAATGGTTCTTTCATGGTGCCTTTTTGGATATCATGATTATGAGCCCAAAAGGACGAGTCAACCCCTTGCTTCTGCCTCCCATCTTGATCTTAAAAAATTGCATTTGGCAAAGTTTAGGTCTCATTTAATTTTGTTTCATAATGAACCAGTTTGAACTGTGTATTTGGCAATCATTGCAGACTTCCATAACCTTCTGTACAAAACCAGTACTCATCCATGTTTCTATATTTTCTCAGTGCTGTTGGCTGAAACAAAGCTAACGATTGAGGTAGATCAGTCAGCATCCAGTCCCTAATGTACATTTTTGTCTTGTCAAATTTCCTTACATTTTTCTCATGCTTTTTTTTACAATTTTTGAGAGTCTTCATTACTGTCTTTTCTTTACCAGATGAAGAATTATTCATTAAGGGTCTATATAGCATTGCCAGGGTTCATCAACATCATGACTTTTTTTTAACCCAATTGTGTCACTTTTGTTAAGTTTTTTTATTTTTTTCATCCCTTATCTTGGGGATGCAGTTTGGACATTGTAATGGTTAGCATATCTACCTCACAAAACTTGGTTTTGTAGTTCAGTGGTACCTGATTTAGGGTGATTTCTGTATGGATTCTGCATGTCGTCTTTGTCACCCATATGGGTTTTCTTTAGGGTTTTTGCATTCTTCCTTCATCCTAAAGACATGCCACTATGTGGATTGTAAGTCTTCCAGTGTGTCTGTAGGATCCAGTGTTTGTGTGCACTAATCCTGCAGTCGACTAGTACCTATCCAGGATTAATTCCTTGCCTTATGCCTATTGCCTGCCTTAATAGGTAACAGCTGTCTATGACCCTGAATAAAATAAAGGGGTAGATTTGGCATAATGGTTAGGGTCTCACATCAAAGATGCAAAGTATGGTGTTTGATTCTGATCTCAGGCTGTTGGCTAGGCCTAAAGTGGTCCTTCAGGGTAGTTAGCCTAATATGCACCTATGAAATGTACAAAACTATAAAACTGTAAAGGGGTATAGGGAAATGAATGCATGAATGAATTGATGAAACTCTATTGCTGTCTACTTTTGATTGCTTCTTCCACAAATACGTGTTCCCACCACCACCATTGTCACTGTGTCTTATCTCGGCTTATGATGCCTGAAGGCTATGGACAGTGTCAATTTTAGATTATTTTTTTTTTGTATTAGAACCAGAAGCCAGATATTACAAGAAGTTGTAGACTCACTCTAGTTTCTCTAGTGTGATTGTTTCTAGCTGCTTTCAAAAAAATATTTTTTATTTTCCATATTTATACTTAACGTGGTAATATTAGTGTTACATAATCTGTATCTCATAAGATATTAGAGCCAAATAAACAATGTGTGACATCTGAATTGATGGTTTATTTTCTTGGAGGCAGGTTTATGGTTTTGATATGATTTACTTCCTTTCAAAGTATGGAACTATAAAACTTTTCAACATGTAAATTGGTTTTCTTCTCTTTTTTTCTTGTACTTATTTTAGGCAAGCCTGAGAACTCCTGAGTTGACATGGGAACGTGTAAGGTCACAGGTGGATCATGTGATCTGGCCAGATGGAAAGAGGATTGTGCTGCTTGCAGAGGTAAATTAACCTTAATCGAATGAACCTGCAAGTGTTGTAAAGAGAAACTAAGAAGGTCTATGCTTAAATATTTTTGTTCTGTTAAATCCATTATGTAGTCCTGTTTTGGGTGGCGGATCAAGAAGTTACCACATAAGCTACAGCAGTGTAACACCATGTGTGATTTATGTCAGTGTTTCAGACAGTATAGCACTGTGTGTGATTTATGTCAGTGTTTTAGACAGTCCTCTCAGCAAGTACGGATTTCCACCATCACTGCCTTTAAGCTGAAGCATATACCTTTTGGAAGCAATGAGAAATGTCACCTCTGGTTTTGCTATGGATGACACCTGGAATTAAAATTGGCTCACAGACCCAGATGCACACTGCCAAAGTAGGTGACTCCACATCACCCAGCAGATCTGTCACTAGCGGGGTGCCACAAGGGTGAGTGCTAGGCCCCCTACTGTTTGGTATATACTTCTCAGAAGTTCAAGCCAAAACTAAGGGGTTGTGGCTGACCAAGTTTGCGGACAACTACAAACTAGATGCAGTTATTGAATTCCCAAATGATGTCAGTATACTCCAGGAGAGTCTTATGCAGACCAATGACTGGTGTCTTAGTCACGGTCTCAAACTGAATCCAAAGAAATGCATCATCGTTCCCTTCGTCAAAAACAATGTCCCTTCACACTGTCAGATCAACAATACCCTAAGTACCAAATAAGTGGTAAGGGATCTGGGATCACAAGATGACTGTGACCTTAACTTTGGCTGTGTCTACTGTAGTCTATACTCTCCACTAATCAGGCCCATAATTGAGTATAATGCCCCATTCAGCATGTACCTTACAAAGCACCTCCAGCAATTGGAGAGACCTTGAAGGTTTGTAATGAAAATCAAGGGACTCCAGCACATGCTTACATGGACCGACTAAAGTCCCTGTCACTATACTGTGTATCGTATAGACTTCTTAGGGGAGACTTATGCCTGGCTTACAGAGCAATCCCATACCCAAACCTAATGAACTTGCTGCACACCATAACTCAAACGGGACTAGAGCTGTCCACGGCAGGGACCTAAATATGGCCTGCAAATTAAATAGGATGTGCTCGAGGGACAGATTTGTCTCCCAGCGACTGCTGCTTGTCTTTGGAATAGGCTGCCAATTCATGTGAAACAGGGCACCTGTGTGACACTGTTCATGAGGAACCTTGGCAAGTGGATGGGGCACTGTAAACTCTTACCAGGGATAGTGCCCGCAACTCTCCTGGACATGGGCAGTCATTGCTAAATGCAATCCTAGATATTGACTAATACCTCTATGGTATTACATTGGGATGAAACGGCTAGGCATGAAATGACCTCCAGGTTGATAGCCTAGTAAACTCCTACGATCCTATGATAAGATATCACTTGTAGGATTGTGAGCTATTCACTTATTGTAATTAGTTTGCTGAGTGTGAAAAAAAAGGCTTCCATACCTGATGAGTTTAGAAAAAGGCTGAGACATGGCATGTGTACAGATAGTAGGGTTTGGCTTTATTAATTTGAATGTACCCATAAAGAGTTAAAAAGTAAAACGTCATGGGCATTCAGAAGCCATGTAGCTGAAACAGCGGTATGTCCTTAAGGATTCATTTGTATATAGCCCATGGGCCTCCACTGCAGGATGTTGTAAGATATTACACAGTGAAGACTCTTGCAGTTTTTACTAAATGCTTTGTCTGACCTTTTTATCCTTTGGTTTTGATATCAAGATGAAATGTTATTGATGCTGCTGTTCCCTTTCAATTTGTTTACTTACAACTGAGTAGGCTGTTGGGACTAGCTATGTCTGCAGGGTGTTCATTGTGGAGGTTTTTGTGTATGCTAATTCAGAAAAGGTATAGAATGTATAATTGAGCAATACTTGCCAGGTATTTAAGCAGCTGTTAGCACTACTTTGTGTTTGTTCTCTACTCCATGTTACAAAGAAATCTGAATGATGTTTCACTTTCCCTGTTCCTTGCACTTTTAGTTGGGAGTCTGACTCCAGCATCTCATATATTTTCACTTTCTTCTGCTACAGGTTGTGTCTGTCTGTGTTGCGACTATCCTGCATGAGTTTTTGCCAGTTGTTAGCTGGATTTTAGACTGCATTTCTCTCATTTATTTCATCCACTAGCCCTTAACTTGCAGGGTTTAAGCATCTTTCCAGGACATGAGTAAAGCGAATTAAGATCTCTGATGTAAAGTGAATGCCAGCCTCATTTACCATTCTGTTGTTCGAGGTGTTTGTTGAGCAAGGCAATCAAGCCTGTGAGTATAATTTAGAAAAGCAGTCCTCTTTCTGTCTTACCTGAATACTTAAGCTCTGTCAGTTTTATTTAGATTTTTTTAAACAAAACATAGGTTTCACTGAAACATAAATTAAATAATAAATTTATGCAGATGATGTAAAAAAAATACAAACATTAAAAAAAAATGTAAATGTATAGGTAAGAGTTCTAGAAAACGGAGCATATAACCATTGGATGCAGATTAAAAGGTGTAAGTAAAATAAATTAACGTCAGCTGATGCCAGAACGTTTCAGATAGGAACATTGTAAGTAACCAGCAGTAGCTTGCCAAAGTAGGACACCGCCAAAGCCACTGAGACAGTAAATTCCACTGGTACAAATCCTGAAAGGCAAAGAAAGTACTAGATGCTTATGTGAACTCAAGACCTAATGAGGGTATTATAGCATCAGTTGTTTCTTTAAGTAAGAGGGTTTGAAATCAGTAATGGACATATAAACACCAGCACCCAGACAGCCATTCTGTATACAATCTGTTGGTAGTGGAGAGACTGCAGAACAGGAGTAATATGTTGCTATAAAAGTGCTTGTTGTTCAGCTTAGTTTCAGAATGTCCTTTGTAAAGGGCATTGAGGTACTCAATGCATGACGAATCCAGGGCATGGACACCTGTTGCTAAGAGATCATCTTGTGGTAACAGGTTTTTAATCTTGGATGTTGTATAAGTGGAAGTAAGATTTCACTGCAGAAGACACTTGGTCCCGAAGTTTTCATTGACTGTCCAAGATCGCACTTAGGTTATGCACCTTTCTGGGAGCTTGAGCCTACTTCTTCCATAAAAGTTGTAATTGGGAAGTAAGTGAACAAATGGTCTTGGGGGTATGCTCCTGTATTGTAATGGCTTTATTTTTATTTGAAGATGTTGAACTTCAATGATTGAGTAAGTCACAGATGAGAAGTTTAAAGATTAGTGAATTCACACTTGCGATATCTCCTTGCATTAAGGAGAGGTAGAGCTGTGTATCGTCAGTGTAACAATAGTAAGTTAAACCCTTCTTCCTCATAAGATCCCCTAGAGCAAGCACATTTACCTTTAGGGGGAGTGGCATGTCTCATTCAGGGAGGAAGAGTTAATACCCATTCCAGCCTTTGGAGTACAGCTAGAGAAGTAAGAAATAAACCACTCACTGTAAGACCATGGAGGAGATGCCAAAGCAAGATGTGTAAACTGTCAATTGAAATGCCATGGCCCTTAGTATCAAATATAGCTGAGAGATCTAGGAGGACCTGTACTGAATACTACTGGTGGTCTCAAGCAATTAGGAGGTCACTGACTACTTGGAAAACAGCAGATGTTAAGTTGTCTATCTCGCCTTCATTCTTGCTGGATGGGTTCGGAGCCGACCTCGGCTCCGACTCGGCCACTCTAAAAGCTCGAGAGTTGGTTCCACCGGCTCGAGGCTCCCCTTATATCCCACAATGCTAGGCGAGAGTTACCTCTGATCTCGTTTGCCGCTACAGCATCGAGGTGTTGGTTTTCTACCGGCTTGTTGGTAAGTGTAATTTTGGTAAAATTAGAACACTTAAAACCCTATATTTTTGAGTTTAATTATATTTCCCTTAGTGTAGTGGATTTCTACCCCTGTTTTCCGGAAAATCCCATTTTTTTCCCACAAGAACTTTTAAAGTTCTCTCTCGGGCCTTCTGGCCTTTCTCCATCCCCTAGTGGTGTGTGTGTGTTACTCTTAAAACTTTAGTTAATTGTTATTTTTGAGTTTTAAAAGTAGATTAGTGTAATCAGCGTGTCTGTTTGAGTGTGTGTGATTACACTTTTTGTTTAGGATGTCTAAAGACACAAAGGTCTCAGGCTTCAAGAAGTGTGATGCGTGCTGTCAGAAAATGTCTCTGACAGACGGTCACACTTCTTGTGTCTACTGGGGCCTTTGCACCTGCAGGACTCCTGTGCTGTATGCCACGGCTTCAGCCCCAGGGTCCTGCAGGAAAGAAAAAATAAGTTGATCCTAAGGGGTCTACTTAAGCCTGAGGATTCCCTTTCTGTCTCTGGGAAGCCCTCTAAGGCTTCTAGGTCTTCGGCTCCAGCTACTGAGCCGAGACCTAAAGCTGCAAAACCTATGTCTGCATCGGCTCTGGCTGGAGCCGATGAGTCTACAGCTTCTGTGGTTCCCTCGGCTCCGGCTGGAGCCAAGGTAATCCCTTGTCGGCTCCGACCAGACCTTCGGAGCCGACATCTAGGAAGAGATCCAGGTCACCATCCCTTGGCTCCGTTCATTCGGCTCCAGCATTTCCTTTGCTGTCTGAACGGAGCCATAAATCTCACTCCTCTAGGTCATCGAGGCTGTCAGATCATGACCTCCAGAGGGTAGTGAGTCGACTTCTTAAATCCGAGGCACTGGCCCAAATGCTTCAGAGCCCGACTCATCAGTCGATGCCTGCCCCTGTCCATCAATATATTCCTCCTCCGACTCCGTTGAGCTCGGAGCCGGGGCGTTTCGGAACCGAGACTGTGGTAGCGTCGGAGCCAATACAGGTGTCTTCGGCTCCGTCGTCAGCTCCGATTTCTTCTTTCGAGGATTCTCGGCGCCGGACTTCCCTCGTCGGCTCCGAGGGGGTGAGTGGCATCGGACCCTTGTCCGACCCCGCTCTTCCTCTCGGAGCTTCGGCGCTGGTGAGTTCGGCTCCGACATCGGCCTCGGAGCCATCACTGTCGGTGCCGAGGGAGGTTCTCAGCTTCTCGGAGCGGGGACCTCTGGCTTTGCCTGACAGGGGTGCGTTCGAGGTCATGCGGAGTGTGTTAGAGCCTGGCTCTACTCCACAGTCGGCTCCGTCCGCCCCTCCCTCTACGGTGCCTCAGGTCAAGTCGACTCACTCCCTCATCCGGACCGCAGAGAGCCAGCTCCTCAGGAACCCCCTGTGGGGATTTCATCCTCTTCCGAGGCCTCTCCTGATTTGGCAGAAGAGCCCCCTCGGAAGAGGAAGTGTAAGAGGAAACACATTGACTCACCTGAGTCCATCACATCTGACACAGATTTAGATGATTCCGAGGGTTCCCCCCGTTCCCCTTCTGAAGATGTCTCCTTTGCAGACATTCTAGAGATCCTGAAGCAGAGGGGAAATTGGCCAGCCCTTAACCCTTCGGAGGATGAATCTGTGTATCTTGAGGCGTTTGGCTCTCGCCCTTCCACCTCCTGGGTGTCCCCCCCCTTTGACCCCCTCATGCAGGTGGTTGCTAAAAAGGCATGGACGGCTCCTGATTCAGTGGAACCCACTCCCAGGAGACCCTCCAAATTCATAACGGCACCAGCAGACAAGCAGTTCTTGACAAAAGGAGTTTCTGTGGATGCTATGGTGGTAGCTGCTGCCACTAAGAAGGAACTAGCTGATCCTTCAGTACCTGTCCATCCACCTAACAAGGAATCTAGGTCCATGGACAGGTACGGGAAGCGGATGTTCTCGTCAGCGACATTTACTATGCGTTCGCTGAACTACCTCTGCCATTTCACTCGTCTTCAAAGGGACTTGATCAAAGAAGCGAGTGACATGTTGAAGGACCCTACAGCTGCGGGGTTTCAAGATAAGATGAACACTCAGCTGGCTACCCTTAACTCCATAACCAACTCCTCCATGCACCTCCTTTCTTATGCGGCTGATGGAGCGAGTAGGGCCGCAGGGACAGGTGTGGCCTTACGTAGGCATGCCTGGATGCGGTTATGCAATTTTGCGGACCCCTTCAAGACGTCTTTCACTAACTCCCCGTTGGATGGATCATCTCTCTGTGGTCCTCAAGTGAAAGAAACCTTGACTAGGTGCGAGACTGATGGCAAGACTCTTTCTGCCGTCGGAGTCCGTTTTTCTACTCCTTCTAGACCTTACCCCAAAGGCCAGAAGGGTGGAAAAATGTGGTTCCGTAAGCAATCTCAAGGGACTTCGCCTGACGCACAAAGTCGTTTTCCTGCCAGAGGCAGAGGCGGGAATAACAATGGTAGACGTCGCCCTCGAGGCAGGGGGGCTCCGCAGAACCAGGGCAATCGGGAAGCTTTCTCTGATAAGCCCTTTCAGCATCCCTGAGGTGTTGCCCGGCTGCCCACCTTCGGAGGCAGTCGGGGGAAGATTGTCACTGTACCCAGAAGCCTGGCTATCCCTGACTCAAGACAAATGGGTACAGTCCGTCATTTCCGAAGGCTATTCTATCCCCTTTCTTCGCATTCCAAACCAATCAAAAAAATCCCTTCCAGATGTTCCACCCGCTCAAAGGGATCTAGCGGTTTTGGAAATTTCAAAACTGCTTGCAAAAGAGCAATTCAGCCAGTTCCAGCAGACCAGCAAGGATCTGGAATCTACTCAAGGTTCTTTTAGTTCCAAAGAAAACAGGGGACTGGAGACCAATTTTGGATCTCAGTATCTTGAACAGATCAGTCAAGAAAACAAGATTTCGGATGGTCACGCTGCAATCCATCCTTCCCCTATTGGGAAAAGGAAACTGGATGTGCTCTATAGACCTTCAGGATGCGTACTATCACATAAAATGAACAGACGCTCCAGAAGATTCCTCCGCTTCAGGCTGGGAACCAGTCATTTTCAGTTCAGGGCCCTGCCCTTTGGTCTCACCACTGCCCCCCAGGTGTTTACCAAATGCATGGCAGTGGTAGCTTCTCACCTGAGACAAGGATTCCAGGTGTTTCCATATTTGGACGACTGGCTCCTCACAGCTCCCACCAAGCATCTCCTTCTGATGGCCAGGGATTACACTTTTCGCATTTGTCAAAAGTTAGGCATTTCAATAAATTGCGAAAAGTCTGTTTTGTCGCCTTGTCGTACTATTACCTTCATAGGCGCAAATCTAGACACAGTAGACATGTCTGCGAGACTAACACATCAGAGAATAACAGACATTCACAAACTGGTCTCACTCCTTTTCAGCAACAACAGAATCAAAGCCAGGTTAGTTCTGAAAGTGTTGGGAATTATGGCGGCCATACCTCTGCTTCCATTAGCCAGATTCCACATGCGGATCCTTCAATGGATGCTCTTTACACAATGGTCATACCAGCAACTTCCAATGTCCCACACCATTATGATCAAGCGTGCAGAAATCATCTCATGTGGTGGATGTCTTCCCCTCAGCTCTTGTTGGGAAGACCTTTTGTTCCACCCCCTCCGGTTGCTACTCTGACAACGGATGCCTCCCTGATCGGGTGGGGGCATTGTCAGGGCAGGACGGTCCAGGGCACATGGCAACCAAACGAATGCCACTTGCACATAAATGTTCTGGAGATGAGAGCAGTGCTTTTAGCGTTGCAAGCCCTTCAAGACTCTCTTCCCTTGGGAACAATTGCAATCCAGACAGACAATATGTCTGTAGTGTGGTACATCAACAAACAAGGCGGAACCAGGTCATACCCCCTGTGTCGAGAAGCACTCAGATTGTGGCAATGGGCGATTTCTTCTCAGCGATTTCTGATAGCAACGCACATCCCGGAAGTCCAATCAAATTGCGGACAAGTTGAGCAGAGCTATCCTCATGCCTCACGAGTGGTCTCTGAAAGACTCTGTTGTGAGAGAAATTTTCCTCAAGTGGGGTCAGCCTTGCTGCGATCTTTTTGCTACTCCCCAAAACAGCAAGTGCAGAGAATATTTCACTCTATTCCCTTTACCAGGCCAACCCAGCAGAGAGACGCTCTAGTCCAAGTTTGGCCCCGGGGACTTCTGTATGCATTTCCTCCCTTCCCACTAATCTCTCAAGTGATACAGAAAGCTATCGCCCAGAAGGCCTCATTGATCCTCATTGCTCCTTACTGGCCTCGACAGGTGTGGTTCCCCTTTCTACATCAATTTCTATTGGAGCGACCGTGGCATCTGGACCTAGTTCCAGATCTTTTGATCCATCAGTCGGGTCAGTTACATCGCTCCCTCCCCTCTCTGAACCTCACTGCTTGGTTCCTCCAGTTCCAACCGTAGCCAGGCTTCCTCAATTATCTCACTCCGTTCGAGATATTTTGATAGCTTCCCATAAATCTTCCACTCGGAAGATTTATTTGAGTAAGTGGAAACGCTTCACATATTGGGCTCAAGGAAGGGACATAGATCCTTTCACTGCTTCCATCCAAATGGTCCTCGATTTTCTAGCTGAACTCTTCCATGCAGGTTCATCTCCCTCTACTCTTAAAGTTCAATTGGCAGCTATTTCTAACTTTCATGTGGGTATTTCTGAATCTGCCTTAATGTCCCACAAGCTTTGCAAAGCTTTTTTGAAAGGAGTTTTTCTTCTCAGACCTCCTATAAGAAATCCTCCTCCTCCTTGGGGCCTAAATTTAGTTCTTACTTCTTTAATTCTTTCCCCTTTCGAACCTGCAGTCTCCTGTTCTTTAAAATTGCTATCATGGAAGACTCTCTTTCTGGTAGCCATTACCTCAGCTAGAAGAGTTTCAGAGCTTCAAGCACTCAGTTGTCGACCTCCTTATCTATTGTTTCATAAGGACAGGGTATCCTTACGAACGAACCCGTCCTTTTTGCCTAAGGTAGTCTCGACGTCAAATCTAAATCAAAGCATTGACCTCCCTGTCTTTTTTCCAGAATATTCCAATAGGTCTGAACAAAAATTACACTGCCTGGATGTTCATCGTCAATTGAGGTACTATTTGGATAGAACAAAGCAATTCAGAAAATCTGACCAGCTGTTTGTCTCCTATGCGGAAGGCAGAAAGGGACTTTCAGTTTCAAAGGTATCATTATCCAGATGGCTAACATCTTTGATTTCCCTTGTATATGAAATTAGACACCAAAAGCTGCCTAATAAACCTAAGGCCCATTCCACCAGAGCTTTGGCTACTTCTTTAGCCTTCCAAGACAGACTGCCTATTGACACCATTTGTGCAGCGGCTACTTGGGCTACTCCTCACACTTTAATTTCTCATTACAAGTTGGATTTAGCTTCTAGGCATAGAGCTAACTTTGGTTCCACTGTTCTCAGGAGTCTGTTCCGTTAGGCCACCGGGACAAGGTGCTAGGGACGGTCCCATCCAGCAAGAATGAAGGCGAGATAGACAACTTAACATATAGAAGTTATGTTCTTACCATAACGTTCCATGTTAGTTGTCTTCTTCTCGCCTTCTTCTTGCGTCCCACCCTCCTTCCCCCTGGCCTGGACAGACCTAGAGGAGTTGTGATTGTGACCTCTCTTTCTACCACCTCTTTCTTAGGCATATGCTGCTTTGCATATTTCCTGAATCAGGATGTAGGTCACCCTTCTTTCTCCCTGTTGTTAGAGGTGGACTCTGTTTATAGTCATTTTGTTACTATTATAAGCTGGAGTTAGCTTACAAACGAGATCTGAGGTAACTCTCGCCTAGCATTGTGGGATATAAGGGGAGCCTCGAGCCGGTGGAACCAACTCTCGAGCTTTTAGAGTGGCAGTCGGGCCGAGGTCGGCTCCGAACCCATCCAGCAAGAAGAAGGCGAGAAGAAGACAACTAACATGGAACGTTATGGTAAGAACATAACTTCTATTTTCATTGATTAGTATGAAACTCAGTTTGGATAGGCTCCATGAGCCCAGTGTCTGTGAGATAAGATTCAGATGGTTTATAAATGACCATCTGAATAACTTTAGCCGAGAATGAAAGGTTAGAGATCAGGAAGTAGCTGACAGAAGTATTGGGATCAAATGATGTTCCTTGGTGATAAGGAAGTATTAACAAGAGCCTCCTTCATTGTAGAAGAAAAATTCCCAGATCTCAGTGATTCTGGACTGAGGACTAAATCGGTCTAGATGGACAGGAATCCAGCCTGCAGGTCATAGAGCCTGCATACCTGAAGAAACAGTTAAAAACTTATTGTAATCAGCAGTGTTAAATGCCAGCCATGTAGCAGAACAGTAAGAGCTCAGAGGGTGAGGCCAGGATGTCAGACAGTGAATGTAAAGATCTGATAGCAGCAATCTCATTGGCAAAAAATGAGCAGCAGACTCTGACAGGTAAGGCTTTATGATTAGTCAGGCAGGCTGGGCTGCACAGCCCATCTGCCACTCAGAAACATAGTTGGCCAGATGTTATGTGATCCTATCTCGCCTACATTCTGTACTGATGGGCTCGGAGCCGATCTCTCGGCTCCGACTCGGCACGCTATGCTATAGAGCGAGGCCTCTTATTGGCTGAGCTATTTCTTATCCCAGGATGCACCACCACTAATCCCCCAGATCTCGTTTGCCGCTTACAAGCTAAGACGTGGTCTCAACTTGGCTGGGCTAAGTACTAATTTATTTAGGCTTTTCCTGTCAGGAATTTGTTGGTTTTGAATCCAAAAGCTGTTTTAACAGCTATTGTTGTGATACGTGTGTGTATTTAGCGAATTTGTTGAGAAATTTGTCTTTTCGTGAAGGGAAGGTTTCTCGTTTTTAGTTAGAGGGGCCTTCCCCTTTGCTATTTGTTTTTTTTTGCTATTTTAGCGTTTATTTGTGGGTCAAGTACCCGTTTAAGTTAGAGGGTCTTGACTCTCTCTTCTGTGTCTTTTTGTACAACTGTTTTGTTCTGTTAAAAAAAAAAAAAAAAACTTTATTTTGAACGTAAACTGCTAGTTTTGGTGTTATATCTCTTTAGAACATGTCCAAAGAGCATAGACCCTCCGGGTTTAAAAAATGCGCGAGGTGTGGTTATAAGATGTCCATAACGGACGACCACTCCTCGTGCGTTTATTGTTTAGGCGCCAAGCACCTACAAGAATCATGTAGCGTGTGTCACGCCTTCTCATCAAGAGTCCTCCAGGAGAGGAAAAACAAATTAATCCTTAAGGGGTTAATTAAACCATCCTTCGAGGAGGCTTTATCTTCTTCTCCCTCTCCTTCAAAAAAGAAGAAAGCGTCTGCTCCGACCAGTCAGTCGGAACCGACTGCCAAAAAACCTAGGCAGACTTCTCCATCGGCTCCACGGACTTCGGAGCCGAGGGCGGAACGGTCTGCCTCGATGCCTCCAGTCTCTGCCCCTCTGGTTTCGGAGCCGAGGACTGGGGCATCGGGAGGCGGGTCACCTTCATCGGCTCCACTGATATTGGAGCCGATGAGGGTTGCCTGCTCAGACTCTTCCCCTTCGGAGCCGAAGTCCTCATCGGCACCGAGGGAAATTGCCTTGAGATCTCCCTCGGAGCCGATAATTATAGAATCAATTCGGAGCCGGTCCCCTAGTCCTTTGGAGCCGATGGAGAAATCGGTTCGGACCCGATCGGTATCGTCCAGATCATCCAAAATGTCTGATTCGGACATCGACAGGGTGCTCCTAAGACTCTTCCAGTCTCCGTTGTTCCAAAAGTTAGTTTCGGCTCCAGCCCATTCGGCTTCGGAGCCGATGGTCCACCTTGCCACTATAGTTCCTCCTCCAACAGCCTCGGCACTGTTGGAGCTGGTGGAACCGGTGGAGGTTTTAGGGTTGGGCCCGACCCTTACTCCAACTCCATGGACTTCTTCCGTCGGCCCCGGGGGGGATGCTTCGGGATTGATGTTTTCGGTCCCAAGTCTCTCCCTCGGTGCGTCGGCTGCGGGAGTGCCGTCTACCGTTGTGGCCACGGAGGTGGGACCCTCCCAGGATTCTGGTGGTCCCACCTTCAGGGCTGTGAGGAGTGCGTTAGCCAAATCATCTTTGGCTACCTCCACGGTCTCCCCAGCTCCTTCCCTGCATACCGAGACTGGGTCTTTGGCAGTTCCCCTGTCCTTAGACAGCGGAGCCCCGGGGCCTGAGGTTACCCCCACTGGGGTTTCCCCCCCTCCTGGAGGTCCTTCTGAAGCTTCTTCAGAAGAACCCCCCAGGAAAAGATCGTGCAAGAGGAAGCACGTTGACTCCCCTGATGAGTCTCTTACATCAGACACTGATCTCGATGATGCAGAAGGGTCCCCTAAGTCGTCCTCGGACGATGTCTCCTTTGCAGACATCCTGGAAGCCCTTAAACAACAAGGTGGCTGGCAGTCCAAACCCCCTTCTGCTGATGAGTCGGTGTTCCTTAAGGCCTTCGGGGCTCAGCCCTCCGCCTCCTGGGTGTCTCTGCCCTTCGACGAGCTCTTGGATTTGATCTATCGAAGGGCGTGGGAACACCCAGACTCTGTGGAACCGGTGCCTGCTCGTCCTAATAAGTTCCTCTCGGCACCCCCTGAAAAAGAGTTTCTAACTAAAGGTGTGGCTGTAGATGCTTTGGTGGTGGCATCTGCTACCCAGCAAGATGTAGCAGAGGCTTCGACGTCCGTCCATCCTCCTAATAAGGAGTCTAGGAGCATGGATCGGCACGACAGCGCACCCTAAGTTCAGCGGCCTTTACATTAAGGTCCTTGAACTACCTTACGCACTTTACTAGATTCCAGAGGGATCTGATTAAAGAACTTTCCGATACCCTCTTGGGTAACCTGCCTGAGGAGCTGGCCCAGACGGTTGGCTCTCAGCTGGCTACATTGTCGTCCATTTCAAACTCGTCCATGAGGCTCATTTCTTATGCGGCCGAAGGGCGAGTAGAGCGGCAGTACAGGCATTGCTCTCGGAGACAAGCCTGGCTCCGCCTGTGTCATTTCGCGGAGGCCTTTAAGTCTTCCTTTGCCGACGCCCCCTTTGATGGGTCCTCCCTGTTTGGACCCAAGGTAAAGGACACACTGACCCACTGCGAACAGGAGGGTAAGACTCTGACTGCCGTAGGGGCACGATTTTCCACTCCCTTTCGGCCTTATCCCAAGGCTAAAAGAGGAGGGAAAATGTGGTTCCGTAGATCTCAGAAGCCTTACCCCTCTCAGCAGGATGATCCCCCTTCCAGAGGCAGGGGAGGGGGAAATTCTTCCGGAAGACGCCATCCCAGAGGCGGCAGAGGCCCTCACAACACTGGAGACCGTGAGTCCTTTCGTGGCTCTTCAGCCTTTCACAGTCCCTGAGGGATTGCCCGACTGTGCAGCTCCGTTGCCAGTCGGGGGTCGTTTTTCGAAGCACCTAAAAGCCTGGGAAGGTATCACTCAGGACCGATGGGTGCTTCGAATTATCGCCGGAGGTTACACCATCCCTTTCTCTCTCTCTCCACCTCAGTCCAAATAATTCCCGGACCCGCCACCCAGTCAACGGAGAAACTGCAGCCTCAGAAGTTTCAAAGCTGCTGCAAAAAGGAGTCATCCAACCGGTCCCCGCAGATCAGATCGGATTAGGGACTTACTCAAGATTCTTTTTGGTGCCAGAAAAGACCGGGGACTTGAGACCCATTTTGGACCTCAGCATTCTAAACCGTTCAGTCAAAAAGTCCAAGTTCTGAATGGTCACCCTACAAACCATTCTCCCATTGCTGGAGAAAGGTGTTTGGATGTGCTCCATAGATCTCAAGGACGCTTATTACCATATCATGGTACATCAAGCGTCCAGGAGACATCTGCGCTTCAGCCTAGGAGGCAGTCATTTTCAGTTCCGCACGCTGCCCTTTGGTCTCACCACACCCCCCAGGGTGTTCACCAAGTGTTTGGCGGTTGTGACTGCTCACCTGAGAAGTCTAGGATTCCAGGTGTTTCCGTATCTAGATGACTGGCTCCTAACTGCCACCTCCAAGCATCTACTACTGCGGAGCCTACAAGCCACTATATCACTGGGCAATTCCCTTGGAATCACCTTCAATTGGCCAAAGTTTGTGTTGCTGCCATCTCAACGCATAAGATTCATAGGGGTAGAGATAGACTCAAACCGAATGCAGGTCTATCTACCTACAGACAGAATACAAACCATACAGACTCAAGTTCGAGCCTTACTTCCCAGGTCCAAAGCCCCAGCCAGAATGGTCCTGCAGCTATTGGGATCCATGTCCGCCACGGTTCTTCTAGTCCCCTTGGCAAGGTTGCACATGAGAATTCTCCAGTGGCTTCTTTCAGCTCAGTGGTCCTTTCAGGAACTCCCTCTCAGTCACCTCATATGGATCACGGAAACCTGCAAACGGGACCTTCGCTGGTGGCTAGTGCCCTCCAATTTGGATCAGGGACGACCCTTTGTTCCACCTCCTCCTGCGGCCACTTTGACCACGGACGCCTCCCAGATGGGGTGGGGGGGCAGTCCAAGGCAAATGGCACCCAGAAGAGACCCAACTTCATATCAACATCCTAGAAATGAGGGCGGTGCTTCTGTCCCTTCAAGCCCTTCACGATTACCTCCCTCTGGGCGTAATTGCCGTTCATTCAGACAACATGTCAGTTGTCTGGTACCTGAACAAACAGGGAGGGACCAGATCCTATCCTCTTTGCAGAGAGGCCATGAGAGTCTGGGAATGGGCAGTCTCGACCAAACGCTTTCTAGTGGCTACTCATATTCCGGGCAAGTCCACTGTGATAGCCGACAGAGTGAGCAGAACCATCCTCTCTCCTCACGAATGGTCTCTGAACATGACAGTTGCAAGTCAGATTTTCAGCAAATGGGGAGTTCCGTGTTGCGACCTCTTCGCGACTGCACTGAATGCGAAGTGCAAAAAATTCTTCTCCCTAACCCCGGCTCCGGGGAAGAGCCCCATGGACGCACTAGCCTGTCCTTGGCCCACCGGCTTGCTTTATGCCTTCCCCCCAGTTCCTCTCCTTCCCAGGGTGATCCAAAAGGCATCTCTCTTGGGGAGCAAAATGATCTTAGTTGCTCCTTACTGGCCTTGTCAAGTATGGTTTCCCTATCTTCGGAAATATGCTCTGGAAGGTCCATGGTTCCTGGATCAGATCCCAGACCTTTTGGTTCATCAGTCGGGACTATTCCACCAGTCCCTACACACCTTAAAATTGACGGCTTGGCTCCTCCTCTTCCGACTATAGTCAGGAGTCATGCATTGGTTCCAGAGGTTGTACACATCTTATCTTCGGCCCATAAGTCTGCTACAAAGAAAGTGTATTCTAGCAAATGGAAAAGATTTGCTATTTGGGCTCAACTCCGGGGCCTGGATCCCATCACTATTCCCATATCAGAAGTACTAAAATTTTTAACTTCTCTCTTCAATCAAGGCTCTTCAGTCTCTACCATCAAGGTTCAATTGGCAGCGATTTCCAATTTTCACGAATCTATAAACCCACCTTTAATGAGCAACAGATTGTGTAAGACCTTTTTGAAAGGTGCTGCGCTCTTAAGACCTCCGATTTCTCATCCTGCTCCTCCATGGGATCTCGATGTGGTGTTACGCGCCTTAACTTCCTCCCCCTTCGAACCGGCAGCGACATGTGATCTAAAATTTCTATCGTGGAAGACTGCTTTTCTGGTGGCGATTACTTCTGCCAGAAGAGTTTCAGAGCTTCAAGCTTTGTCTGTAAAACCCCCGTACTTGGTTTTTCACAAAGACAGAGTATCTCTCAGGCCAAATCCTTCCTTTGTCCCTAAAGTTTGTTCCAGTTTCTGTCTACAACAATCATTAGAACTTCCAGTCCTTTTTCCGAAATATTCTAACAAAGCGGAATTCATATTCCACACATTAGATGTCCACAGGCAGTTGCGTTTTTATTTAGACAGGACCAAACAAACAAGGAAAACAGATCAGTTGTTTGTATCCTTTGCAGACAATAAATTGGGCAAAGCTGTCACAAAGGTCACTATTGCCAAATGGATCAGGGACTGTATTACTCAAGCTTATTCTTATTCTAACAAAGAGCTTACCACCTCTGTCAAAGCTCATTCTACAAGGGCTATGGCCACTTCGATAGCATTTCATTCTAAGCTTGCCATTAGTGACATTTGTGCTGCGGCTACATGGTCTTCCCCGCACACTTTCATTTCCCACTACAAATTGGATGTGGCATCTAGAGGACAAGCTTCATTTGGTTCCACAGTGCTCAGGAGCGTTTTCCAATGAGCCACCCAGGATTTAGGTGCTAGGGACGCTGTCCCATCAGTACAGAATGTAGGCGAGATAGGATCACATAACATCTTTTAGTTATGTACTTACCATAACTTTAGATGTTTGGGATCCATCTCGCACATTCAATAACCCACCCTCCTTCCCCCTTCCTTGGAGATCAGAGGATATCAGAAGGTCCGAATCCTATTGTTTCATCTTGAAACATCTAACAATGTTATATAAACAAGTTGTGCATGTGTGCATGAATGCAGACAAACAAGATCTGGGGGATTAGTGGTGGTGCATCCTGGGATAAGAAATAGCTCAGCCAATAAGAGGCCTCGCTCTATAGCATAGCGTGCCAAGTCGGAGCCGAGGGATCGGCTCCGAGCCCATCAGTACAGAATGTAGGCGAGATGGATCCCAAACATCTAAAGTTATGGTAAGTACATAACTAAAAGTTTGGATGCTTCCAAGATTTCGGTGAACAGGTAGCCCTCCTCCTTATGGAAAAACTTACCTGGTATATAGTGTAATGTTCATCCACACCAAGTTTATTTCAGCACAGACCCATGTGGTGTGTTTGGCTCTCCTGTATGCATACTTGTCATCGCAAGATATGAAACAAATTGTCAAACCATGGATAATTCCTCCTGGTGGAAATCATGGCTTGGTTTGAGAAAGTTAACAGTTTAGACAATGTCCTGTTAAATTAAGCTACCATGGCATGAAGGGAAGTGGCACCATCCACTGGAAGAAACTGAAGGAACATAGAAGAAAAAATATCAGAAGAATGCAGTAATACTTCTAAATTTTCTTTGAGTGTGATACATGGTTCAAATGGAAATGAAATTAGAAATGTTATAAACAAATAGCAGCACGTATTTGGGATGGGTAAATAGTTGTCTAATGTTCTTTCTGATGAATGTTAGTTTTTATTTAGAAGGATGAAAACTGTTCATCAAGTTATAGAGGGATATAAAACACATGCTTTCAAGAAAAATAATGTTGCTACACTAGTTGGAACAAACATTACCTGAAACATTGTGGGTGCTGTTCAGTTTGTAAAGACAGGATTAAAAGTAATGAGTTTACCACCATAAACACAAGTTTATAAGATTAATTCCTTAATTACTTGTAGAATGTAAGAATGATTTATTTAACTCTGTGCTCATGTTCGGTATTTTATGTTGGTAAGACTATGCATATGTTTAAGCATTGTATATCATAACATGAGTATTATAGTAAAGATAGTAATGCATTGTTTATGCATACAAAGTGACATAAAACAGCTAGTTTTATGTTTTTGGACTTTAATGATATTAATAATAAAAAGGTTGGAAATCGCATTTATCTGTAATGCAACAAAAATGGATAGCGAATCTAGGGTCTTTGACAAAAGTTAGACTAAAGTGAATCTAGGGGCTTTGATGAAACCAGGCTTAAATGATTATAAGTAATTTTTGCAGTGTAATGTATTTCCTCTAGATGTAACTACAGGGTTTGTAAATAAGGCAGATGTTTTGTTTCCATCTCATATTAAAGAATAAACTTCAAAAGAAAAATTATTTTTGTGTATTTAAATGGCAGATGTTCTTCATGTTTCACTGTTGCAGTCATTATATTTGGGTAATCTGCTGGCAGGTTGCCCTCAGACAGCCTGAATATCAAATTCTTGGGTCCTACGTTGGTTGCTGTCTCCTCTTCCATGACGTCAGGTCATCAGGAGTATAAAACATGCAGCCGACACCATTTTCTTTAGTCTTTCTTGCCGCGCGGTGCCTGAAGCAGAAGCAGTTCGCAAGTGCCAGTCGGCCAACTCCTGAAATTTTCACATTCAAGTTTCAGAACCAAAGTCTTCAATTAAAGCTAAGTACCCCGTTGGGGGAACTTTTTCTTGCTCCTTACCGATGTCAGTAAAAGTTAATAATTGCATTACTTGTGGGAAGCAAATACCTCATAAGGATTTTCATTTGTACTGTATTCCTTGCCTAGGCCCAGATCATACTGTGCCTTGCTGTCGGTTTTGTGCTAAATTTAACCAATGCACTATTAAGTGTTGGTATATCTTTGCTTCAAAATATTTTGGAAATGGATTTAATTACCCTGAAATGTCGTCGGATAGCAATCCGACTACCAGAGTTCATAAAAAACGCAAAGAGAAGGACAGAGACAGACCGTCGAGGTCCAAAACAGACGACGAAGCTTCTTCTAAGCCAGTCGCCGGTACTCAGTGAGGCACTTTTGCAGCCCCTGATACCCGCTACTTTTGAGTCGCAGGCCTCTACCAAGACCCATGCAGAGTCCGGTATGCTGCGAGATTCTCAGAGTATTGTACCCACAGATGTCTCTCCCTCGGATGGGTCCAAAGCCGCTGAGCAGGCACTGGCTTCTGAGGGTGTTTTCAGACCTTAACATTTCTATATAAAACCAACGCCAGCTTCAAAAACAACTTCTAAGGCTAAAAAACTGACGCATGAGCCACGTGCTCAGGCTCCTATGCCTAAAAAACAGATTATCAAAATGGCTGAGAACTTAATTACCTTGATCAGGGGAACCCCCCCCCCCCCCGATAAGAGGTCTAGGCAAGACACTGATTATGAATCTTCAGATCAGGTTTCTGTTCTGATTCCTCTTCTGATCAGGAATTTTCTATACCACCCTATGAGGATTCAGATCCATCCCATCTGCATCTCCTCCTGAAGATTATTCTTTTGGAGAAACCTTGCATACTTTGAGGGAACATTTTCATTGGGAGAGTCAAGATTTCTCAGAATCAAAAAAGAGGCTTAGGGATTTCCTTCTTCCTCAGCATAGGCCTTTGGCCATACCTCCTGTATTAGACATTGTTGATGATGTGTTTTCGGAATCAAGTATGGCTCCAGATTCCCTACCTCCGACTCCTAGCAAGGCAGACAGATATTACAGGGTTCCTGACTCTCACAAATTTTTATTCAAAAGTTCTGCTTACAGGGTCCCAAAGGTCTAAAGGTCTCAGCTAAGAATCCTGCCCCCTCTGATAGAAATTCCAGGGCTCTGGATAGATGGGGAAAGAAATAAGGTTTATACATCTGCAACCTTGGCAGTTAGAGCCTTAAACTGCCAGTTTCATATGCTTAAATATCAACAGCATGTTATGGGATTATTGAAACAGAAAATTATGTTGATTTCTGAATGTGTGGAAAATAAATAATTACAGGAATTATTGCATGCAGCAGAACAGACTGGAAAGCATACTTTGCAATGTGGTTTTGATTCCTTGGAGGCCTCCTGCAGGGCTGCAGTTACTGGATCTGTGATTAGAAGGCATGCCTAGCTCAAGGAGCAAAATCTGCCTGATCATGTTAAAGCTAAATTGTTGGATGCACCTTTACAGCATGATACTATGTTTAGTAATAAGGCAGAAGAGGTTTTAAAGAAAATGGAAGACAAAGCTAAGTCTATGCAAACTGTAAAAGACTTCTTACAAGTGCAACCACCAAGATTCAGTAGACACTGGCCTACATAAATTGGTCCTTTCCTGTGTCTTGACAGAGCCTCACGGGGCAAATCCAGGCGCTCAAAAGGCTCTAGATACCAATCGCAGGGTTCTTACAGGTCAAAGCAGTGGGGTGCCTCTACCTCCAAATCTGGAGGAAACAAAGCACAACCCTACAGTAAATAGTCTCATTGACTTCCCTCTGCCATCACCAAGCACTTATCTTTTGGCAGCCCCCTTAGGGGGAAAACTAGCACTTCATGCTCAAAATTGGCAGTTAATAACCCAGGACCAGTGGGTATTAAACATAGTATCCTAGGGATACAGATTTTGTTTCCATACCTTGCCAATTCCAAACGGTTGGCCAGATCTGCCACAAAATCAGTGGGCGGAGGCACAGAAACAAGTTAACGTCCCTCATGGATATGGGGGCTGTTCAGCCAGTACCAGAACAGGAAAAAGGGCAAGGGTTTTACTCAAGACTGTTCTTGGTACCCAGAAAAGACGATGCCTGGCACCCAATACTGTATTTTTCGATTTTGAACACATTCTTGGACATCCCAAAATTCAAAATGCTGACTTTGCAACAGCTTCTGCCCATGCTGGGCAAGAGCACTTGGCTAGTGACTCTAGACTTAAAAGAGGCATACCTGCATATCCCAATAAAGGAATTGTGAAGATACCTTTGCTTCAGGCTGGTTTTATGCATTACCAATTCTCTGCACTGCCCTTTGGCTTATCTACTGTGCCCAGGGTCTTTACAAAGTGCCTGGCACCAGTAATTGCATTCTGCAGACAAAGAAGCATACAAATGTATCCTTATCTGGACGGCTGTCTCATTCAAGCAGAGGACAAGGACATTCTTCTTCAACATCTGGCGTTTGTAAAATGGCTTCTAGCATGCCTAGGGTACACAATAAACGAAAATGAATCACAACTGGTACCCTCTCAAAAGATTACATTCCTGGGTGCAAGCTTGAATTCAACTGCCCAGATGGCTTACCTTACGCCAGACAAACAAAGGCAACTGACTATTTACTTCAAACAGATGGCAACAAAAACCCAGTTATCTGCAAGACAAATTCTGCAGGCTTTGGGGTTCATGGCATCCTGCATTCTACTAATTCCATATGCAAGACTGCATATGAGGAAACTACAGTGGTATCTAAAAAGTTTATGAAGTCAACGATGTCACAGTCTGGAAACAATGATTCCTCTCATTCCCTGCCTACAACAGGAGTTTCTTTGGTGGGCAGAGACATGTCACCAGAACATGGGATGGTCTTTCACTCTACCCCCTGACAACTAAACCCTAACTACAGATGCTTCAGACTATGCTTGGGGGGCCCACCTGGTGGGCAGATGCATTCAGGGCATGTGGAGCCCAAAACAAATGCATCTGCATATCAACCAGAAAGAGATGTTAGCTGTTCAGAATGCCCTGACAGCCTTCAAGAACTTACTTCATCCAGGACAACTACTGATAAAGACGGACAACACCACAGTTATGTGGTACATAAACAAGCAGGGGGGCACACATTCCTACCCCCTTTGCAGACTAGCCATGGCATTGTGGGACACAGCTTTGACTTACCAGGTACATCTTCAAGCTCAATTCCTGCCAGGAAAACAAAATACTATGGCAGACGACCTAAGCAGAAATCTTATGAACCCTCATGAGTGGAAACTGGATCCACAAGTCTTCAGCATGATAACAGAGAAATGGGGGAGCCCGGACGTAGATCTATTTGCCTCTCCCCAGAATTATCAACTGGACAAATTCTGCACAAGGACTTATCACAGACAAGCATGGAATGTAGATGCCCTATCCCTCAGTTGGAAAAAACTATCAGTCTATGCCTTTCCTCCTCTGCCTCTTCTTCCCAAGGTCTTACTAAAGGTCAGACAGGAAAAACCAAAAATGATCCTAATTGCCCCGGACTGGCCTCGCCAGCACTGGTACCCAATTCTAAGGAATATGTCTCAACTCCCTCCTTGGTACTTGCCTCAAATACCTCATCTACTGTCTCAGCAGAACAATCATATTCTGCATAATCAGCTCCAAACTCTGAATCTGGCAGCATGGCTGATCATGTAATTATTCAAACAACACCTCGCAGTAAATCTGTCATGGATGTCATTTTGGAAGCCAGAAGGCCTAGTACTAGAAAATCTTATGCTGATAAATGGAAGAGATTCTGTGCTTGGAACCAAGCACCAAGGGATTGACACAGCAACGCCAAATATTCCTCAGATTTTACAATACTTGACTGAGATGCTTGACAAGGGCGTATCTTTTTCATCAATAAAAATCATGCCTCTGCCATATCGGCTCATTACAACACAGAGCCTCCCATCTTTTCTCATCCTCTGCTAAAACAGTATCTTAGAGGGGCCAACAATTTAAGGCCTCCCAGAAGATCACCAACTCCTGCATGGGACCTCAATTTTTTGTTGTTAAAGCTCACCCTGCCTCCATTTGAACCAGCAGCTACTGCGGATATAAAGTTTTTATCTTGGACAACAACTTTCCTTCTGGCAATCACTTCAGCAAGAAGGGTTTCAGAACTACAGGCCCTCATGGCTGTGGATCCTTATTACATTTTACCCAAACAAGGTGTCTCTCAGGACCGATCCTTCCTTTATGCCTAAGGTGGTATCCAGTGTGGTTCTTAACCAAACTATTCACCTGCCAACTTTTTACCCAAATCCGCACTACAAGGGGGAGCGGATTCTGCATTCCTTGGATGTACACAGACAACTAAGATTCTACTTAAACAGGACCATATCTCTAAGAAAGTCTGAGCAGCTACTGATGGCATTTGCTGCAGGATCAGAGGGAAAGGCTATTTCAAAGCAGACTATTTCAAAGTGGATAAGCGACTGCATTCGTTTCTGCTATTTGCATCATGGTAAACCGGTGCCCAAGGGAATCGGGTCACATTCCACCAGGGCTGCATCTACCTCAGCAGCTTTTCTCAGAGAGGTGCCAACCAAAGACATTCTAGAAGCTGCTACTTGGAACTCTGTTCATACTTTTACAAAGCATTATCATTTGCCTCTCTTCTCTAAGTCCAGGGCAGGCTTTGCCACTGCAGTTCTGCAGGGCCTTATAGCCGCTCTTAATGCTATTTAGTTCCAGCCTCCCATCCATAGCTTTGGGATTCTACCCAAATGTAATGACTGCAACAGTGAAACACGAAGAACATAGTACAGCTGTGTATACTTACCATAAATGTAGATGTCCGAGTGTATTCACTGTTGCAGTCCGGGTTACCCACCCACCATCTCCCTTTTTTCTAGAACTTCTCTTTCCATCACTGTATTTTACAGCCTTTGTGGTGTAATTGCTTTTAGATGAAGGTAAAGTTTATGCTGTTACTATTGCATTTATATATCTATCTATCTATATATATATATATATATATATATATATATATATATATTTTTTTTTTTTTTTGCTCCCCATTTGGGGGGCACCTGACATCTGGGGCAAGAAAAACTAAAGAAAATGGCGTCGGCTGCATGTTTTATACCCTTGACGACCTGACGTCATGGAAGAGGAGACAGCAACCTATGCAGGACCCAAGACTTTGTTAATCAGGCCGACTGAGGGCAACCTGCCAGCAGATTACCCAAATGTAATGACTGCAACAGTGAATACACTCGAACATCTACATTTATGGTAAGTGTACACAACTGTACTATATTTTAGGTGGACAGTTTTTTTGAATAGTTTAAATGTAGAAATTATATATATTTGATTAATTCATTCTGGTGGTAATTTTTGAAATATAAATAAAGGGAAATGGTAAAGTGTGTAGATATTTACTGATAACTGTACTAAGTGCATTGTAACCAGTTGAATATATTGATTTCCTTATATACGGAACACCATAAATAATAATGGATTATTGTCCTGATGTCTGCTGTCCTGCAGTGCTGAGCAATTTTCTTTGTGTTTTAGTTGTTTCATGCATGCAGGTTTATGGTGTGGGCCTGTGTGTGTGCTGTATGGAAGTATTGCTCTCTACATTACCTACTTCACACTTTATTAGCACCTGACAGTAAGAGTAGTGTAGTCGAACTGGTGCAAAAACATGCATAAAACAGAAGTTATACTGTAACACATTATCTACGTATCTTACTGAAAAGTGAAAAGAATAAGGATAAATGTTGAGCAAGTTCCTCAGTGTTTTGTGCATCAAATCAATGCACCAGACATTATTAGTAATACATTGGTTCTAGATGATTTGGTAACATTCACTAATATTGATGCGACACCAAGACCCCTTAAACAGCTGGAAAAAAGGGGTCATAACTATGACAGGCCAGTCAAGCTGATGTCTGATAGAAATCCTTATAATCCACATTGTTACTGCACTAGTGCTCAAAACAAGTTCATTTAACATTGAGGGTTTTGCACTCTGGTGGGAGCAGAGGGCTGATTCAGCCCATCTGAGTTGGGAACTGCTGGTGGAAGGCTTATTGTGTATCTGATTGGTCTGAGGGCTTAACTTTGTAAAAGTCTTTCATCTTGCTGGTATAAAAGCCAATGCACAAACGTGGTTACCTGTGTCTTGTATATAACCAGACATCTCCTGTTTAAAATCCTCTGTAGGAAATGCTGTCCATAGTGTCCCACTGTTCTCAGCTGCTTGAAGAGATGCCACTTTGTAAAGAGGGCAGCCCCACTGCAGGTCATCTAATAGTGTACTACTAAACACTCTCACTTAGACCTTTAAGTGACTCTCCCTTACTCCTTCCCATCTGCTAAGGATCAGGTATCTCATTACAGCCGAGTGCACCTCCAGGTGTTTCTGCAGTTAACTCCTACTGTGCCTCTAGGTGACAAACATTGCTTGTTCATATTTGCATTAATAATTTCAAAACCATGCTACATACAAGGTATCAGAATATTTTATTTTGAAGCATACATGATGGCAAACACAATATTGATATTTATATTTGACCTCTGTCAGTGAGTATTTATTAGAAGGTGATAACTTCAGTTTTTAAAGGCTCAGGCTGCACCCACTGGGAGTTAAAGTTGCACACGTAAAAGAGCTGTACTGGAGTAAGGTGTAATAGATAGGCGTTTCCCTGTCATCTCTGTTTCTGGCCTGGTGGATATGGGCATCCTGACAGTGTAGTAACTGCCTCATGTTCACCGACGATTAGAACAGACAAACATGGTGTATGAGAGATGTAGATACACAGTGTCATCGGAGACAAAGCTGTCACATACACACACACAAAATGCAAACCAGGTTGTTAGCGCTATACCCAAACAAAACTAAGGAACAAATACATATACCCACATATGTCGAGGTACTCAATTGTAATATACCCAAACCTCTAAGACCTCCTAAAAGCATCTCTCAGTGAATGGCCTTGTGCACAGTCAAAAAAGACAGCACCTCACCCAACGCATAACTCTGGAAATCATGGTAGCCCTACTTCCAAGCTCATAAGACAACACACCACACAGCCAAACATTCTAAGTTTTGGGGATTCCATTGTAAGACATACTGATGTCCCCTTTACCAGGCTAAATAAGGAGAAGATCACAGTGAGCTGCCTGTCTGGAGCCAGGATCCACCAGATCACGCATGTACTTAGGCCTTTAAACCACAAGTACCAGTATGACACTGTCATAGTCTGTGTAGGCATAAACAACCTGAGATGTACCTCACTGGACTGTATGAAGACAGACATGATTAAGCTGTCTGTGTCCTATTTAGGTATGGCTCTAACCTTGAGTAGCATCCTACCATCACCAGTGTTAATGCCACAGTGCCAGCAAAAAATGATTGACTTCAACAATTGGCTTAATTTATGCCACAACAAGGGGATCCGATATCTGTCAGCCTGAGGAGAGATAATCAACAAACCATGATGCTTTGCCAGTGATGGTTTGCACTTGTCACCACTTGGCCTCTGGATACTGGCAAAAACTTTTATCTATCCCTGTAGTGCCTTTTTAGGCTATGCCAAGCTGTTAAACCCTCCAACATAACAAAAGTCACTGACAACTGCCTAAATGTACTGCTGCTCAGTGCTAGGAGTTTAAATAAAAACTGCAGTCCCTGGAAGCGCTCCTCACCCTGGAGAACACAGAGATATGTGCAGTCACTGAAACATGGCTCAACCATAGAAATCGTCCCAGCTATCAAAAGCTACATTGCCTTTTATACATTTTGATCCCCTTCAGCTCAGGATAAAACAAAAGGAGGAGGTGTCTTAGTGTTCGTAAAGGACAAGTACACTTCTAGACTGATCCAGCAACATGACACTGTTGAGCTGCTCCATGCCCAAGTAACCGTAGGTGCAACTGTCTGTCATATCCTTGCTAGCTATAGATCCCCTCATGTGTCTGGAAAACCACATCTCCTACCTAAACCTACTGGCATCTCTTGACATTCAGCCTAAAACTATACTTATGGGTGACTTCAACTACCTTCCATAAACGAGGAGACTTGTACGACCTATAATTCACTTGCTCAGAGATTTTTTGACTTCATCAACGCAAACACTCTGGAGCAGCTAGTTAGCTCTTCAGCTAAAAGTACAAATAACCTAGACCTTGTACTCATGAGCATGGGAAATGCTGCTCCCTCCTGTGCATTAACTCCTCCCTGGTAAGATCTGACAAGACCTTGTACTCATGAACATGGGAAATGCTGCTCCTCCCTGGTAAGATCTGACTAGACCTTGTACTTATGAACATGGGAAATGCTGCTCCCTCCTGTGCATTAACTCTTCCCAGGTAAGATCTGACCACAAAATTATCTCCTTTAGTATTAAAACTAACTTAGAACCCCCATCAAACTCCAGACCTGTTAAGAACTTGCTTGACCACAAAAGTATCTCCTTTAGTATTAAAACTAACTTAGAAACCCCATCAAACTCCAAACCTGTTAATTACTTGCTGAGACCAGTTACCTCAAACTAAGTGAAAGCTTATTAAACTTCCAAGCCCCTCTGAACAAGGATGACACGGAGGCCTACTCTGAGCTGTACAGAGAAGCACTGTGCAACCAGATTCATAGCTGCATAGAGGAGGCAGTACCCATCAGAGTCTAACCTATAATTACTGGCAAAAATAAACCACGCTGGTGGACCCCAAGCATAAATAGTCTATTCAACAAATAAAAAAAAAAATCCTCTCCAAAGCCAAGAAGGAACAGACAAACAGTGCAGAACCACTCACCAGTCTAAACAAATAAATTAGAGAGCTGGTCAAATCTGCCAAAGCAAACTATGAGGCAAAGATAGCCTCCCATTTGAAAGATAATTAAAAAAATAGCCTTATGGTTATGTTCATTACCTCAGAAGAAATGTTCAGCAATGTTCCAAGTTAATCATGAACAGCAGCACTTACAACCAGCATGAAACTATAGCAAACCTGCTGACCAACAAGTTCAGTTCAAACTTCTCCCCCAGTCACCTCCTACCACACTCAAAGAAATACCCGCAACCATCCCCTTGCTGGTCATTACATGGGAAGAAGTCATTGCTATGCTCACTAAAGCCAAAAACATAACCTTCATGAGTCCTGATAACATTCCAGGATGCTTCTTAAAATAGCTTATCAGAGCCAGTAGAAACCCTGTTTAACCATGGCCTCCAGACAGCCATTGTCCCAGAGGAATGCAACAGCCATCCCTCTGAACAAGGGGGGACCCATCAACTGACCCAGGTAACTACAGAAACATAAGCTTGACCAATATTTCTCTGTAAAGCCATGGAGAGAATTATCATGGACCTGATCAGTAATGGCATAGGAACTCTTCAAAAAACTGGACCAGATCCAATTTGGCTTTGTTAGAGGGAGGTCTTGCCTGCTCAATGTGGTGGACTTCTTCGAGAAAATCACCAGGGACATTGATGAAGGTAAAACAATACACACAGCTTATCTAGACCTAGCCAAAGCAGCTTTCGACAGAATCCTCCACTTGGGAAGTTAATCATAGATTAACTTACTGAGTTTAGGCATAAGCACCAACATCATCAGGGGTCTATGTTATATTTTTGAAAGTTTCAAACATCGAACACCATATGGTCGACACCATGTGAGCAATGTTTGAAATTTTGAAAATATAATAAAAAATAAAAATAAAAAATGTACTTACCTAAATGCTGTAGGCAGGGTCACCCCCCACACACACCCGCTACTTCAGACTTCCTACTCCAAGATCGTACTGCATTGAAGTAAAGGGAAAATATTCCCTACAGCAATTTCCGTGTTACACACGCGACATTTCGACCAATCGGGTTCGCTCAATACGCGGTTCCCATTTACAATTTTTGATCATGCAATAGGAACCCCATCATCAGGTGGATAGCCAACTGGCTTACTAACAGGAAACATGTCCGAATAGGTGAATCCACTTCCAATAAGAAACCTGTTATAAGCGATGTCCCACAGGGATCAGTGTTGGGACCCCTTCTGTTTGGTATATACTTCTCTGAAGTGAAGGCCAATGTTGGGGACCTCTGTCTCACCAGGTTTGCTGAGGGCTGTAAGCTGGGAGCAATCACTAAATCCCCAAACAATGTTGACATCCTACAAACAGGCCTAAAAATGATAAACAACAGGTGCCAAAACTATGTTCTCAGACTAAATGCTAATAAAATGCGTAATCATACTCTTTGGTAAATCAGATATCCCTGCAAATTATAATATTGATAGCACACCCCTAAACGTAGAACTACTGTTGAGGGACCTAGGATCAGAGATAGTAACCTAAACTTTGATCTCCAGGTAGCTACAGTTGTGAGGAAATCCTTCTGCTAGCTCAAATTATAAGTAAAGGCATGGCATCAAGGTCAAAGGAAGTCATAGTGCCATTGTACTCGGTCTTCATCAGGCCCATAATCGAGTGCAGTGCTCCCGTCTGCATGTACCTAACCAAACATGTAAACCAGTTGGAGTAGCCCCAGAGGTTTCTCACTAAAAAAAAAAAAAAAATACAAAACATAAGACACACATTTTATGTAGACCAACAAAAGGTGCTATCCCTTTTCTCTGTCTCGTATAGTTTATTGATAAGGGAATTATGCCTGACCTACAAGGCATTCTCTGATCCAGCCTTGATGAAACTGTTACAATTTCACAAGAAAAATTATACAAGGACTGTGCGTTCCATGGACCTGAACCTTATTTGTGACTCTAAATGAATTTGCCGGAGAGACAGATTCTTACTCCAAAAGTTACCGCGTCTATGTAATAAACTTCCCATCTTTGTAAAACAAAGCTTGTCTTGCATTCTCTTCAAAAAGAATTTGGATAAATAAATGGGGAACCATAAATTCAGTCCCAGGTAACTGCCTATGTCCCTTATGGATGGAGACGGTCTAAAATGACTCGGCTCCCAACACCCAAAGAGACCCACTACCCTGATACCTCATCCAGTGTGTGGGGAATTAAGATATAATAGTGTCATTGGGAAGAAACTGAAAACACTGTCATCTGTGTTAGCATGGCTGACTGGAGGTTTGTGCATATTCTCAGATTAACCTGTATTGTATGCTAGCATGCCTAATTTTGAAAATGTAAATATGTTTTAAATGTTGAGTATTTCCCTGTTTAAACAGAATGTTTAAAGAATCTGACAGTGTTTTGATATATTTCTAATTGCACGTTTGTGAGGGATGTTCCAAAGTATTGTGGAGGATCAGCTAAACGGTAGGTGATGTCATTAGATTGTTCCTGGTTGCTAAGTGATTACTTAAACAGCTGATTGACAAGAAAAATAACTTTTTCAAACAGCTGACTGTTGTATTTTAAAATAAGACAGTTGAGACTGCAGTTTGTGAAGTACAGTCACAGTGTTGTGCAGTCACCCATAAAAGAGAACTCAGCAAAATCTGTAAGCCTGCCTTGGCCTTGCTGTTATGTGTTAGATTAGATCAGAGACAGTATTCTTTAGTTAGATTAGGAAAGCTTAAGTTGTTAAGATAGTTTTTCTAGAATAACGGACTCTATCCTACAGTTTGATTTCACATTTCCAGTGATTGAGTTCTGGTGTTTATTGAAAGCTATTGATGTTCTTCGTGTTTCACTGTTGCAGTCATTACATTTGGGTAATCTGCTGGCAGGTTGCCCTCAGTCGGCCTGAATAACAAAGTCTTGGGTCCTGCGTCAGTTGCTGTCTCTTCTTCCATGAAGTCAGGTCGTCAGGGGTATAAAACATGCAGCCGATGCCATTTTATCCAGTCTTTCTTGCCGTGCGGTACCCGAAGTAGAAGCAGTTCGCAAGTGCCGGTCGGCCAACTCCTGAAATTTTCATATTCGAGTTTCAGAACCAAAGTCTTCAAACTAAAGCTAAGTACCCCGTTCAGGGAAACTTTTTCTTGCTCCTTACCGATGTTAGTAAAAGTTAATAATTGCATTACTTGTTCATAGGTTCATAGGTTCATAGTTTAGTACTAAGCTAACTGCTCTTGCGAGCCATTTTAAGCCTAGTCAATTATCCCTTGTGAGACTCAAACCCTGCACCTTGTGTTTGTAAGGCAAGCACCTTAGCCATTAAGCCACCCTCCCAACCCCTGTGGGAAGCAAATACCTCATAAGGATTTTCATTTGTACTGTATTCCTTGCCTAGGCCCAGATCACAATGTGCCTTGCTGTCAGTTTTGTGCTAGATTTAAGCAACGCACTATTAAGCGTCTGCATCTTTTTGCTTCTAAATATTTTGGTACACGATTTAATTATTCTGAAATGTCGTCGGTTAGCAATCCGACTACCGGAGTTCACAAAAAACACAAAGAAAAAGACAGAGACAGACCGTTGAGGTCCATAACCGACTAAGCTTCTCCTAAGCCAGTCGCAGGTTCACTGGTACTCAGGCGCTTTCGCAGCCCCTGATACCCACTACTTTTGAGTCGCAGGCCTCTACCGAGACCCATTCGGAGTCTGGTATGACGCGAGATTCTCAGAGTATTGAATCTGCGGATGTCTCTCCCTTGGATAGGTCTGGAGCCGCTGTGCAGGCACCGGCTTCTGAGGGTGTTTTCAGGCCTCAACATTTTTATATTAAACCGACGCCAGCAACAAAAACAAGGTCAAAAACTTCTATGTCTAAATAAACTGACGCATGAGCCACGTGCTCAGGCCCCTGTGCCTAAAAAACAGATGATCAAAATGGCTGAGGATTTAATTACCTTGATCAGGGGTTCCCAAACCCCCCCCCCCCCCCGCTAAGGCCTAGGCAAGGCACTGATTATGAATCTTCAGATCAGGTTTCCATTTCTTCTGATCAGGAATTTTCTATTCCACCATATGAGGATTCTGATGCAGAGGAATCTATCCCATCTGCATCTCCTCCTGAGGATTACTCTTTTGGAGAGACTTTGCATACTTTGAGAACATTTTCACTGGGAGAGCCAGAACTTCTCTGAATCAAAAAAGAAGCTTAGGGATTTCCTTCTTCCCTCAGCATAGGCCTTTGGCAATGCCTCCTGTATTAGACATTGTTGACGATGTGTTTTCGGATTCAAGCATGGCTCCTGATTCCCTGCCTCCGGCTCCTAGTAAGCCAGACAGATATTACAGGGTTCCTGACTCCCACAAATTTCTATTCAAGAATCCTGCTGCTGATCCTGAGACTATTTCTCAGGGTCCCAAGGGTGTAAAGGTCTCTACAGCCAAAAATCCTACCCCCTCTGATAGAGATTCCAGGGTGCTGGATAGGTGGGGAAAGAAGGTTTACACGTCTGCAACCTTGGCAATCAGAGCCTTAAGCTGCCAGTTTCATATGCTTAAATATCAACAGCATGTTATGGGCTTACTGAAACAGAAAATTATGTTGATTTCTGATTATGTGGAAAATAAGAGTTACAGGATTTATTGTATTCAGTGGAACTAGTTGGAAAGCATTCTTTGCAATGTGGTTTTGATTCCTTGGAGGCCTCTTATAGGGCTGCCGTTACTGGATCTGTGATTAGAAGGCATGCCTGGCTCAAGGAGCAAAATCTGCCTGATCATGTTAAAGCTAAATTGTTGGATGCCCCTTTGCAGCATGATACTCTGTTTGGTAATAAGGCAGAAGAGGTTTTAAAGAAAGTGGAAGACAAAGCTAAATCTATGCAAACTGTAAAAGATTTATTGCAAGTGCAGCCACCCAGATTTGGTAGCCACTGGCTTACTAAAAATTGGTCCTATCTTGTGTCCAACAGAGCCACTCAAGGCAAATTCAGGCGCTCTGAAGACTCCAGATACCAATCACAGGGTTCTTACAGGTGAAAGCAATGGGGTTCTTCCACCTTCAAATCTGGAGGAAACAAAGCACAACCCTACAGTAAGCAGTCTCAATGACTTTCCTCTACCATCACCAAGCACTTATCTTTTGGCAGCCCCCTTGGGGGCAAAACTAGCACTACATGCTCAAAATTGTCAGTTAATAACCCAGGACCAGTGGGTATTAAACATAGTATCCTAGGGATACAGATTTCGTTTCCATACTTTGCCAATTCCAAACGGATGGCCGGATCTGCCACAAAATCAGTGGGCAGGGGCCCAGAAACAAATCATGTCCCTCATGGATATGGGGGCTATTCAGCCAGTACCAGAAAAGGAAAAAGGACAAGGTTTTTATTAGACTTTTCCTGGTACCCAGAAAAGACAGTTCATGGCTTCCAATACTGGACTTATCGATTTTGAACACGTTCCTGGACATTCCAGAATTCAAGATGCTGACTTTACAACAGCTACTACCTATGCTAGGCAGGAATGCTTGGTTAGTAACTCTAGACTTAAGAGGCATACCTGCATATCCCAATAATGGAATCATGCAGAAGATACCTCCGCTTCAAAGCAGGTTTTTTGCATTACCAATTCTATGCACTGCCCTTTGGCTTATCTACTGCGCCCAGGGTCTTTACAAAGGGCCTGGCACCAGTAATTGCATTCTGCAGACAAAGAAGCATACAAATGTATCCTCATCTGGACGAATGTCTCATTCAAGCAGAGAACAAGGACACTCTTCAACATCTGGCATTTGTAAAAAGGCTTCTAACATGCCTAGGGTACACCATAAATGAAAAGAAACCACAACTGGTACCCTCTCAAATAATTACATTCCTGGGTGCAAGCTTGAATACAACTGCCCAGATGGGCTTACCTCACGCCAGACAAAAAAGGCAACTGACAACATACTTCAAACAAATGGCAACAAAAACCCAGTTATCTGCAAGACAAATTCTGCAGGCTTTGGGTTCATGGCATTCTGCATTCTACTAATTCCATATGCGAGACTGCATATGAGGAAACTTCAATGGTACCTAAAAAGTTTATGGAGTCAGCGTGGTCACAGTCTGGAAACAATGATTCCTCTCATTCCCTGCCTACAACAGAAGTTTCTTTGGTGGGCAGAGACATGTCACCAAAACAAGGGACTGTCATTCAGTCTACCCCCTGCCACCCAAACCCTAACTACAGACGCATCAGACTATGCTTGGGGGGCCCACCTGGCAGGGAGATGCATTCCGGGCAAATGGAGCCCAAACCAAATGCATTTGCATATCAACCAGAAAGAGATGCTAGCTGTTCAGAATGCTCCGACAGCCTTCAAGGACTTAATTCATCCAGGACAACTACTGATAAAGATGGACAAACCACAGTTATGTGGTACATAAACAAGCAGGGGGGATACACATTTCTACCCCCTTTGCAGACTAGCCATGGCCTTGTGGAATACAACCTTGACTTACAATTACATCTTCAAGCTCAATTCCTGCCAGGAAAGCAAAATACTCTGGCAGACGACTTAAGCAGAAGTCTTATGGACCCACACAAATGGAAACTGGATCCACAAATCTTCAGCATGTTAACACAGAAATGGGGGAGACCAGACATAGATCTATTTGCCTCTCCCCAAAATTATCAGTTGGACAAATTCTGCACAAGAACTCATCACAAAAAAAGCGTGGAAAGTGGATGCCCTATCCTTCAGCTGGAAAAATCTATCAGTCTATGCCTTTCCCCCTCTGCCTCTACTCTTCAAGGTCTTACTAAAAGTCAGACAGGAAAAAACAAAAATGATCTTAGTTGCTCCGGACTGGCCTCGCCAGCACTGGTACCCACTACTAAGGAATATGTCTCAGCTTCCTCCATGGTACTTGCCTCAAATACCGCATCTACTGTCTCAGCAGAACTATCAGATTCTGCACACTCAGCTCCAAACTGTGAATCTTGCAGCATGGCTGATAAACTAATTATTCAAACAACACCTCTCAGTAAATCTGTGATGGATGTCATTTTGGAAGCCAGAAGGCCTAGTACTAGAAAATCTTATGCTGATAAATGGAAGAGATTATGTACTTGGAACCAAGCACAAGGGACGGACACAGCAAAGCCCAGTATTCCTCAGATTTTACAGTATTTGACTGAGATGCTTGACAAGGGCCTATCTTTATCTTCAATAAAAATCCATGCCTCTGCCATCTTGGCTCATTGCAACACAGAGCCTCCCCTCTTTTCTCATCCTCTGCTTAAACAGCATCTTAGAGAGGCCAAAAATTTAAGGCCTCCCAGAAGATCACCAACTCCTGCATGGGACCTCAATTTTGTGCTGGAAAAACTCACCCTGCCTCCTTTTGAACCAGCAGCTACTGTGGATATAAAATTTCTATCTTGGAAAACAGCCTTTCTCTTGGCAGTCACTTCAGCAAGAAGGGTTTCAGAACTACAGGCTCTCATGGCAGTGGAGCCTTTTTATTACATTTTACCTGGACAGGGTGTCCCTTAGGACCAATCCTTCTTTTATGCCTAAGGTGGTATCCAGTGTGGCTCTTAACCAGACCATTCACCTGCCAACATTTTACCCAAATCCGCAGAACAAGGGGGAGTGGATTCTGCATTCATTGGATGTACACAGACAATTAAGATTCTACTTAAACAGGACCAAATCTCTAAGAAAATCTGAGCAACTACTGGTAGCTTTTGCTGCAGGGTCAGAGTGGAAGGCTATATCAAAGCAGACTATTTGTAAGTGGATAAGCCACTGCATTCGTTTCTGCTACTTGCACCATGGTAAACCTGTGCCCAAGGGGATCAGATCACATTCCATCAGTGCTGCCTTTACTTCAGCAGCTTTTCTCAAAGGGGTTCCAACCAAAGACATTCTAGAAGCTGCTACTTGGAGCTCGGTTCATACCTTCACAAAGCATTATCATTTTCCTCTCTTCTCCAAATCCAGGGCAGGCTTTGCCACTGCAGTTCTGCAGGGCCTTATAGCCATTCCTAATGCTGTTTAGCTCCATCCTCCCATCCATAGCTTTGGGATTCTACCCAAATGTAATGACTGCAACAGTGAAACAGGAAGAAGATAGTACAGTTGTGTACACTTGCCATAAATGTAGATGTTCGAGTGTATTCACTGTTGCAGTCCGGGTTACCCACCCGCCATCCCCCTTTCTATACCTTTCCTTTCCTTCACTACACACAAACGCCTTTGTGGTGTATTTGCTTTTAGATGAAGGTAAAGTTGGTTTCTAAAAGTGCATTTATATATATTTACTGTTTGTTTATATATATTTTTGCTTCCCATTTGGGGGGCACCTGACATCTGGGGCAAGAAAAACTGAATAAAATGGCATTGGCTGCATGTTTTATACCCCTGACGACCTGACGTCATGGAAGAAGAGACAGCAACCGACGCAGGGCCCAAGACTTTGTTATTCAGGCCGACTGAGGGCAACCTGCCAGCAGATTACCCAAATGTAATGACTGCAACAGTGAATACACTTGAACATCTACATTTTATGTTAAGTGTACACAACTGTACTATTTACATTCTTGTAATCATTTTACTTCTTTTTCATTACTTTACATTGTGACTGGAAATGTATGTTTCAAGGTTGCTGTATTCATTACCATCTTATCAGATCATGAATGCAACTGGGATTGAGAAGTTAGTTCACCTGAGCAGTTCATCAGATGACTTCTTTTAAAACCTGTCCTGAAGCGAGAATGAGATGCACATGGTCCAGTGAGAGACTTTGTTGAAGCTGCTATTTCATTTTTCTGAAAATGTATATTCTAGATAAGGACATTTTTTATATGTCAGATGTAGTGACTTGTGCATAATATGCAAGTCTAAAAGTGTTCATTTCATCCAGTTGTAATATTTGCACATGATATTAATGTAGTATAGTGTATGTATTAGTATGTTGAAATGTGTACTGTTTGCTCCAAGAAGTTTTAAAGCAGTGTGGAGGTTGCATATGTAATAACATGCGAGTTAAATTGGTACTCTTATTTCTAAGTGAGCATTGTATATGTTGGATATAGCGCATTGTGAACATACTTTGCAGTCAGGTAAAGGTTCCTTGCAAATTCTTTTCATGCTTTCTCCTCTTTTGACTGTCTTGACTGTATGTGTACTGTGTGTGCATATGTGACATTAGGCACATGGCCTGAAGCCAGTAATAATGTTGTGGTGATTCTTTATTGACTGAGTCCTTAAATGCCAGATTCTCCTCTCATGTGCTGCTTTCTTCACACTATGAATATGCTTACCATTGCTGGAGCTGATAAAGATTGTGGCAGGGACTTCTGTCTCCTCCTGTTTGATTTTCTTTGCTTAAAAAATGGTACTCAGCATTTTCTGAGCCGTGTAAATACAGTGGGTCCTTTCAATTTTTATGGCTCCCTACTGGATGACCTCCTGTTATGGAGAAAATTTACAACTGTTGAAGTTTTCTGTAGCCTGGCTTATGGCCCTTTCCCCCCACTATTTGGGGTAAAAATGATGAAGAACCTTGGGTCATCATACCCCCACCCCAGGACCATTGTTTTCAAGGATGATGTACATGCAGCCTGGAAAAACCTAAACATTTTCCTGTGGCTCCTAAGAAAGTAGATGCACTTTAAAAGAATTTGCTTGATTTGTGAGATATCTTATTGGACCTCCTCAAATGAAATCCACGGTGATCTAGGACCAAGACACCATGACACTTAGCCACCTTGTCACCAACAAGGAGCCTGAAATGTTGGATAGATGGGTAATGGTGCATTTTCCCCTCATGCTGGAGATTGTGATGATTTTCAATTTGTGAGGATGTTGAGTAAGTAACATAACACTAAGATCTGAAATCTGTCTTAGAGCCATAGTTACATCATACTGTTTATGCATAAACTTTGTTAAATACATCAGTCATAGAAATCTCTCTACTGCCTGCATTTTTTTCTGGCTTTGGCACTTGTACAGTTGCTCTGAATTTTCTGTATCTAGCTGCAGTCTCTAACATGAGAATGTGACTAGCGTATTTCAGGTTTATTACTCTGTTTACCAGATTTAACATTCTGCTGTGGTTCTTTGTGTGATCCCACCCTATCAGGTCATCATCATTTCTTTATTGTACCTCCCATGCCTTTATTTTATTTTTTCAACAGTTGTGGTGCTAATGAAATACCAGATCTACCTTCCTAATGACATATAAAACGTACACAATTTGCAACTTGTGTAGTTACAATTAGAAACTTTAGATGTTCATTATTTGATCAGTGTTCTAGCAGTATAAGGTATATAGGATATGTACCCTGCAAATGATCGGATGTTCAAAGCTTTAGGACACTTTCCACGTGAGCATATGTCCATTGGAGCTCGAGAGCGAGCCAGTATAAAAGTAGATGTATGGGTACCAAAACCCCTTAGGAGTAGACAGTTAGCTCCCTTCTCTTACACTTAGTAAACAAAAAAAACTAAAGGCTTTGACCCATAAAGTCATGGAGCGGGATCCAGTCCCTCCGACATCCCTCCGTTGGTCCCCTAAAAAAGTTCCTAGAGAGGCTTTTGTTTCTACTCTGGCTTCTGCTCTGCCTCAGCCTTTGGCAGGTGACTCCACTCTGGCAGTATCCAAGCCCTTGGACCATCTGTCAGCTTCTCTCATTTCCTCTGGTGCTGCATTTTTGAACCTGCTAATAACTAAGAGGTCTGTCTGCTTTGGACAGAGGAGGACCACCCTGGCCGAGAATAGAGAATGGGACAGATGTCCTTCCTCTGTAGAGTTGTATTGAAGATTCAGATTCCCAGAGAGATGATCATACATGTGATTGCTCTTTTTCTACAGATACTCCCAGGAAGAGGACACACTTATTTAAGCATATGTCTGCTGCTGCTTCAACTCCTTTATCTAACAAAGCAAAAGAAGAATGTTTTTCTTTTGTGAAAGGCTTGTTTAAAGTCCTTTAGTCTTTACAGTCAGTCTTTACAGAAGTCACATTTTTTTCTGAAGGATGTGCAGCAGGTGTTAAAGAAGGTTAAGAAACCTGCTACTAGAAAGTCATGTATGGGAAAGTGACAGCAATTTTCTGGTTAATGCCATAGAAGTACCAACACCACCGTTGGTTCTGCATTATTTGCGAGAGTTGTTAAATTTTGTCCTTTCTTGTTAGATTAGGAGCATGTCCAACAGCTCAGGGTTTGACATGGCCTTGTATGTTAAGCAGAGATCACCTCTGTAACTCAGCATTTTCTTGCCTTTCATAAAAATGTGGCATACTTAAGAACTAACCCTTTTATGCCAAAAGTGATTTCAAGAGTTCACTTGGAATCAATGTATTCATCTCCCAGTATTCTTTCCAGAGCCAAAAAATGAGAAAGAGAGAGAATTCTACATGCTCTGGATGATGTCCATAGACGCTTCCGTTACTAAACTGACAAGACAAAATACTTCACAATTTCTAATCAGATGTTTCTTGCCTTTGAAAGTAATAAGAAGAGAAAGCTTGTATCAAAACCCAGTTTGAGTGGTTGTCCCATGCTATTCAGTTTTATTCCCATTTTGGCAAGTTACTTCCAAGCAAAGTCATATTGCAGTCTACCAGGTCTGTGGTACTTCTGTCTTTTTTTGAAAAGGGGAGGGCTCTAGAAACAGCCTGGTTATGTACATACGTTTCACTGCAAAATTGATTGTTTCTGTAGGGCTGAGTTAAGATTTTTCTAGGACTATACCCCAGGGGCTCCTGGTCTTTGATCCTTTATCCTCCTCCCTTTCCTTCTAAACATTGCTGTTCATCATATTTATATATATATATATATATATATAGAGAGAGAGAGAGAGAGAAAGATCTATAAATATAAATATATAAATATATATACATATATATATATATATATATATATATATATATATATATAGCTTAGGCTAGTGCAGCAGTGATCTAATGATGAACATCGTGAATAGATAACCATTGCAGTGCAGACACCTCCCTCCTTTTCTCCTTTTTTTATGCCAGGGTGGGGGTCCCTATATTCCTTTTCTCCTAGCACATGCATTTGGTTACAGGGCTGTATCCTCCCGTTTTTTCCCTAGTGCCAAGAAATCTCTAAATTTTGACACCAAATGTATCTGTTTATACCAGCTCACTCTCAAGATCTGGCATATGTACAGCATGTGGAAGGTACCCAAAATTATTGGAAGCTGGTCTTCTTAGAATTAGACTGCAGCAGTGCTCTATTTGAACATTTACAGCTATAGTAAGTTTACTTACACAGCACTTTTGCGTTAGCATTCTTGAGATGATTTCAATAGGAAGCAGGGGATATTACCCTTTTTTGATTACTGTTTGTGGATCAATGCAAATGTAAGTCTTTGCATTTTTCACAACAGTGATCATACTGTTTACCAATTTTGTTGGCTGTACTTGCTTCTTAATGGTACCTAAGCATGCTATATGCTGTAATTCATTTTAGCCTTACTTACAAGTACAACAGGCATTCTAAAAGCATGAATCACTGGCATGTGTTGTATGTGTGTTATTTATGTTGGCAAGCACCCTCATTATGTAAACAAATCATTGTAGTCATGCAGGAGGTCATTGCTTGACAGTATCAGCGGTCTCTGATTTTAAACAAATCCAGTTTTTTCTTTTTTAACATATGTAGTTGATCATATTTTAAGCTATGGATTTACGTACATTAATAGTAGTGAAACAAACACTTTCAGTTATTGTTATGCAACAGGCATATATATTTTTACCTTTTTTCATTTCAACATTGGATAAATTTCTCATTTCCTATCGCCTTTCAAACCTTACTCCTTCTCCACCTAAACGTTATTCTGCATGTATTATTCCCAAAGATTCTGTATTTCCAAGACATTTGTTCCATCCATTTTCTAAATGTCACACCTCCTATTTTTTTATCTTATGTACAGTGTCCACAATTTTTTTTTACAGTGGAGATAGATTATGGTTGCCATTGTCTAGTAATTGCTTTTTTTTTTTGCCAGTTTATCTTTATAAGGCCTTCTCATATTTAGGCAATTTGGATCCTGTATCGGAGTTCAAAAGAATCATTCCTTAGTTACTATCATTTGTTGCTCCACCATTTCCAAGGTATTCTGCAGGGAATTTTTATAATCTGCCAACTCATTGCATTCCCAAAAACATGTTCCAGTTATGTCTGTCTTTTCTATGACACCACCAGCATTTGCTGTCTACTCGAGTAACAATCCTGTAATATTTACTTTGGGTATACAGTATGCCAACACATCCATGCGAAAATCTCAAACCTTCTGGACTTTCAAGTTTCTATACATTGTTCCTTTGTAAATTGTCTTTTTGTTCTATTTTCCCAGTTTTTTCTAACCTCTAATTGATTATTGTAGAAATCCAGTATTTTATAGAAGAGTTGATGAAGGCTAAAACACTGGAAGAGGGGGACAGTCTCACTGTAGCACAGTCACTCTGTCAGATAAATAAACATTATTATATTGAAGTTAAAGATATTAAAAGTAAGATGGAGCAGAATGACATCCTTAGCATGGTGTATAGTGATTGGCATACAGTGTACTAAAATAGATGTAACAGAATGATTTTAACCCATACACCTAACCTTGACATAATTTTGTCTTCCATAAATATTTCCATTTTTGGCTTTTGTTGTCATCCCATTTCATCTGCTTTATACACATCTTCATAAAATTTTCAAAATGTGTGTAATACCTCTCTGAGCTGTTGTTTTTCTTTTCGTAGGCTGCCTAAATTTGGCTGTAACTCTCTGCTGTCTGTTGCCCAGGTTTTACTTAACACCAGTTTTTCTAAACTCAGGTATATTGCCCAAATGCTTGCTTATATTTTTTGCTTTTATCACTCTGCAGTTGTTTTTCTGTGAGATCATCCTCCGCCATTGTTTTTAACCTTTACCAACCCTTCCGAATAATTCCTATTGCTACTTTCACGTACTGCTCTCTCTCATTTCTAAACCCCCTTTCCATTTTATCCCACTCACTAGCAGCAGTGCCTTCTGAAGTAGTTTGTTTTCCCTATTAGCTCTTGAATCAAATCTACTACCCATTCTTTAAATTCTTCTCTTTTAACAGGTAAGTAGGAAAGTATCATTATTTCATTTCTACATCATTATCCTGCATCTTCATCTTTGATCTTAATGGCACCTGATCTGATATAGTTATTGGATAGGTCGCAAAGCTTTGATTACATCCACATGTTCCTCTGAAAATATAATTTCTATCCAGTCTAGCTCAGTTATTGTAGCCTAGGGAATACTATGATCAGTTTTCTGGAGTTCCTTCTACTGAATTTACATCTTCCATACTAAATATTTTCATGTATTTCTTCAGAAATCTGCCCACTTTGTTTTCTCTGCTAGGTCCCTCTGACACATCCTCACTGTTACAAATCAGATGCTAGTCCTCACCTATAAACTACTTTCTGACGAAAGCTTGATATTTATATCAAAAATTCTTCTAAGCTACAATGTAGTAGTTGTAGGTAAATAATAAATACCTGTCAACATGGTATTCCTCCCCTGCCAATAACCCCTTACCATCGGAAATTTGTTGTTATTCTCTTCCCTCCCATTTATCACATTGGAGCCCATCTCACTTATTACTTCCCCATTCCTTTATCCATGACATTCTGCTAAATGTCCACCCTGAAATCCTTTCTTTGTCAAATCCACATGCTATCTACCCTAATACATATCCAGTAGCATTACTGTTTGCACCATACATTTTGTTATAATTCAGTACTCTGCTTTTTTCTGTAGATTCAAATTCATTTACATTCCGTGTAAGTATTGACAAAACAGTCATTCTGATAAAAAGTTATTACCACATGTTTCAGATTTGCAGCTTATATCCACCTCCAATGTTTGGCTGGCTGATATTATGTGTAGTTACTCTCATCTATGTTTGAAACCATGTCATATTTTCCCCAGACATTTCATTTCAGTAAAGCACCCAAGTAAAAATAATTCAGTACATTTTCAAACCTTTCGACCTCTTTTAACTCTCAGAAAACACAAAACTGTATGCAATTTACAAAAAAGAAATGTATCCATCCAAATATGATCACTTGTGCTAAATTGACAACTATACCCACTGGTATTAGATATTCTAAAGTTAGTTAACCATGCTGAAGAGAATTGCACAGCTTGCTATCCATTATCCCTGCTTCTGTCCAAGAAGTAGAAATGGTTTGCATACTTTCAGTAAACATTAACTTTTAGCCTTAAGAACAAGTGCACTGGTTACCCTTAAGTAAACTAAATTATGCAGTTACAGTTATGTTAACGAGACAGCTGTTTGCATAATCATTCACATCCCATAGTTTTGAACTGTCATTTACTTTCACTCAACTGATTGTCAGTGTACCTTTAAAATTTAAAGGAAAACTCTACCTTCTCCTACAGTTTAACTCAACTCTTAGGTTGATTTTCTCCCAATATGATTCCAGTCCTGTGTAGGTGCCTGAAACCTGCTTGTACTTTATAAAAAGTTTCATTACCTCGCTTTGCTGTCAAAGGAATGGAAAGACCACCCACTTTTTTTAAGCTTATCGTCTCACATAAGTTGCAGAGGAATTTGTTTACACGTGCATGATATACCACAGACACAGGTACATTTGTAGTCAAGAACTCAGGCTGCTTGTACATAAGACAGAGGTGTGAAACTGTTTTCCATTGTCTTTGTTGCAAAGAAGATAACTTATACTAATTCACAGATACTGCCAATGTAGCCATGCCTTTCATAGAAAAACAGAGTAATTAGATCAAGTCAATGGTTCAAAGGCAGTTGTCACCTGTTTTGACAGTTACATAAGCAGCAGCACAGTATTGAAATGCTAAGCTTTAAACTTTAAATGTTTGTTCTTTAAACTACTTTATTTTTTAAGATGAGTATCAAAGATGTCTGTGACATTTAGAGAAAAGTCAGAAAATATTTTTCTTGTAATTCTTGTGAAGTATCAGCACATTTACCAAAGTGTAGGGAGAGGGGCTGTTAATTCATCTTGGCCTACAAAAAGATACTTTGAACAAAGGCCTTCTGTTTAGCAACTGTTTTGGTTGCAACTGTATAATTCCTTACTATACTGTAAAACGAGCCCTGAGACACATGCAGATGTGGGCCATTCAAGTAAAATAAAAGAAGCAGTCCTTTTACAGAAGGTATATGAGGACCATGAGAGACACTAATTCCATTATATGTCAATGGCATGGAATACACCACTGCTTCCTTATGTTTAGCATGAATTATATAAAGCAGACTTGAAATGGATTATGGGAAAGAGGTTTGAAGAAAAATAAGATCATGTTGATATTCTAAGCACATTGACAGCCATTTTGCAGAAAACATATAAATTCTACACAAAGCAGTCAGAGGTCAGAGGTGTTAAAATAACTCGGGGAAACAGAGAGAGTGAAAAAAGCAGATGTTTTTAGTTTTAAGGTGGAGTTTTCCTTTAATTATAGTGCAGCTTGTAGATTTCACTCAGAACACACTGTTCAGACCTCTCAGTATTAACTGCTTACATCTGTAAGCTCCTTGCCTCCAAATAAAAGCAGTTGCTAAATACAATCGCAGAAATACCTCACAAAGAGGATTACCAGCCTCAAACAGATGGCCCTACGCAGACTGTCTCAAAAAACTCCAGCATTACTCCGTTGCGTATCGCCTACTCGGAGGCAATCTCTGCCTAACATACAAAGCTATGTCAAACCCAGAGCTGTTGGACATGCTCCACTTAAAGAAATCCCAATCCCTCTGAGCTACACGCTCTAGGGACCTAAATCACATCACCACAATAAGCAGAACATGCTGGAGGGATAGATTCCTGTCCCAGAGACTTCCCATACTCTGGAACAAACTACCTATCTATATCAAACAAAGCTCCTCATTAGCACTCTTCAAGAAAAATCTTGATGATTGAATTGGGAGATGGGAAGTTCACCCCGGGGATCACTTCTGTGGCTCTGCTCTACAGGGGCACAGGAAAATAATTTTCTTGGGTGGTGAAAGCCAGGGTACCTTTTTGGCTAGGCTTATATAGGCCCTAGGGCCAATAGCCTAGTACCTACCTATGAACCTATAATGTAAATTAAAAAAAAAGCTAGAAACTTATGCGAGAGAACGCTTATAGATTTCTTTCTGAACACACTGCTCAGACCTTTAATGGCTAATTGCTTACAGATGTAGACTTCATCTCCAATTACAACCAGGGTGCTAATGAAGAAAACCAGTACTTTTGTAAATGCAAGAACCACCATTGTCATGTTTTTCATAATTTCTCATCTTTCAAAAAGCCTTTTTGCTTTAAAAATATTGATAGGCTTAAACCTTCTGTAAAAGACACTGAAATTCTCTCTCCTGGCTATAACATAGCTAGACAAAACGGACCTCAAAAAAGGAGGTGGTATTGCTGTACTGTACCATAACTCCTCCACTCTTACCAAATTCACTGACTCCATTCCACAATTTTTTTCCTTTATCACTCTAATGAAACCATAATCCTAGGTGATGTAAACATAGACTGCCATAACAAGATACAATAAAAACAATGATAAGGGTAGCATCCTTGACTGGATGCAGGTGTCTGATCCAAGTTAATTCTTCACTGCTGGTACTCTCCCCATTGCCCTTAATAACCATCTTCCAGCCTTCACATATAAAATTATAACCCACCATGCCAAAAAGCAGGAATTTAAGGTACTCTGTAACCTTACTAAAGTCAGACAACAGTCTTTTAATGAAGTATTACAAGTCATGAGCTGGCCCCCAGTCAAAACACTCCCATTGGATGAAGCCCGTTAACTGTTTCAGTACTCTCTTCCTAAACACTGTCTAGCCCCTATATGTATAAAAAAAAAATAATCAAAACCCGCCAGTCTTCCTGGCTCAGCAAACATATGTTCGAAGTTTTATAACTTCGAACATTTAACTTCAATATTTAATGTTAGAACTTATAAAACTTCGAAGATATGATATAGACCCGGAAAAAATGGCAGAAAACCAAATGCCATAAAACCTTTAGGGAATTGCACAACCTTGTCAAAAAACAAGATATGACTAGAAACATCTTTAAACCAATCTGCAAACCAGTCATAAGTAAAACTCAGGCATATTGTAAACTTGCATAAGATTCCCAAAAGAATCGTTGCTCCAAACACCAAGGACACAAAACTGGGTACACAAAAAGCTGTAAATTTAATGAAGCCAAAGTGGCAGAAAGCATAGAGCACAACCCATTTAAAAATATCAGTGTACTTTCATCCCTTAAAAACACAGGACTTTAATCAGAATGTAAATAAAATAAAAAAAAATATATGAGAGAGGTGGCAAAGGCGAAGGATAAGGCGTATCGAGAGTTGTATAAAAGGATGGACAATAAGGAGGGAGAAAAGGACCTGTACTGATTGGCTAGACAGAGGGACCGAGCTAGGAAAGATGTGCAGCAGGTAAGGGTGATAAAGAATAATGAGGGAAATGTGCTCACAAGCGAGGAGTGTGTGTTGAACAGATGGAAAGAGTACTTTGGGGAGCTGATAAATGAAGAGAATATATGAGAGAGAAAGTTGGATGATGTGGGGATAGTGAATCAGGAAGTGCAATGGATTAGCAAGGAGGAAGTAAGGATAGCTATGAAGAGGATGAAGAATGGAGAGGCTGTTGGTCCAGATGACATACCTGTGGAAGCTTGGAGGTGTTTAGGTGAAATGGCAGTGGAGTTTTTAACCAGATTGTTTTATGAAATCTTGGAAAGTGAGAGGATGCCTGAGGAGTGGAGAAAGTGTTTTGGTACCGATTTTTAAGAATAAGGGTGATGTGTGCAGAGCTGTCGTACCTACAGAGGGATAAAATTGATCAGTCACAGCATGAAATTATGGGAAAGAGTAGTAGAAGCTAAGTTAAGAAGAGAGGTGATGATTAGTGATCAGCAGCATGGTTTCATGCCAGGAAAGAGCACTACAGATGCGATGTTTGCTCTGAGAGTGTTGATGGAGAAGTACAGAGAAGATCAAAAGGAGTTGCATTGTGTCTTTGTGGACTTAGAGAAAGCATATGACAGGGTGCCTAGAGAGGAGTTGTGGTATTGTATGAGGAAGTCGGGAGTGGCAGAGAAGTATATGAGTGGTACAGGTTATGTACAAGGGTAGTGTGATAGCAGTGAGATCTGCAGTGGGAGTGACAGATGCATTTAAGGTGGAGGATGGATTACATCAAGGGTCAGCTCTGAGCCCTTTCTTATTTGCTGTGGTGATGGACAGGTTGACAGACAAGATCAGACAGGAGTCCCCATGGTCTATGATGTTTGCAGATAACATTGTGATATGTAGTGAGAGTAAGGAACAGATTGAGGAGACCCTGGAGAGGTGGAGACATACTCTAGAGAGGAGAGGAATGAAGGTCAGCAGGACTAAGACAGAATATATGTGTATGAATGAGAGGGAGGATAGAGGAATGGTGTGAGGATGCAGGGAATAGAGTTGGCGAAGGTGGATGAGTTTAAATACTTGGGATCAACAGTTCAGTGTAATGGCGAGTGTGGGAGAGGGGTGAAGAGAGTACAGGCAGGGTGGAGTGCGTGTAGAAGAGTGTCAGCAGTGATTTGTGACAGACGAGTACCAGTAAGAGTGAAAGGGAAGGTTTACAAGAGGGGAGTGAGACCAGCTATGGTATATTGGTTGGAGACAGCGGCATTGACAAAAAGGCAGGAGTCAGAGCTGGATCTGGCAGAGTTAAAGATGTTAAGATTTGCATTGGGTGTGATGAGGGTAGACAGGATTAGGAATAAGTATATTAGAGGGCCAGCCCAGGTTGGATGGTTTGGAGACAAAGCCAGAGAGGCGAGATTGCGTTGGTTTGGACATGTGCTGAGGAGGGATGCTGGGTATATTAGGAAAAGGATGCTAAGGATGAAGCTGCCAGGTAAGAGGAAAAGAGGAAGGCCTAAGATAAGGTTTATGGATGTGATGAGAGAGGACATGCAGGTGGTTGGTGTGACAGAGCAAGATGCAGAGGACAGGAAGAAATGGAAACCGATGATCTGCTGAGGCGACCCATAATGGGGACAGCTGAAAGAAAAAGGATATATAACATTTAAAAGTCATCACATGACAGGGATAATCCAACCATCAGACCTGTGACTAAAATTACTCGATTGCACTGATTAAAAAAATAGTGATTTTTTTTTACTTTTAAAACTATAGCAAGTAACAAAAGTATAATGCATTGAAATTTAGGAATAAATACCAATAGAGAAAAAATTTCCATACAAAAAATAAAAGCAATGAAATATACTTGGTAGTAGGTTCATAGGTGTGAGCTAGGATAATGGCCCTGGAGCCTTTACAACCCTAGCCCATAGAAGTCCCACTGGGATCGTGCCCCCCCCCCCCCGACATTAGTTCCCAGTCCATCTATCAAGTACAGCCACTGGAGTGATCCCCCCAGGGTGAAGTTTCTATTACCCATCCACTCATCAAGATTTCTGTTGGAGGGACAGCGAGGTGCTCTGCTTGACATGTATGGGAAGTCTATTCCAGAGCGCATGGGCAGTCTCTGGGTGAGGAACCTGACCCTCCAGCATGTTCTGTTGATTGTGGTAACGAGGTTGAGGTCTCTGGAGCATGTGGTGTGGAGGGATTGGAATTTCTTTAGATGTAGCATTTCTAACAGAGCTGGGTCAGACATGGATTTCTAAGTCAAGCAGAGATTGCCTTTAAGTAGGCGATGTGAGACAGAAAATAGCTGGAGTCTTTTGAGTCTGTCCTTGTAGGACATGTGCTTAATGCCTAGGATCCTCTTTGTAGGGTACTTCTGGTGCCTCTCCAGCTGTTGCAGGTGTCTTGTGAGGTACATGCCAAATGGGGCATTATACTCTTATGACTGGTCTGAGGCAAGAATAGAGAAACGATGACCTCTTTCTTCCTGGATGCAAAACCATTGGTAATGAGATGTGCCACATAGAAGGACTTTCTGACCATAGTGGCAGTGTGGTGGTTGAAGGAGAAATTGCTGTCAACCTGTGTCCCCAGATCTCTTATAACACCTTCAGTGGGCTCCCATCAATGTGGTAATTAGTGGAAACTGAGTTTTTACCAAAGGAGAGGATGATGCATTTTTTGGCGTTAAGCTTAAGGCCATGGTTTCAACACCAGTCATTGGTCTCAGTGAGTCCTTTCTGTAGGATGTCTGCATCACATGGGGAGTTAGTAATGGCTGCCAGCTTGCAGACATCTGCAAACTTGATCAGCCAGAGTCCCTTTGTGTTGACCTGGACTTCTGAGAAGTAAATGCCGAACAGGAGAGGACCCAGGACTGATCCCTATGGGACTCCACTCATGATTGGTCGGCAGTCAGACTTGGAGTCCGCTATTTTCACCCTGTGTGTTCTATCTGTGAGCCAGTTACAACCCACCTAGTGATTTGGGGGTTGTTGATGCCTAGTTTGGTGAGTTTATCAATAATTTTCGAGTGAGGAATGGTATCAAAGGCCTTGGCCAGATCGAGGTAGACAGTATGCACTGCCTTACCTTCATCCACAGCAGTGGTGACTGACTCGAAGAAGTCAACCAGGTTGAGCAGGCATGATCTCCCTTTCACAAAGTCAAATTGCATGAGGTCTAGAGTTTGAAGATTTCCTATATCTTTGTTAATCAGGTCCATGATGATGTGCTCCGTAGCTTTATATATCAGACTCGTCAGGCTAATAGGGCGATAATTCCCAGGGTGTGTAGTCGCTCCCCCTTTATGGCGAGGGATGACTGTAGCAGTGTGCCATTCAGTAGGGACGAAGCCTGAGTTGAGGCTGTGACTGAACAGGGTACACAGATATGGTGCCAGTTAACTTTGTGGTTCATGTAGAATGCAGCCAGGGATATTAAGTCCCATGGAAGCTGTATTCTTGGCTTTGGACAATGCAGCTTTAACCTGTGCTGCAGTAATGCTGGATGCCTGGCATTCTTCGGTATTGTGATTGGTCCTTTGGGGGGGGGGGGGTAAAGGTGGCACTGAATCTGTCAGCCAGTATGTTGGCAATATCTATTGGCTCAGTATAGGAGATGCCATTGTGCAGTAACTCAAAGCCAATCTGGGTATTGCCCTGGAGGTTCTTGATGTAGCTATAGAAGGCTTTGTGATTGTTTTTAGTGTCTGCCGCAATTCTACATTCATAGCTGGTTTTGGAGGATTTGATGACGGATCTCAACTTTTTGTTGAGGTTTAACAAGGGAGTTTTTCCAGTCTTCCAGTAATGGAATATAAAAACATATATTAATACCCAAATAAACCTCTCACTTTTAAATCATTTAAACATCCATCAGAATAAAAATGGAAATGAAAATCTTCTTCTTCGTCTTTTGGCTGCTCCTGTTAGGGGTCGCCACAGCAGATCAACTGTCTTCATTTCTTCTTGTCCTCTGCATCTTGCTGTGTCACACCAACCACCTGCATGTCCTCTCTCACCACATCCATAAACCTTATCTTAGGCCTACCTCTTTTACTGTTACCTGGCAGCTTCATCCTTAGCATCTTTTTCCCAATATACTCGGCATCCCTCCTTAGCACATGTCCAAACCAACGTAATCTTGCCTCTCTCGTCTCCAAACCTTCCAACCTGGGCTGACCCTCTAATATACTTATTCCTAATCCTGTCTATCCTCGTCACACCCAGTGCAAATCTTAACATCTTCAACTCTGCCACATCAAGCTCTGACTCCTGCCTTTTTGTCAGTGCCACTGTCTCCAACCCATATAACATAGCTGGTCTCACTACCCTCTTGTAGACCTTCCCTTTCACTCTTACTTGTACTCGCCTGTCACAAATCACTCCTGACACACTTCTCCACCCACTCCATCCTGCCTGTACTCTCTTCTTCACCTCTCTTCCACACTCACCATTACTCTGAACTGTTGATCCCAAGTACTTAAACTCATCCACCTTCGCCACCTCTACTCCCTGTATCCTCACCATTCCTCTATCCTCCCTGTCATTCACACACATATATTCTGTCTTAGTCCTGCTGACCTTCATTCCTCTTCTCTCTAGAGCATATCTCCACCTCTCCAGGGTTTCTTCCACCTGTTCCTTACTCTCACTACAGATCACAATGTCATCTGCAACCATCATAGTCCATGAGGACTCCTGTCTGATCTCGTCTGTCAACCTGTCCATCACCATTGCAAATAAGAAAGGGCTCAGAGCTGATCCTTGATGTAATCCCACTTCCACCTTAAATGTATCCATCACTCCCACCGCAGACCTCACCACTGTCACACTACCCTCGTACATATCCTGTACCACTCTTACATACTTCTCTGACACTCCCGACTTCCTCATACAATACCACAACTCCTCTCTAGGCACCCTGTCATATGCTTTCTCTAAATCCACAAAGACACAATGCAACTCCTTCTGACCTTCTCCGTACTTCTCTATCAACACTCTCAGAGCAAACATCGCATCTGTAGTGCTCTTTCCCAGCATGAAACCATACTTCTGATCACTAATCATCACCTCCCTTCTTAATCATCACCTCCCTTCTTAATCTAGCTTCCACTACTCTTTCCCATAACTTCATGCTGTGACTGATCAGTTTAATCCCTCTGTAGTTACTACAGCTCTGCATATCACCCTTATTCTTAAAAATCGGTATCAAAACACTTTTTCTCCATTCCTCAGGCATCCTCTCACTTTCCAAGATTTCATTAAACAATCTAGTTTAAAACTCCACTGCCATTTCACCTAAACACCTCCATGCTTCCACAGGTATGTCATCTGGACCAACAGCCTTTCCGTTCTTCATCCTCTTCATAGCTGTCCTTACTTCCTCCTTGCTAATCCACTGCACTTCATGATTCACTATCAGCACATCATCCAACCTTATCCCCCTCTCATTCTCTTCATTCATCAACCCCTCAAAGTACTCTTTCCATCTGCTCAACACACTCTCCTCACTTGTGAGTATGTTTCCCTCATTATCCTTTATCACCCTTACCTGCTGTACATCTTTACTAGCTCGGTTCCTCTGTCTAGCCAATCTGTACAGGTCCTTTTCTCCCTCCTTAGTGTCCAAACTTTTATACAAGTCTTCATGCGCCTTACCCTTAGCCACCTCTCTCTTTGCCATGCACCTCATCTCCTTATACTCTTGTCTACTTTTTTCATCTCTTTGACAGTCCCACTTCTTCTTCTTTGCCAACCTCTTTCTCTGTATACTCTCCTGTACTTTTTCATTCCACCACCAGGTCTCCTTGTCCTCCTTCCTCTTTCCAGATGTCACACCAAGCACCTTTCTAGCCATCTTTCTTACTAACTCTGCTGTAGTTACCCAGCTATTCGGTAACTCTTCACTGCCACCCAGTGCCTGTCTTGACTCTTTCCTGAACATCACCTCACAATTACCCTTTTTCAATTTCCTCCATTTGATCCTTGGTGCTGCCCTCACACTCATCCTCCTCCTTCTTGATCACCAATGTCATCCTACAAACCACCATCCTATGCTGCCTAACTACACTTTCTCCTGCTACCACTTTACAGTCTCCAATCTCCTTCAGACTGGCCCTTCTACACAAGATATAATCCACCGGTGTGCATCTTCCTCCACTCTTGCATGTCACCCTATGCTCCTCCCTCTTGTTAAAATACGTATTCATCACAGCCATGTCCATCCTTTTCGCAAAATCCACTACCATCTGACCTTCTGCATTCCTTTACTTAACACCATACCTACCCATCACTTCCTCATCCCCTCTGTTCCCTTCACCAACATGCCCATTGACATCTGCTCCAGTCACCAGTCTCTCACCCTTGAAAAATGGAAATGAAAATAGAAGAGGGAAAAAAATGAAAAATGTTAAAGATAAGTCAACTGAAAATACATATATGTATTATAATACATCTTTAATACACATGTTAAAGATGTTCTAAAAAATTTTCAAAAGATCTGTTTCATAAAACATGTATATACGTAATGCCTATAGGGTGTTAAAGTGCACCTGATCCCCCAATAATAGAAATCACGATATTGTCATAATTTGGCATCCCTTATTTTTAAAAATGGGAGTAATTGATACCACATCATTGATACCAGGAAGGGTTTTAGCATTTCTTCTGAGATGCCAGAGCAACTCCCTGTATTCAGCCCTAGTTTCCCAAGCCCCTCCCATCAAATTCTGTGGAATAATGTCTATAATTCCAAAGACGAAGCTCTTAAAGCTGTGACAACTGATATGTTTGTACAGGCACTGTCATAAGTGTTCTTGTATCCGTTTTTTAAGGTGCCTCTCAGTTTTTCCAATGTAAAAGGTGTGAGAATAAGCACATCATGCTATGAATGCCAACCCATAACTGTTGAAATTCCCATGTCTAAGGGATATTCTTGTTTTGTTTGTCTTCTAACTAGATCTCTTGGTCTTCCAGAATGTATTTACACTTTCTGGTGCCCAATTTAATTTGAGAATCTCTTATCGACCCCTTTTGTTTACCTGACCTCTCCAACAGTCTTTTCAAATTAGAAATTGTTTTATAAACAAAATACAGTGAATTACCCAATAAATTGTGGAGGTGGTCACTGGCCCTAAAAAATGGTCCAGTTTTTGATGATCACATATTGGAACCGTGTTCATACCTGAACTTATATGGTAGAATAAAAGTTCTGTAAAAAAAACATGGTGATCGAAAATGTTTTTATCTCTACCAGTGTTGGTGGAGTCTCCAGTTAATCCTAGCCCCAATCATATCTCTCAATCTCTTAGTGCAAGAAATCTGGACAAAGACCGACAAAATGGTGGGACAAAGATCCAAAAATAGGGACATATTTTAAATATTACTCTTAGCTTAGAAAGTTGCTAGAGTAACAGGATTTATTTTAACATAAATTTTCTGAAGACTTTGAACTCTGAAACACAATTATATGTCATTATTTAGTGACTTCAGTCTTCAGATCTTCCCAGTGATTTTCCAGACCACCGATTTTATGAGGTCTCCCTAACTACACCAGTAATTTCTTAGCTCTCTATTAACTTTCATTTTGTCTTGTTTTTGGGTCTGTGTCTATACTACTCTCAATGTAAACTTGCTAGATTAAGTGTTATAAAACCAATTTGTACAAATGATAGTCTTTGTAATCATCATGTAATCAAGTGTGCTATTAAATCCTTGTATAATCTAAATGTGGAGCTTTTCTCCCCAGGACTCCTTTGAAAACGGGTTTTCAAGGCCCAATGGGCTATCCTGGTAAAACAACTGCAAATAAATAAATAAATAAATAAATAACAGACCAAAAATCTGGACATTCTCCAAAAATCTGTACAGTTGAGAGGTATAGCCCCAATAGGAGTTTATATTCATCTCCTCAGCCCTCTTCTCTTCTGTCTATATAAATATATCTCTTACCATTGACTGTATATTTAAATTTGCAATGTATTAATGGATTAATAACTTATAACTAAATTCGAATGTACATATACTTTAATAAACATGTAATCACTGAAACTTCGTCTCTAAATTGTTTGCGTATGTAAGTTTTAATTTTGTGATTTATGAAGCTTTTATCCTCAAACCTCCACAGAAAACGAGTTTTTTTGGCCCATTTGGGTTTCCCAGTAAACAAATGTCAAATAAATTAATTGAAATAAATAAATATGGGATGCTTTCCAATCATCAGTTATAACAGCAATTTTAATATTTTCCTTAACTGAGACCCAAGCTTGCTGTCTTCACTTGCTAAACACCTGGTATTATAATAATATACTATTTAAGTGTTATATAGTTGAGCTGAATGAAATGAGACTGTGGTTAGTGGGAATGTCTGCAATGAATTCACTGCTGACCTCACCAAGTTAGAAAAAAAAAACTTTTCTGTTTCATTGCAAAACATCTGTTGATCATCCCATGTTGATAGAAGTTTAATTTATTTGACCATGAATAGTGTGATATTCTGGTTGAAAGACACATTTCAGCCTGAACCAAATTTACCCCAAAGTGATCAATAAGCTATGCAGCCTTATTAAGTCCTGATAACACATGTACACTGGCATACACTAACCTTTGAATCTGAAATAGTTTTGTTCATTTGATCTTCAACCTGTGGGTTATGGATCCGTATCGGATCTGAGCCGGCAACTTTTGCCAGCATCAGCTCCGAGCTTTAAACTCCTCCCCATACCCATTGTACACCTCCACTGCCTTCCATCCCCAGATCTCGTTTGCCACAAATAGCTTTGCATCGTGTCTCTTGAGCTCCAATTTAGCCAATGGGTTAAAACCTTTGTGAGTATCTCTTTTTCTACAGTTTTTTGTTAGTGTAGGTCCCCTTTCTCCTCCCCTCACTTGGTGCATCCAGTTTTAGTGTTTTAGGATATTTAGAATAGTTTGTACTGTTGTGTAGATTGTAGCTTCCCCTTTCCCCCTTAGTGTTTTCTCTGTACGAGTGTGGTGAGTGGGTGTGAGTGTGCCAGTTTAGAAAGAAACTGCCCTTTATTGCTCAAGTTCTTTCTACTCTGGTAGTATGGCTGCAAATCTTATTTTCAAGCGGTGCACAGAGTGTGGCCATAAATTATCCCCAGCAGATGGCCACACTCTGTGTTTTGTGCTTGGGCGTTGCCTGTCTGAGTGTGGACTGTAGCATATGTGCTGGCTTCAACCCCCGCACCCTTAAAGGTAGGAAGGCCAAGTTGGCCCTCAAAGGTCTTCTTCCTCCTTCAGACTCTGTTTCCTCATCTCCGGCTTCGGTCACAGCAACTGCTGTGGCTGCCTCTCCTTCCTCTGGCTTCTCCTCCCTCCCAGGCTGGGACTTAACCTCCGGTACCAAAGCCTGAGTTAGCGGAGCAGAAAAGAGGTAGAGAGGAAGAGAGAGTCGAAGATGAGGGAAAAGAGAAAGAGGTGTCTGGACCTCGCTTCACCTTCTAAGATGCCACGGATCCGTGACTCCCCTCGGCTCCGATCTCCGAGGTTCTCCCCAGAGCCAGAGGAGACACGTCCAGCTTCTCGGGCCTCAGTGCCCCAACCCACCAGGTCGGAGTCCTTGGCCTCGTTGCGGTCCACCTGATCCTTTTCTGACTTGGATCTGGATAAAATGATGAGGTTTATCCATACACAGGTCCAGGTGGGGGGTCTTCCCATCCCCCCTCCCTTTTTTCCAACCTATATCTCCTTCTCCGATCCAACAATCGGGTTCGGAATATTCGGATCAGAGTTTGGCTTTGGTCAGGGGGTCGGCACCACCGGTACCTGCTTCCTTGATACCGACAGCTGCGTGGAGCATTTCAGATCCAACCAGCTCGGATCCGAGCCGCTGTCGGAGCTGGAGCTTGGGTGTCAGATCTGGGGGGGGGGGGGTGGAACCTTTTTCTTCGGCTCTGACTTTGTCAGGCCAGGTTCCTTCCACCTTGGGCCCAGCTCCGATTCTCTCGTTGGACCTGGGGAGACCGGCCTCCTTATTGGTTTCTCAGGAGGTTCGCTCTCCTTCAGCATTCGACGTGGTAGAAAAGGTGTTCTCTGCTGGATTGAGACCCCTGACTGCCCCCTCGGACTCCTCCCAGACACCCTCGGCTCTGTTTATGGTCCCCATTGTTTTACTAGAGGGACAGCCCGTGCTCGAAGAGCCCCAGGCGGTTCCCTCAGAGGAACAAGTGGCTTGCGAGCTCCCCCTGGAGAGCCCCACTGGAGAGGTACCTTGCAAGCATATGTGCAAGAAGAGGCACTTGGACTCCCCCGAGTGATGATGGATAAGGTTCCCCTAGGTCACCTCCCGAGAATGTCTCCTTTGAAGACATCATGGAAATCATGTGCCAACTGGGAGGGTTGTCTGCCTCCAAACCTTCTTCTGATGAGTCCGTGTTCCTGGAGGCTTTTGGCATGTGTCCATTTACTTCCTGGGTGTCCCCTCCCAAGGATCCTTTGGTGGATCTGGTCACCTCTCGGGCATGGAAGGAACCAGACACCATGGAACCTATCCCAAAGAGACCAGATAAGATCCTAAGCCCCCCATAGACAGACCAACATGGAACAAGTGCTCCCCCGTAAACGCCATGGTGGTAGCACCAGCCACTAAGAAGGAACTTGCTCAGGAGAGTTCCTCAGTCCATCCTCCTGACCAAGAGTCGCAGATGATGGACCGCCTAGGGAAGTGGGTTTACGCTTCAGCTACCTTTTCGATTAGGGCGCTAAACTACCTGGCCCATGTCACCAGACTTCAATGCAACCTGGTAAAGGAGCTGGAGGAGTCTCCCCCCAAGTCCATGTCACAGGAGGACTAGGCTTCATTCTCCGTGGCCACTTTAAAAGCAGTATCTAATGTGTCCATGCGACTCCTTTCACATGCTATGGAAGGAGCGGCTAGGGCCACTGGGTCCAGCGTGTCCATGAGGCGCAATGCCTGGCTCAGGTTATGTCAATTTTCAGAACCCTTCAAGGCGTCCTTTGCCAACGCCCCTTATGACAGCTCTACACTCTTTGGTAAGACCGTCAAAGAGACATTAGTCCAGGACTTAAGGCTATTCTGGACCTCTCTGCCCTGAACCTGTCAGTTGCCAAAGAGAAATTCCATATGGTCACATTACAGTCCATCATGTCGTACCTGCAAGAGAGCGACTGGATGTGCTCATTAGACCTCCAGGATGCTTACTATCACATAAAAATGCACAGAAGCTCCAGGAGGTTCCTCCACTTCTGGCTAGCAGTCAATCATTACCAATTTTGAGCCCTACCCTTTGGTCTCACCACAGACCCCAGGGTGTTTATCAAAAGTGATGGTGGCAGCAACTCACCTGAGGCTTCAGAGGATTCAGGTCTATCCGTACCTGGCCGATTGGCTCCTCACTGCTCTCACCAGGCGTCTACTCTCCCAAACCAGGGATTATTTCTTGATTCTTGCCCTGTATTTGGGGATTACAATCAACGCATCCAAATCTCTCCTAGATCCTGTACAAGTGATAGACTACCTTGGTGCCAGGATAGATACTCTTCAGTGCAAAATCTTCCTGACCTCGGAGAGAATTCAAAACCTGAGGATGCATGTCTCCCTGACTACCACTCTCATCTTCCAATGTCGGAATCGGTGTTGAGGGCCTTAGGCTCGATGGCGGTGACCATAACTCTTCTCCCATGCGCTCGATTACACATGAGAATTCTACAGTGGACTCTAGCTGTACAATGGTCCCTGTTGGAACTGCCATTGACATATCCAATTCTACTCAGTCGAGTCTGTCTGTCATCCCTTATATGATGGATGTGCCCTCCAGACATTTTGGAGGGACAACCTTTTGTTCCAGCCCTGGCCCAAATCACAGTGAACAAGGATACCTCCCAACACCGGTGGGGGGGCATTGTTTAGGCAGGACAGTCCAAGGCCTGTGGTCCCCCATAGAGACCAGCTTGCACATAAATGTAGAGATGATGGCAGTCGTCCTAGCGTTGCAGGCCCTTCATGCCTTTCTTCCTCTGGGCACGATTGCTCTTCAGTCAGGCAACATGTCAGTGGTCTGGTATATCAACAAACAGGGAGGGACCAGATCTTACCTCATTTGTCGCAAGGCCATGAGAGTGTGGGAATGGGTGATCTCCACCGGTTGCTTTCTCATCACAACGCGCATTCTGGGATGGTCCAACATACTAGCGGACAGGCTAAGTCGGACCATTCTGATGCCTCACGAGTGGTCTCTGAATCTGTCAGTAGCAGAAAAGATCTTCAGCGAGTGAGGTCAACCTTGCTGCAATCTCTTCGCATCTCTTTCCAATGCAAAGTGCAGCAAGTTTTTCGCTCTGAACCCAGTGCCGGGGGAGTCCCCCAGAGACGCTCTAGTTCATGCTTGGCCTCCCGGTCTTCTGTATGCTTACCCGCCAGTACCTCTCATTCCAAGGTTTCTACAGAAAGCTCGTCGACTGGGGAGCAAAGTGATCCTCATTGCCCCGTTCTGGCCTCGCCAGGTATGGTTTCCCTTCCTTTGGTCTCACCTTCTGGCTCCGCCTTAGATCTCATTCAGGATTTCATTTCACACCCTTCAGGGGTGCCTTATCCGAATCTAGGTAGCCTGAAGCTCACAGCTTGGCTGCTCTAGTTCCTGTGTTTGCTAGGACTCCTGCAATATCCTCCTCAGTTAGATCTATTTTGGTGGCTGCTCATAAGTCTTCGACCAGGAAGGTTTATTGCAGCAAGTTGAAACGTTTTTCCTTTTGGGCCTCTCAAAGGAGTTTAGACCCTTTCATGGCTCCTATTTCCACCATTCTTGATTTTCTAGCTGATATTTTTCATCACGGAGCTAGTTCTTTTACTGTCAAAGTTCAGTTGGCTGCCATCTCTTATTTTCAAGTGGGATAGAATTCTGCTTCTTTAGCCTCTTCCATGCTGTGTAAAGCCTTTATCAAAGGCACCTTTTTGTTACGCCCCCCGGTCAAAGATCCTGTTCCCCCATAGGACCTTACTATGGTCCTTCAAGCTTTGGTCGTTCGGCCTTTCGAGCCTGCCACGACTGCAGATCTGAAATTTTTATCTTGGAAAACAGCTTTCAGAATTACAGGCTTTGTCCATCAAAATTCCTTGCATGATTTTTCACAAAGATAGGGTTTCCCTTCGAACCAATCCATCCTTTCTTCCTAAGGTGGCATCACCAGTCAATATCAATCAGACCATCAATTTGCCTGTGTTTTTTCCTAATTTTACTAACAAGATGGAATATAAACTCCACTTGCTGGATGTTCATAGACAGTTATGATTCTATTTACACAGGACAAAAAATCTCCGTAAATCTGATTAATTGTTTGTATCTTTCTATAAACCCTTTTTGGGGAAATCTATCTCCAAGGTCACTATAGCTGGATAGATTTTTTTCATGCATCCTGCTTGTCTCCTCCAGGTCAGGTGAAAGCTCATTCCACTAGATCCATGGCTACATCTGTGGCATTTTGGTCTAGAGTGTCTTTGCATGATATTTGTTCTGCAGCTACTTGGTCCTCATCTCATATGTTTATTTCTCACTATAAATTGGATTTGACTTCCAGAAGGAGAGCATCCTTTGGTTCCACGGTGCTCTGGAATGTCCTTCCATGAGGGCCTCCCAGGAGTTTAGAAGCTGGGGACTCTGTCCCACAGGTTGAAGATCAAATGAAGTAAACTGCTTCAGATAAAGAAGTTATGTACTCACCATAACGTTCCATCTGAGTAGTTGTACTTAATTTGTCTTCAACCTGTCCCTCCCTCCTTCCCCTGGACCTTAGCATATAATCAGCCTATGGGCAGCAGTATAGGTCACAAGTAAAGTTTTTCAGGTTGGGTTCTCAGTATAAGATTCAGCAAACTCGATCTGGGGATGGAAGGCAGTGGAAGTGTATTATGGGTAAGGGAAGGAGTTTGGAGTTCAGAGCTGATGCTAGTAAAAGTTGCTGGTTCAGATCCGATACGGATCCGTAACCCACAGGTTGAAGGCAAATGAAGTACAACTACTCAGATGGAACATTATGGTGAGTACATAACTTCTTTGTAAGTAAAATTCCGAAAGATACGATAACCAGTAAAACAACCAAGACGAACCAAATCAACTGTAGAACACTGGTTTATTGCTAGCACATTTTGTAACACACCAACAAAGTACTCAGCGCTTTCACCCATACAGTGGGCATCTTCAGAGTACAATCACATTCACAAAAATTTTCATTTAAATAGAAGCAGCATTGAGGATTATTCAATTAGTTAATCAACTATGACTAATACAAAAACAGCTATTGTTAATTTAATCTAACGTCTTTATATATATCAAGATACATTGTAGTCCCTAAAAAAATATATAAATATATATATATATATATATATATATTTATATATATATATATATATATATATTTGTATATATAAATATACAAGGACTGTTCACATCAATAATTCTATGGAAGGATAGTAATATAAATGTATATAATGTGTATAATAAGTACTTGCGATAAATGTGATAGTTAAAAGTAATAATGATTACAAACTTTAACACATTACTAAAAATGTAAATATTAATATATAAATTTATTGATATAAAAACACACAAAACAATACCATTTAAATAGACCATAAATGCTTATAAAAATAAATAAAAACTATGATTATATGAATTGTGATTTGTATTTGAGTATACTGGCTATGGAAATATATTCGTTGATGCCAGGGTACATATTTGCGTTAAATCTTAACTGCCACAAACACTCCTTAACTTCTAATAATGTCTTTTCATCCCCTTCTTTGTTGTTGTTGTAAGGTATTCCGTCTATCTCAAAGAATAAAAACCTTTTAAAATTATCACATCTTGTGCAATGTATATTAAGTGCACTAGTGTCTTTTTTTCTTTTTGATGTCTCTTACATGTTCTCCTATTCGGTCTTTAAGCTTCCTAATAGTTTTCCCTACATAGTATGCTGGGCATGTAGAACAGGTAGCAAGATATACTACCATTTTAGTTTTGCAGTTGCAATGTCCCGGGCATCTAATAGTTTTTCCAAAGGTTGGGACTACTACATATGGACCATCATTAATATATTTACAAACATGGCATACACCACATTTGCCCATCTTGGACTTAAGGTATGTATTCATACCCTGTGTTGATTTAAAATACTCTTTTAAATTCATACCTCGACTATAGGTAATTTTAGGCCATAAACCCAAAATGTCGATACATTCATCGTTGTTCATAAATACACAAGCCCAACTTTCTCTTACAGCATTGACTATTTTCATGGATATATCATTATAGGGGATAACTAGATAACTAAAGCGTCATTACCAGTTGTTGGTCTGTTCTCACTGATAACATTTGTGATACCGAACTTGATAATTGGTTGATAAATGTGTTTTCTTTTGGTCCGTATCTCAGTACTTGTTTTGTCAATCAATTCCTTTGGGTATCCTCTATCAGAGAACATACAAGACAATATTTTCATTTAATCACAAAAAACCTTGTCGTCACTAATAATTCTTGATAGCCTTACCATCTGTCCTTTGATTAAATTCTTCCTTTGATGGTAAGGATGACAACTATCAAAGTGTAAAAAGGAATTGGAATGTGTTTTTTTCCGAAAAATGTTGGTATCTGACCTGTCATTTTTTTTATATAATAATATGTCAAGATATTCACAGTAATTATCAACTATCTTACTGGTGAAACTCAAAAAAGTAGATGTAGTGTTGAGAAATGATTCAAATTCAATAAATCTTTCTCTAGTACCCTTCCAAAAAATCAAGATATCGTCCAAAAACCTCAGGTAGAGAACAACATCATCCCAAAAGCAAGAAGAAAATGACATTTGTGTCTCCCACAGGGCTAACACAAGGTTGGCATATATGGGGGCATATCGTGCCCCCATCGCTACCCCTGTTTTTTGTCTATAATATTTACCATTTAAAAATATATAATTATTTTCGGGAACTAATTCCATCAATTCCCTTAGAAATTTACACTTGTCTATACTGAATGTACCAAATTTATGTAGGCTTGCCTCGAACATTTCTAAACCTTGCTTGTGCGGTATAACAGTAAAAAGGCTTACAATGTCAATAGTGACCATAGAAAACTCGAGATTTGTTCCAACAAGCTTGGTTCTTCTTTTATCCAAACAGTGCCATGAATCTTTCACAATATGGTCCAAATTACCTAAAACATCTTTACACTGATAGTCAATAAAGGAAGCCATGGCCTCCGTTTTGGACCCTCTAGCAGAAACTATTGATCTAAATGGTGGATCATAAACATTTTTGTGAGTTTTCGGAATGCCAAAGATGGATGGAGTCATGGGATGTTCCACATTTAGAAAATTGTATTCATCCTTAGTAATGACTCCATCCATCAAGTATTCGTACATGATCCAATCCAATTTAGTGTATGCTCTGTGAATTTCATATTTTGACACCTTTTCATAGGTGGTGTTGTCATTTAACATTGTCGTCATTTTGTTAAAGTAATCCTCTTTATTCATAACAACCACACCCCCACCTTTATCGGATTTCATAACGCTGTATTTATCTGTTGTAAGTTCTTTCAAACAAAATTTTTCAACTGTAGTTAAATTGTAAGTTGTAATTCTTTCATTTTTCACAATTCTACGAATCTGAGTATCACATAACCTCTCAAATACTTGAATAATGGGGTTCTGTGGGGGTATAAAAGTGCTTTGTCTTTTTAAGGTCAAGTAGTGGTTGTCATTCTGCATACTTTTATTCTTAAACAACATCCTTAAATTCATTTTTCTAGTGAAAAGTTTTAAGTTGATCAAAATTTTACCAATATCTAATCTAAATTTAGGAACAAATTTAAACCCCTTTTTAAAAAGGTTTAAATAACTTGCATCAAACTTAAAATCAGTAAAATTATACACACTAAAACCTCCATCAACCAAAATGGAACATACACATTCATTTACTTTGTTACATATCTCATTAGTGTCGTCATCAACAATGGAAATTTCATCAATTCTCTGTACACAATGTTTGTTCTGAAAATCATAATTTAATTCAAAATCAGTGATACCCTTTGTTGGGCATCCTAGTATGACATTGTGTTCAACTGGTGTACAAATAATATCCTCCTCAACTAACGATACCATGAGTTGGTCCTGTGATTTCTGTTCAAATATTGATCGTTCTGCTGTTGCCCCCCCATACCTGTCCCTTAACCGCTCTGATCTCCTCAGAATCGGTTCTTCTAAAAAAGCTCCCTCCCCATTTTCATACGCAGCCTCATTGCATACATCAGTGTGTGGTATGTTAGAATTAATATTATGTGTATTCCAGGTATCAGCATCCACTCTATCTACCCCATCAGTTTTAAATATATACGTTTCATGTTTTTGAATTCCTTGAAATGTGAATAGGCTCTCTTACACCTATAATCATTGGTGTCTCTAGTGAGCTTATGATTTTTAGCTTCCAACCCATTTAAAATAAACTTATCATTGTCTTTAAGGATTTTATCAAAACGATTTCTATTAAAATCAAATAAAAGGTCTTGTCGAATACTTTTATCTAGTTTAGTTAGTTGCTCATCCAAAACAGACAATCTATTGTTATTATTACGTATAACGAGTTTCATAAGTTCAATGCCTGTTCTGTCGAACAGATGTGCAAGTTCAGTGAAAAGTTCAGTTCCTTCAGTGAAACCAAAAGGTAATTTGAACAACTGAAGACCTTTCGGAACCTGTCCCAATTCAATGGACCTTTCCATAAACACGTCCATTTGTAAGGATTTAAATGTTTTGAGTGCTCTCTCAAATTGCGTGAACTGTGCATTTAAACTACCAAATTCGGTAGTAGTGGTAGTCAATACAGTGCTTAATGTAGGTGCTACTAAAATGTCTTTAAGTTCTTTTACCATTCCGTTTCGACAACGTGTTTATGGAAAGATCAGAGCTGTTAAGGGACAGGTATGGGGGGGGGCAACAGCAGAACAATCAATATTTGAACAGAAATCACAGGACCAACTCATGGTATCGTTAGTTGAGGAGGATATTATTTGTACACCAGTTGAACACAATGTCATACTAGGATGCCTAACAAAGGGTATCACTGATTTTGAATTAAATCATGATTTTCAGAACAAACATTGTGTACAGAGAATTGATGAAATTTCCATTGTTGATGACGACACTAATGAGATATGTAACAACGTAAATGAATGTGTATGTTCCATTTTGGTTGATGGAGGTTTTAGTGTGTATAATTTTACTGATTTTAAGTTTGATGCAAGTTATTTAAACCTTTTTAAAAAGGGTTTTAAATTTGTTCCTAAATTTAGATTAGATATTGGTAAAATTTTGATCAACTTAAAACTTTTCACTAGAAAAATGAATTTAAGGATGTTTTTTAAGAATAAAAGTATGCAGAATGACCACCACTACTTGACCTTAAAAAGACAAAGCACTTTTATACCCCCGCAGAACCCCATTATTCAAGTATTTGAGAGGTTATGCGATACTCAGATTCGTAGAATTGTGAAAAATGAAAGAATTACAACTTACAATTTAACTACAGTTGAAAAATTTTGTTTGAAAGAACTTGCAACAACAAATAAATACAGGGTTATGAAACCCGATAAAGGTGGGGGTGTGGTTGTTATGAATAAAGAGGATTACTTTAACAAAATGACGACAATGTTAAATGCCAACAACACCTATGAAAAGGTGTCAAAATATGAAATTCACAGAGCATACACTAAATTGGATTGGATCATGTACGAATACTTGATGGATGGAGTCATTACTAAGGATGAATACAATTTTCTAAATGTGGAACATCCCATGACTCCATCCATCTTTGGCATTCCAAAAATTCACAAAAATGTTTATGATCCACCATTTAGACCAATAGTTTCTGCTAGAGGGTCCAAAACGGAGGCTATGGCTTCCTTTATTGACTATCAGTGTAAAGATGTTTTAGGTAATTTGCACCATATTGTGAAAGATTCATGGCATTGTTTGGATAAAATAAGAACCAAGCTTGTTGGAACAAATCTTGAGTTTTCGATGGTCACTATTGACATTGTAAGCCTTTTTACTGTTATACCGCACAAGCAAGGTTTAGAAATGTTTGAGGCAAGCCTACTTAAATTTGGTACATTCAGTAAAGACAAGTGTAAATTTCTAAGGGAATTGATGGAATTAGTTCTCAAAAATAATTATATATTTTTAAATGGTGAATATTTTAGACAAAAAAACAGGGGTAGCGATGGGGGCACGATGTTCCCCCATATATGCCAACCTTCTGTTAGCCCTGTGGGAGACACAAATTTTGTTTTCTTCTTGCTTTTGGGATGATGTTGTTCTCTACCTGAGGTTTTTGGACGATATCTTGATTTTTTGGAAGGGTACTAGAGAAAGATTTATTGAATTTGAATCATTTCTCAACACTACATCTACTTTTTTGAGTTTCACCAGTAAGATAGTTGATAATTACTGTGAATATCTTGACATATTATTATATAAAAACGACAGGTTAGATACCAACATTTTTCGGAAAAAAACACATTCCAATTCCTTTTTACACTTTGATAGCTGTCACCCTTACCATCAAAGGAAGAATTTAATCAAAGGACAGATGGTAAGGCTATCAAGAATTTAGTGACGACAAGGTTTTTTGTGATGAAATGAAAATATTGTCTTGTATGTTTTCTGATCGAGGATACCCAAAGGAATTGATTGACAAAACAAGTACTGAGATACGGACCAAAAGAAAACACATTTATCAACCAATTATCAAGTTTGGTATCATAAATGTTATCAGTGAGAACAGACCAACAACTGGTAATGACGCTTTAGTTATCCCCTATAATGATACATCCATGAAAATAGTCAATGCTGTAAGAGAAAGTTGGGCTTGTGTATTTATGAACAATGATGAATGTATCAACATTTTGGGTTCATGGCCTAAAATTACCTATAGTCAAGGTATGAATTTAAAAGAGTATTTTGAATCAACACAGGGTATGAATACATACCTTAAGTCCAAGATGGGCAAATGTGGTGTATGCCATGTTTGTAAATATATTAATGATGGTCCGTATGTAGTAGTCCCAAACTTTGGAAAAACTATTAGATGCCCGGGACATTGTAACTGCAAAACTAAAATGGTAGTATATCTTGCTACCTGTTCTACATGCCCAGCATACTATGTAGGGAAAACTATTAGGAAGCTTAAAGACCGAATAGGAGAACATGCAAGAGACATCAAAAAGAAAAAAGACACTAGTACACTTTATATACATAGCACAAGATGTGATAATTTTAAAAGGTTTTTATTCTTTGTGATAGACAGAATACCTTACAACAACAACAAAGGAGGGGATGAAAAGACATTATTAGAAGTTAAGGAGTGTTTGTGGCAGTTAAGATTTAATGCAAATATGTACCCTGGCATCAACGACTATATTTCCATAGCCAGTATACTCAAATACAAGTCACAATTCATATAATCATAGTTTTTATTTATTTTTTATAAGTATTTATGGTCTATTTAAATGGTATTGTTTTGTGTGTTTTTATATCAATAAATTTATATATTAATATTTACATTTTTAGTAATGTGTTAGTTTGTAATCATTATTACTTTTAACTATCACATTTATCACAAGTATTTATTATACACATTATACACATTTATATTACTATCCTTCCATAGAATTATTGATGTGAACAGTCGTTTTATATATATATATATCTATATATATATATATATATATATATATATATATATATATATATATATATACACACAAATATATATATATATTTTTTAGGGGCTACAATGTATCTTGATATATATAAAGACGTTAGATTAAATTAACAATAGATGTTTTTGTATTAGTCATAGTTGATTAACTAATTGAATAATCATCAATTGCTGCTTCTATTAAAATGAAAATTTTTGTGAATGTGATTGTACTCTGAAGATGCCCACTGTATGGGTGAAAGCGCTGAGTACTTTGTTGGTGTGTTACAAAATTTGCTAGCAATAAACCAGTGTTCTACAGTTGATTTGGTTCGTCTTGGTTGTTCTTTGTAAGTAACTTTGTGCTGTACAGTGTTCCTGTCATCGAACCTGGTACCTGGCAGTGATGATACTGTGACCGTCTCCATAGCAGCTGTCAGTGGTGTAGAGAGGAACCTTAACCTTTACTTGTTTATTGGCATTTGTTTATCAGGAAAGTCTGACTGTGTAATGACCTTTTTCAATGGAGGCCCAGGAGGAAAAGCTCCATTATAGACATTGTTTGCACTGTTTCATCACTTACAGTATGTTTCATTCATAAGCACCAGTTACATCATTCAGACATTCTTGACATCAGTTACATCACTTGCAAACAGTTTTGAGGTATACAGGGAGGTATATGCATTGCAATATCATCAGTATGCTTAGATTGTCAAGTTTTACATAGGAATATTTGTTACTGTAAAGACTTGTTCAAAATCTAGGACATAGGAAGGTAAGATAAAAAAAAGAGCAGCCCAAAGAAAGGAAAAGGGGAGGAGCTGAAGGAAGATAAAGAAGATAAAATGATAGAGTATAGTTGTGATAATAGCACTTCATATTTTGTTCTTTATGGCACAAATTCATATAAGTATATGAGTACTAGTTTAACTAGGGGTGGTGCAGGTGCACAACCATTTATCAAGTGTTTCAGTTGCCATTCAAATTCTTTAAGTCTTCTGACTATTCTTAAGTGGAGTGGAATGGTGTACCAGCTATTATTAATGCACTGCGAAACAGAGAGTATCCTGCATTGTTGGCTATAGTTATGGAGAGTAATGATTTGTCATTGGAGAGTTAGAGGTCTTGTAGTTTAAGGCTGAATGGTAATTTGAAACAGACTGAGTTCAGTCTGCTCCGTTTATGACTTGTACACACACACACACACACACACACACACACACACACACACACACACACACACACACAAAGAATGTAAATAGGGGAAAAACACGTTTTCAGTTGTGAAGAGCTTGCAGAATATGAAGTACATGACAAGCTGCAATGAGGAGGATACTGTAGAGAATTTTTCAGGCTGGAATTCTGAGAAGCAGGCCCCAAAGGCTTCATTAAAGATGAATACAAATGTTGAAGTGGATGAGGGCTTAACTGAACACTTAGATGCCTTGTTTACAGGTTCATAGGTGTATACTGGGCTAACAGCCACTAGGGCCCTTGTAAGCCTAGCTGTAAAACCCAAACTCAAATGCCCTGGAACCAGTTGTTCATACCCCAACAAGAGGAACAAACAAACTAGATCTGGTCCTCATTTAACATGTCAAACAGATGCAGTGCCACAACTGTCGGGCCCTCATTAGTCCGATCTGACCAAATATCAGTCACCTTTTAGCTGGCACTTACACCATAGCTCACAAAAGGCAAAATCAGACTAAAAAACTGCACCAAGGCTAATGCTAACTATACCCTCCTAGGTGAAAGTATAAATGCATTCCAAGCCCCACCCCCAGCTGGAAGTGGTAACTACACCAAAGCTTACACTAAAGCCCTGTACAATCACTTGCGTAAGTGTATAGACTGTGCTGTACCAGAAAGAAAGCCAGAGCCCCAAGTAAAAACAAGCTGCCATGGTGAACATCCAGCATCAACAAACTTTACAATAAACACAAAAAGTTGCTGTCCAGGAGAACAAGGGCAAGGTCCCAACAACGGAAAAGCACCCTTTTTAGCCTCAACAGGCAAATAAGACAACTTGTCAAATCCTCTAAGGGCTTCATTGAGAAAAACTTAGCAAAAACGGCCAAGGATAACCATAAGGCTTTTTACAGCTACATACGAAGCCTAAAAGGTAGGACCCAAGCATGTGCAGAACGAGTGACCAATGGTATCACACACACTGACCCCACAAAGATAGCAAACCTGCTAGCGGATAGGTTTGGCGAACATTTCACTCCCTTACCCCTCCAGACTTATAACAATCCTTCTCCCAAACTCCCCTCCACCCCCACCCTAAATGTCTGCAGCGCAAGTCATGAAAGCCTTGTCCAAAGCAAAAAAAAAAACAGTCTGTCTGGGACCAGACAGTATCATAGCATGTCTTCTAAATAAGCTCAAACATGAACTAGCTACACCATTAAGTACCCTTTTCAATCATAGCATGTGGCCTAGCAACAGACCCAGGGAATTACAAACTCATAAGCCTGATCAGCCTCATCTGTAATGTCATGGAACATATCATTATGGACCTCATAAATAGACATAGGCAACCTCCAAACCTTGGATCCTACTCAAATCTGCTTTGTTAAGGGCAGATCCTGACTGTTAAATCTGGTGGATTTCTTCGAAAATGTGACCAGGGCCGTTGATGAGGTTAAATCTGTACACACCTTGACTTGGCAAAGGCTTTCAACACAAGCAAACTGAATGTAAACCCCTTTGTTGTAAGATGGGTTGCCAGCTGGCTCACAGGCCAGGCACACACTATCAAAATGGGTGACTCCACATCAACCAACAGACCCATTATCAGCTGGCACAGGAGTCAGTGCTAGGCCCCCTACTGTTTGGTATATGCTTCTCAGAAGTTCAGGTCAAAACTAAGGGTTTGTTGCTGACCAGGTTTGCAGACGACTGCAAACTGGATGCAATTATTGAATCCCCAAATTATGTCAGTATACTGTAGGAGGGTCTTATGCTGACCAATGTCTGGTGTCTTAGTCACGGTCTCAAATTGCAAAGATATGCATCATCATTCCCTTCTACACAAACAATGTCCCTTCACACTATGAAATCAGCAATACCCTAAGTACCCACAAAGTGGTAAGGGACCTGGGATTGCAAGTTGACTGCAACCTTAACTTCAATCACCATTTGTCTACTGTAGTAAGGTAGGCTTTCTACGTAGCACACTTTATTAGTGAAGGCATTGCCTCGAGCGATAGTGCTACCCATTTCAGGGATGTAAATATAGCCTGCAACTTAAGTAGGACATGCTGAAGGGCAGATTTATCTCCCAGTGACTGCCACATCTTTGGAATAGGCTACCAGTTCATGTGAAACAGTGCACCTTTATGACACTGTTCAAGAGGAACATGGGCAAGTTGATGGGGCACCATAAATTCTTACCGGGGGTAGCACCCAAAACTCTCCTGGACATGGGCAGTTATTACTAAATACAGTGTTGGATATTGACTAGCATTTCTATGGTATTACATTGGGATGAAATGGCTAGGCTGAAATGACCTCCAGGTCGATAGCCTAGTAATCTCATATGATCCTATGAAATGTGACCCACAAGTTTGATTTATATAGGTTGTGATTTACTGACTGCCTCTGTCCATCAGAGACATAGGAGGCGGACCAGGCATACATTTCCAATTACCCATTTATTGGTCCAGGTTGACTTAAAAAGGGATAGGGAGAAACTCTGCTTCACATGGATGTCCCCATCCATGTGAAGCAGAGTTTCTCCCTATCCCTTTTTGAGTTCCATAGAATGGGAATTCTCTGAGAAACATGTCCCTGTCTCCAACATGTTCTATTTATGTCACAAGAAGCAAAATTTAGGTTTTTAATCTAATATTCTTGATGCTGATTGTTTTGTGGCTGGGCAAAAGGTTAATCAAAACAGGGTCCAGGAATGGCCCTGTATGTCAGGCAAAGAACACGTCTCAGAAGTCTGTATGGTGCCCAGTAAAGAGACAGAGCTTTGAGGTGAACATCTTAAGCCATTGAGTTTGCTCTGTATTCTTTTTGCAAGGAACCTTTGTGGACATTCCAGTTGCTGCATGCGTCTGGTCAGGTACATACTGAAGGGGGTACTGTATTCTATATTGAAGGCTGACTATGAGGTCTATTTCAGAAGTCTGAAAAACCAAAAGACTGAAAATTCAAAATACTGAATGATGGAATTTGCCCCTTCTTCACTGTTGTGTGATCTTGGAGTTGGTCTATATAGTTAGGGGGTGTGATGGACACAGGCCCCCACATGAGGGGTGCAGGGGGGCTTGCCCCCTGCATTAAAAATGTATTCAGTATTTTGAATTTTCAGTCTTTTGGTTTGTCAGTCTTCTAAACTAGACCCAACAACAGTGGTATGATGACCTCTTGGTGTAGATGCCAGGCCCTTGCTTATCAGTTGAGCAGAATAGAAAGATTTTCTTACTACTGTGGCTGCGTGCTGGTCAAAAGCTAGGTTACTGTCTGCTTGAGTTCCCAGATCCCTGACTAGTGAATCAACTTTTAAGGGTGTTTTTTTGATGATGTAGCTACCCACGGTGGTAGATTTCTCAAAAGGGATTATTGTGCATTTCTTGGTGTTGAGTTTTAAGCCATGGCTTTGGCACCAAGTGTTTGTCTGTATTAGACCTTCCTGAAGGGTGTTGTCATATAGGAGAATTCACTGACTGCTCCCAGTTTGCCATCATCTGTGACCTTGTTCAGCCAAAGACCTGTAAAATTGGCTTTGACATCTGAGACATAGATGACAAAGAGGACTGGGTCCGGCACAAAGCCCTGGGGGACGCCACTGGTGATCGGTCTCTTTGTGGAGGTGGCCTCACCAGTTCTAACCTCCTACGTCTTCTTATTAGTGAGGCACTTGGCTATCCAGTGTATTATAAAGGGGTTTATAGCTAGTTCCATAAATCTGTTGTCGGTGCCTGAGTGGGGTAGTGTATCAAATGCTTTAGCCAAATCTAGGTAGGCAGTATGCACTGTTTTTTCCCCCGTCATCCATTGCCTTGGTGACCTTTTCAAAGAAGTCTACCAGGCTCAGTAAGCATAATCTTCCTTCAGCAAAGCCAAACTGGAATGGATACAGTGTTTGGAGGTCTCCTATGTCCTTGTTAATTTCCATGACAATTGTTTCCATGGCTTAGCAAATAAGACTAATCAGACTGAGTCTGTAGTTTCCAGATTTATTGATGGTACACACTTATGAAGGAGATATCTGTTGCAGTCTTGCAGTCAAATAGCACAGACCTGTTTTAAGACTAAAGCTAAATAATTACTCTGGGGAGCTTGGTAAGTCATATTTTAGACTGTTCAGGGGCCGGTTGAGGCAGTGTTCTTGGCTTTAGTGAGAGCAACCAGTACATGCTTCCTAGTTATAGCTGGAGGTATTTTTGAGAGAATGGATAGGGGGTGACTGGGATAAAGTTGGAACTGAATTTGTCCACTAACAGGCTTGCTATATTGCCAGGTTCAGTGAATGTGGAACCATAAACCACCAATTCAGCACATTGCTGTGTGTTGCCCTTGAAGTTTCTGAAATAGCTGAAGAAGGCCTTATGGTTAGCTTCTTAGGTAAAATATATCTTAACCTTAAGATTGGTTTACCTTGACCTAATTAGCCCTCTAATTTGCCTAATTACCATGGTGATAGAGTTTCTATCTTTATGGGAATTACCCTTCCATTTTTTTTCATAATTTATTTCCTTTTGTTGTATATTCTCTTTAATTTGGGATGCCACTAAGGTGGTTTGTTTCTAGGGTTAGTCCTAGAAATGTTTCTGGTAGGTACAACAGCCTCTGTGCAGTCATTGACATGGTTGTACAGAGTTTCTGAGAGCAATTCAGGAGAGGCATTGAAGTTTGACAGTTCAGCACATCGTAAAAGGTAATTTGCTTTGGAAGAGTTCCTAACTGTTACTTGTTTTAATGGAATTTACGGAGTTGATTTTGATTTCAAAAGAGCCAGCTGCATAGTTGGACCTTACCAAGGAGGATGAGGTGCAGTATGTTGGAGCCTCTAGTGGGTGTATTCACTGTTTGGTCAAGAGTGTTTGTATTTGCCAAGTCCAGGAATCTCTGTGCCTGTAGATTTGTGGTTGGGTAAGATTCCCAGTCTATAGAAGGGTAAATTAAAGTCTCCCATGAGTAGGGAGTTAGGTTGGATGGTAAGTGTCTCCAGTAAGTCCCATCTTCTTGGGACATGGAGGGTGATGTATAGCTGACTAGGATATGGTACAGGATTTTGTCTATGGTGATCTGCACATGGAGGAACTCCAGTGCTTCATTCTCTTTGACCACTCTTGAGGTATACTTGTTATTGATGTATATTTTGACACCACCTGGTTTTTTTTTTAACCCTTATCTATGTAGCTACTGGTCCAGAAGTGTGGAAGACACTGAAACCTAGCACTGCTTTGGTACTGTGTTGCTTTAAACAATGTCTCTGTAACTGCACAGATGTTTATATTCTCGAGTGTGAGGTGGGCTTGGAGTTTTTTGTTTAAGTGCTTAGGCTCCTGGCATTGAGCAGTAAAACCTTGATGTTCAGTTGAGTTGATTTTGCTATGTTGATAGGTTTGTCAGTTTGTCGTTGCCTACAAAAGGCACTATGGAGTAGTATATAGTTTTAGCTAGTATTTGAAAGCCTAGAGGGGATAGGTGTAGACCATCCTTGACAAAGCAACGGTGGTATGTTGACCATGTCCTCCCAAGGTGACAAATATTGGATCCCCCTGACACCAGAAAGATGGCCAGTTGTTGAAGTCAATCATTTTTTGCTCATATTGTGGCATCATCCTCAGTGATGGTAATATGCTGCTGGTATCATCCTCAGTGATGCATTGTATCATTCTCAGTGATTGTAATATGCTGCTCAATGCTAGGCTCATACCAGCCTGAGACAACACAGTCTGAAAGCTCCTTAATGTCTCTGTCTTCATATAGTCCAGGGAGATACATCTCTGGTCATTTACACCTACATGCACTCTGATGGAATCATACTGGTACCTGTGGTGTAATGACTTGAGTGCAAGCGTGATTTGTCATATTCTTGCTCCAGATAAGCAACTACAATTAACTTCTCCTTGTTCAGCCTGGTTAGAGGGTCATCATTATATCTTACAAAGGAGTCCCCTATGATGAGAATCCTGGGAAGTGTTTGCTTGCCTTAGGGGTTCCACTGAGAGTGACAGTAAGTGTGGTGGTAGGTGTTTTTTTTTCTGAGTGGCTTTGGGCTTACTGAGTCATAGCTTTGACAACAGGTAATATAGACAATCTTTATTGTTTAGAAATATTATTAAGTTCCTCAGCATACTTTGGTCAATGTGTGTTTTCTGTACTGTGTGAGGTAGGTGTGTGCTTGGCTTCGACAATCAGCTTTCACTCTTATTGTATAAGTAGACCTCACCCATACTGTGTCTACTTCTTTAAGGATTAAGTGGCTGTCAGTAAACGAGATAATTGTTATATTGTCACAAGATGTTCATGTCCACCAAGAGGGCTACAGAGAAGTTAGGAAATTGCCTATCCATACTGTCCAGTCCTTTGGTTTGTGAGCTACATGGGAGTGAGATATATTATGCTAAACAGCACTAAATTCTACTAACTTTAATGTTTGCACAGTACTGAATTCAACTAAATTTGTTACTGGTGCCACTTGACTCCTGACTACCTGCTCTAAGGTTGCTGGCACACAATGTATTGTGCTATGTTACTGCTTTACAGCGTACAGTTTTATGAGCTGTTCTTTCTAGGTGGTTGCTATTGTAGAGGGCACTGCTAACTCTCACAATTGCACAAAATTTATAGCACAGAAAAAAACAGAAAACTAATGAGCCCTATGGCCAACCAAATAACTACAGAGTTCCTTTGTGTACTTCCCAACTCAGATAGACTAGACAAGCAATTCCTGCCACAAGATGAATAAACCCAGTCCTGCAAATGTAAATATACAGTAGAAGGAGTGCAAGATGACCGCCATTCTGTAAGCAATGCATATCTACAGCTCTTCAAATATCCGGAAGAAAATCTAACCCTGAAGGACATACCACGAGTTTTCTTACATTAATTTTTGGCTAAAATTAAAATTACTACAGTTGATTATCGCTTGAGAGGTGAATGAACATGAGGAATTAAACAAATCAACAGGATTAGAACTGATTGACTGTCTGACTCTGAAAAGAGAACTAAACAAAGGAACTGTGTCTGATCAGTAACTTGGCTTATTTACTATTTAGTTATAATAAGTACTGCATCACTTTGCAATGTCAAAAGAAGACAAAAATATGGAAACAACAACAACTAAAACCAAATTATCAGAACTTCAGTCATCAGAAAAAGATTTAACTTCGAAAAGGCAGAAGATCACAAAACAGCAGGAACTTCTAAAATCAGGAATGAAACATAAACCGGATCAGCTGGCTAATATGGAAGATATTAAAACTGCTCTGTTACCCATCCAAAAAGCTTTGAAAGAACTATATCTAATCCGGTACAATCTTTTGGTACTACATGCAGTCAAATTCTAGAAAGGATGGATAAAACAGAAGCCAGAATGTCAGAACGAAGACAGAATAACACTGCTTGCTAAAAAAACAGACATTCATGACCTAGATATTCAGTCTATGCAAGACAAAATTCTGGACTTGGAGGCACGATCCAGGAGGAATAATATAATTATCAGAGGGATACCAGAAACTATTCAATATAATGATTTAATTTCAACTATCACACAAATATTTGCAACGTTGTTCAATGACTGATATGGCTAAACAAATTGTAATAGAGAGAGCTCATAGAGCTCTCAGAGAAGCTCAAGCTTCAAATATACCTAGACCAGTATTCGTTAAAATACTTAACTACCAAGACGTAAACAAAATAATACTAACTGTAAAAAAGAATGGAGGTTATATTATGTGGCATAATAATAAAGTTTCCATGGCTCAGGATTTACCATTACAAATAAGGCAAGCTAGACAAGCACTATCTGCATATAGGTTCATACTAGGCTATCTGCCCAAGGGCATTTATAAACCTAGCCCAGAGTTTTGTGGCTTTCGCTACCCCTTTATTGCAAGTTTCTCATCGAAAAACACATTAAATTTCAAATGAAATACCCTAACACATTAATTTTTACAGTCGATGGTTCCAAATATTCCATATCTACAAAAAAAGAAGCAAAAGTTACCTTTTTGAAGATTTTTAAGTCTCTTCCTGCTTCAGAAGCCTGATCTAACCATCCAGTCCGACTGCCATAACGTGGATACTTGGATTTGCTTGTTGCTAGGACTCGAGGCTTCTAAATCCTTTGTTTGTCCTTTAGTGCACCAGGCCTCTTGGAAAGCAGTTATTTCGTTTTTTTTTTTTACAGCTCCTGATCGTCTACGAGGATCTTCCGAGATTTTATGGCTTCTACGAACTGTGCTCCTTCACGAATCAACAGGAAATCCTTCTGCTGCTGCTGAGGGTCCGTTTTCGATGTGGCACTTCCAGAAGTCCGTTCGCTTAATGGTTTCCCACGTCGCGAAGTCGAGGACAAGCTTACAAGATCAGGAATCAGCAATTCAGTTTGGAAGAAGGGAAAAGTTATTTAGACTGCAATTTTGATATTCGTGGACATTTAAAGTATGTAAGGTGTATTTAGTTATCCAAAGTAAGCTCTGAATTCATTCAGATATGCAAACAATTTAGTTCATGTTGTAGATGCTTAAAATGTGTTAAGTGATTGTTTAGAGGAAATACAGCTTTTAGCATAATTTTAATAGCTGAAGATAGATTTAAGAGGAAATACAGGCTTTTAGCATAATTTTAATAGCTGAAGATAGATTTAATGTGTGTAGCATTTAGTTTTTTTTTTTTTTTTTTCCTCTTTCTTTCAGGAATATCATGCTGAATGTTGATGTTACTAATAAGCTTGTAGAATATTTCATTGCTGCTATGTTCTAATATTGTAAATGGTTAGATAATGAGATGGTCTGTGAAGGGGTATTTAGCAGTTAAAGAGACCGTGAGATGTTACACTGTTGGTTCTTCAGGAATGTGAGGGAGGTTTTGGTTATGTATTAATATCTTAATTTAGGGTATAACATATATAAGTTAGTTTAAATTTTAAGTATACGATCTAGTTTAATGATATTAGTATAGTTAGGGTTAACATAAAGGTAGTTATCATATTGTTGGTTCCGACTATTATGAGAAATGTAGTACTTAATTGTTAAGTATTTACTTTTCTTTAGTTTCTCTCTCAAGTGATAATACATCCGGTGAATTATCTTTAATTTAATAATTCTACTGTTTAACATGGGTTAGTGTCTCATATTTGATTACTCTAGATTTAAATGTGGTTGTTAGATATCTTATTGAGACACAACCAGTTATTATAAGTAAACAAACATTTGAGATTTATCAGAGAAGAATAATAGTAACTGTATGTGTAGTTAAGACCATTTATTTGATATGTTTAACTAAATAGTTTGTTCAAGAGGTGTAGAAATCTATCAGTGTTTATTAGGGAATGTTTTGGTTAGTCTTTGTAGAGTTAGATGTAGCTTTTATAGGTTTTTTGCATGACTTTGATGTTATATTTTTTAAAGTAAAGAATAGATATTTAGTAAGGTTATTTACCCGTGAAATTCTTAACGTTGTAAAGAACCTATGTATGTCCTGGTCCAGGGGGATAGTGGATAGGCACTGGTGTGGGACGGGATTTCGAGATTGCTTCCAGACAATATATATTGTGCTAGTATATTTGAATTTATTACGGTTTCTCAATTTTAAAGTATACTTAAACGAATTAAAGATCTTGGTATGTGGATAATAGATTCATGGAATACTAAAGGGCTCCAGAACATGAAAAAAAGGAAATTATTTTTTCATTTATTTCTCCAGACAAAGGCATATTTTATTTTACTGCAAGAAACCCATTTGGCTAATGACCAATGGGCAGTTATTAAGGATAAGAAATGGATTAGAGAGGTAGTAGCGTCAGAAGGGACAACTAATAGTGCAGGAGTTGCTATCATTATTAAAAGTCAATATCAAGAGAAAATTGTAGATTCTAAAATAGACAAAGAGGGAAGATGGTGCTATGTGATTTTTTCATCTATCCTTTATGGTAAACCTGTCTTGCTTCTTAATATATATGCCCCGTGTACCAATCAACAACTTTTTATAGCATCACTTTGTTATCCTTAATCAATATAATAATTATTATATAATAATAGGAGGGGATTGGAATACGTATCAAGATCCCAAATTGGATAAATCAAGTTCACACAGGTCTTTTAATAATCAAGCAGTAATAACATTAAAGGAACTTAAAGAATATTTTAAACTATATGATCCTTTTAAATATACAAACAACCAAATAAATACAACTAACAACATTTTTTTCAAGTTGTCACAAAATGTGGTCTAGGATAGATTTTTTCTTGATTTCAGATGTACTAATTAATTTAGATCCCTGTGTGTCCATACAAGCTCGACAATTATCGGATCATTCTAGAATCACATTAAGTTTTAACAAAGACATTAAAAATAGTCTACGGCATAGAGGTTATAATTGGTCTCTAAATCCAAATTTATTAAATAAAGAAGAAATAACCCATGAAATTCAAGAGACTTTTAATCTTCTACTAGTTAACTTTTCCAAACAGCGACATCCATCTGATATAGAATGGGCAACAACCAAAGCACAAATAAGGGGAACTTTTCTTCAAAAAGCTACTTATTATAAGAAAATACAAACTAGAGACATACAAGAACTGGAATCTAAAATTAAGTTATTTGATCAGGACTTAATTAGGAATTATAACAAACAAACTGAAACGGAATTATTAAAATGACAAAAGGATCTGTTTCTGCTTCAAAATAGTAGGTTGTCGTTTCATGAACATAAAATAGTGTTAAAATATGCCAGTCATATTCAGACCCCATCGAAAGCATTGGCTCGTATCATTAATCAATCAAAAATACCTTCTCAAATTCCTGAAATACAGTTTAACAATAAAAGATATACTAATACTGAAGATATTACGAATACCTTTGAATTAATATTCTCTCAAATGTATGGTGATCATCAGGGATTACTTACAAATAAGATTAACAATGATTTTCTGCAGAAGATTATCTTTCCGAAAATTGGTGATGAATCTCATGTGGGTTTAATTAAGCCAATTTCCTCTGAGGAGATAAAAGATGCAATTAATAATTTGAAACCCCATAAAGCTCCAGGACCGGATGGTCTGACTGCAGAGTTTTACAAAACCTTTTGTGATATTCTAGGTAAAATACTTCCGCATATTATATAATCAACAATAAAATTAATGATCCACACTTTAATGCTTTGAAAACAATTCTTACACCTAAAGAAAATGCAGATCTTCAAAACCCGGATAACTATAGACCTATTTCACTTTTAAATACAGACATGAAAATTATGACATCTATTTTAGATAATAGATTGAAAAAGGTAATAAATTTAATAATATCTAATGAACAAGCTGGCTTTATAAACGGCAGACAAACTACTGATAATACGTTATCACTTCATACACTAATTTCTTATGCCAGTCATAGAAATCTTAATGTTTATGCACTCATAATTGATGCACAAAAAGCTTTTGATAGTTGATTTAAAATTTTTGTTTGATATTTTACCATACTTCAATATACCCCAAGACTTTATTTTAACATTAAAAAAATTATATAATAATCCTTATACAACTTTATACATTAATAAAAACTCTTCTAAAAGAATACAAATTAAGAATGGAATGCGTCAAGGCTGTCCGTTATCTCCTATATTATTCAATTTATACTTAGAACCATTATTTTTACATATTAAGCAAAATATATATCATAATGCCCCAATAATCTATGGTACTAAAATATCCATGGCTGCTTTTGCTGATGACCTTAATATTTCCTGTACGACGCCTGTTTCAGATACCAAGAAAATACTAAAAGTAGTGGAAGATTTTGCAGAGATATCCAATTACAAAATAACTCTTAGAAAAACCAATTTATTTCCTTTAAAAACGCCTAAACCCTTTTCGCTTTTACCATTGGTAGGTCAGTTAAAATCCGAAGAAAAAATAAAATATTTGGGTATTGTTTTTTCCACAGATAATAGAGATTTTTATGTGAATAATATTAAGCTGATTTGGGATCATATATGGTCTGATTTAAAAAGATGGAATAATCTGAAATTACCAACAATGGCAAAGGTTTCAATCATTAAAATGAATGTACTCCCCAGAATGTTATATATTTTTCGAGCTTCTCAAGTCTCAATTTCTAAGAAATTCTTTAAACAAATTTATACAGAATTAGCTAAATTTGTATGGGAGCCTAAGAAAACTAGAATATCTTATGATAAATTGATGACTCCGAAAAATAAGGGAGGTTTAGACTTGTCTAACTTTGGGTTGTATTATTTAATAATAAATTCTAATAGAATCTTAAGAGTGGCTAACTTTGATATATGCAGTAGTAAATGGTCACCTAAGTGGTTGGTTCTGAACTATAAACATGCTGTTAGTTTGGGTATTAACTCTAAGGTATTACCCTTTTTACAGAAAGATACCTTCAAATTGTATGCTTTGATGGAGCATATTAGAGTATACATAATATCGTTACAAAATTTGTTTCAATCTTTAAATCTCTTGCAATATATGATGACTTTCCAACCCTTTCACAAGAATCCGAATTTGAAAATCAATAATCAATTGATAGATCTTAAAAAAATTTCCACTTATAGTTAATCTAACTGTACTTAATTTATACCCTTATCTTGGTATCTCAATACAAGACACGTTAAAAGAAATGAGCCTTCCTAAATCTTATTTAATTATAATGAGACAATTAAAGGATTCTTCCATAAGTTATTTTAATGATTTCAGAATTAAGGAAGAAGATTTAACTAATTGTTCAAATTTATGGAAAACTCTTATGCAGGACTCTAAATATATAACATCTACATATAATCTGGTAAAAGACTTCAAATATAAAAACCAAATACTCTTGTCAAAATACTGGAAGGATAAAATAGCATTGATTGATGATGATAAAATATTAAAAGCAATTAACCTAACTTTAAAATCAGTATCTCTCCAAAATTTATTATTTACGCAATTGATGATATTTAATAATGTCTATTACACTCGTCTCACTCTGCATAAATTTAATTCCAAAAATTCACCTAAATGTCCATATTGTATTGATCAAACGGCTGACCTTTTACACATGTTCTGGAGCTGTAAATGTATATTTAAACTTCGGAACTCTTTAAAAATTCAATTACAAAAAATGGGTTATCAGCATTCCACACTTTATTGGGAATTTGATTCTACATATCCGCCAAACAACTTGGACAGATCCCAAATGATCATACTTATAAATATTTTCTTATTAATGAAGCTTTATATAGCTATAAATTGGTTGAATCCATCCCAGATTTCATGGAAAAACTTTAAAGTGTAGCAATAAAACATATTCTAGCACATAAATTATTAATCAAAGATCATAAGAAAAATATAAATAATCCGAAAATCTGGGAACAAATCTTTAATACTGTGTTGGCTTAATGTTCCGAATCCAGTTATCCCCTGGAAGTACATACTTAAGTTGGAAGTCTGTATTAATAAGCCTGTATATTGATACCGGATCTTTTAATACTCTTTTCCAGAATTTTATTTCAATGTATAATGATCTTATTTAACTGTTGGAAGCATTCATCTATATAATGTATATATATATATATTGTAGCATTGTTGTTATAAGTTTCTTTTAGATACTGTTTTCCTTTTCGTTTTTTTTTTTTTGCTTTGTGTATTATTGTATTAACAACTGGAAAATAATAAAGATTTATTATTGAAAAAAATATATATATATACAGTAGAAGAAACCCACAAGTGCAGTGCTACCACAGACCAGTTAAACAACTAGCTGGAAGTCCCTTGCTGAAAGCAGTTTCATGATGGTCTTACAGCAGTTTCAGTGAGAGGATGAATAATGCACATATAAAAGCAGGAAACAGTAGTTATCACTCAAAATAACTCAGCAATCCAAAGGTGCATAATTTTGTCTGGATGGTACTCGATACAAGTAAAAAAAAACTTCTTGAATGCAGGTTAGGACTCCATGCTTTGCTGAGCTCCTAGAAAATGAGCAGCAGACAATATGTAGGAGGTGTACTCGAGCAGTACTGGTTTGCTGGGTGGGCAATCACTGCCGTAGATCTGTGGAAAACAGTGGGTGGGAAGAGTACATAAATAGCTGCAACAGTGAGAGAATGGAGGGGAGGGACTTTGGAAATCAGATTATCATAAGGAGTAGAAGCCAGAGGCACAGCCTTATTATAAGACAACAGCAATGGGTGGCAGGGTAGGGGAAACAGGCTAGCTAGAGAGGCATACAATCAAATAAAGGCAATATTGGAGCTCTTTCAGAAACTTTAGCATAGTGTATTAGTGGGGGATGGAGCAGACACAGAATGCAACTTTAACTAGGCAGAATATTAGCAGAATATACAAGCACTGAAGAACAAACTGTAGCAGGGACCGTTCTCTTACTGTTGACCTTATACTACAGTTTAAGGCACCAGACTATGTAGAAGTTTGCCAGTTGCACTTTTTCTGGAAGAAATGCAATAATAGGTTCATAGATGGTTGCTAGGCTAACATCCCTAGAGCCCTTGCAAGCCTAGCCATATTTATCCAGAGTTGCACCATTTGTCAGTGGCTAGGTGAGTGAAGTTCACAGAGGTTGAGGTCTGTGATAGTTAATGGTGACTTCCTCTGTCCAGGAGGCACATGGACACACCACCCCAGGAGTGAATTTGCTGTCACCCATCCATTGATCTAAGTTGCATTTGAAGAGAGTCAGGAGGGCTCTGTTTCATGAGAACTGGAAACTTGTTCCAGAGAAGTGCCACTCTCTGGAAGATGCATCTGTCTCTCCAGCATGACATGTTCATGTCAGAGGCTAGGTTAAGATCCCTGGAGTGAGTGGCCCTCATGCAGTTTGATTTACGAATGTGTAGCATTTCCACCAGGGCTGGGTTAGACACTGCCATGTAAGCCAGGCACAGGTCAACCCTTAGCAACCTGTAGGAGACGGAATACAGTGACAGGGCTTTCAGTCTTCCCCTGTAAGACTTGTTTTGTGTACCCTGTAATTTCTTGATGAGAAACTCTATGGTCTCTGCAGTTGTTGCAGGTGTCCATTGATGTACATGCAAAAAGGAGCATTGAACTAAGGTCCTGGTCTGGTGAGGTCCGAATATAATATAATTTATAACATCCTTAGATCTCAATGTGATGTCTTCACTTATAAGATGTACCATATAGAAGGATTTCTTTGTTACTGTGGATATGTGGTGGTCAAAGTTCAGATTGCTGTCAACCTGAGTACCCAGATCACGTACCACAGGGTCTAAACATGGGGGGGGGGGGTTGCTGTCTATAATGTAATTAACAGGGATGTCACATTTCCCAAAGGGAATAATAATGCATTTTTTTGCATTTAGTAAATGGCTGAGATTCAAAATTTTGCAGGAGTACACAGATCTGCCACTACTCTGAATTAAAACTACAAGACTTTGGGCTAGCAGGATTTAAAATGCAAATGGATAACTTTTACAAGTAATTCAACTTGTGTAAGTAGAAGTGTGGAATAACTGAGAAACAGTCTTCCCACAACTTTGTTTTGTAAAAATACACAAGGTTCATCACTAAGAAAATACAGGGTATAACCAACATGTCCTGTGTGGGTAGACTGAAAGCCTTTTCCCTTTACTCTGTCTCCTGTCAACTGTTAAGGGGGTGACCTGTGCCTGACCTACAAGGCACTCACAAATCAAGCCTTGATGGAGCTTCTGCACATCTGCAAAGCAAGCAATCTGAGGTTCACCCATTCTAGGGATCTAAACTTAATGAATCAAGCAGAACATACTGGAGAAAGAGGTGCGTCTCCCAGAGATTGACCCTCCTTTGGAACAGGCTTCCTTTTCATGTTAAGCAGAGTCCTTCCCTGACCCCTTTTCAAGACCAATCTGGCTCGATAGATGGGAATCGAAAATTCACATCCAGGGTGGTGCCTATGTCCCTTATGGATAGGGGCAATATTTAAGAAAAAGCTCCAAGATATGTAAAATACTCATGGCATAGGCATAAACCTATGCCATCCTCCTGTCCATAGGGGCCATATACTGGGTAAATAAGGTTATATTGGCTAGGCGTGTAAAGGCTCTTGAGCCTTTAGTATTCTCCTATGAATCTATAACACTGAGGTCCCAGAACAAACTTTAAAATGCAGACAGATGGAACAGAAAGAAATAAGTATAAAGTGCTATGGCCACACAGGTCACCAAGTGCAACTCAAATATTTAAGCAGAATTGAAATAATATTTATTTATTTATTCATTTGAAAAGCTAATTACTCTCAGTTCCTCATCTCTCCACATCTTGGATAAAAGACAGTTGAAAGATTGGTTTGAGAATTTGGAGGTGAAGGTAGACTTTCGTAAAAAGAATGTCAGTTTGGAAGATTGGACATTCAGGAAAAATCTCTTGAGTTATTGGTTTCCTTGAGACGATAAAAGATTGAGACTAGTCATTGTTCATGCACCAGTACCTTGCTGTTTGGTCACTATCCCAGAGAGCTCCTTTTGATTTAACTGTGTACAGAGATTGCTGATGCCAGGAGCAGTAATAAGCACTGAGACCTAGGCACATTCTGATGCCCCATACAATTTGCACTCTTATGCAACAGATCTTGATGTAGTTTGGAAACCAGTGATGGTGTGTGAAGTTGGAGTCAAAAGAGTGTTCATTATTCAAGACAACTATGCTTTCTCTTGCTAAAAGAAAGGCAAGATCTAGGGAGCCATGTGAGAGTGTAGGATGAAGAGAATATACTTTGCCTCCTTTATTCATCTTTAAGATTCTCCTGCCTACTGGTAGTACAAGATTCACTGAAGTTTGGGTTACTGCTGCCTTTTTGAAAAGTTTGACACCAGAACAGTCTGGAAGAGAAAGAGCAATCTGGTAGAGTAGAATCGGAGTCTGAGGGTACTAATCAAGAATGTTTCAAGAAAGGAATTGCAGAAAATTTGATATATAGGGGTAGTCTAACTGGGCAAAGAGTTGCCCCTTTTCAGTGGAGTCAAGGAGAGAAATACTGCAGAACATTTTATATAAACTATTTCTTAAGTACATAAAAAAGGGGGTTATGGTTAGAAATGTAGCAGAAGAGTAAACAATTTGAAGTGTAGACTCTGTTTAAAAAGGACGTTTGAGAAATATCTTCATAAAAATAACTTAGAACAAAAAACTTGATACTTCATAAATAAGGTCAGTAAAAGGAAATCCCTGGAAATTAAGGTAAAATGTTAGGGAATTAGCGATACAAGAAAGTAGAGAGCAGCAGTTATAAAGAGATGAGTTTAAGTTTCAAACTTTCTGGAGAGGGGGAAGTTAAATGTATATGATGGAGTATAGTATGGATGTACACAGCAGGGTAGTGTTGGTAATACTAATGTAGAAGTAGTTGAAAAGAAACATAGGAAAATATAGTGATAAGCTATTAGGCGATGGTTAGATATAAACACATGAGAATTTCTAAGCAGAAGTTAAGTTGTTCTTCATATTAATCACTGCTGCAGTAGCCTAAGCTATATTGGTTTTATCCTGCATATAGGATACAACAGCCAGCCAGCTTCCAAAGCTTCAGGTAATCTTCTGCACGGCCACATCGTTAATCAGTTTGAGCTGAGCTGATTCAAGACTGGTTTGGGCTGCAAGACCTTCAAAGCTTTTCTGCTGCTGCGAAGAATGCTCCTCTGCAGGCTTTCAAGGATTGATGGTCGGCTAATTGCTGGGCAAATCAGATCCCTCTTTGGGGGGAGGGACTTAATTTTACTTTTTAGTAGTTTAAACAAGGATTTTTTTTTTTTTGTAAAAACTACTTTAAAGCTACAGGACAGTGTTTTTATTGACTGCTATGTTATTTTTATGTACTTTTAAACAGGAGTGCACTTTTTTACTTTTGTTATAAATAGCTCTTAAAAGTTGTTAAAACTACTTTTTCTGTGGAGAAATTGTATTTATTATATTGTTTGGAGCTGAATAAAGTGTTTAAAGTAATTTTTACTGTGCTTTTTGCGGGAAAAAGTGACATCTCTTTTTTGCTGCTTTCCAATTCTACCATCTGTTGCTGCCAAGCTTCCCTGAGAGACAAGCACGATTTTCAGCTTGACCATGGAACAAACTACTAGTCCCTTGGTCAGACCTTCTTCCAGCCACAAAAAAGAAAAAGTTAACTAAGCAGTCTTAGCCATCACAGCAGGCTGGTTATTTGCCACAGGTAGGTGACTCAGCTATAGCCAAATCTGGTTCCTAAGATCGCACATCTTTTTCCTCCGATGCCTTTTCACATTGCCTTGTTAACTTTTACTTCTTTCAGTGTGCTGTCCTTCCATTTCATTGTTGCAGTATTCCTTACATTAGGGATATCCTGCCAAGGGCAGCCTGACGACCAGACAGTATACCAAAGGCTTAGGTTGCTTTAAGGTACACGGTACATCACACACATGCTCCTCGCATAGCATAGGGCATAAAGGTGATGTCTGAGCGTACAATTCTCAGAACTTCTTTACCACCAGTCTGAATGCAATTGCTTGATCATTGGTCTTGATCGCCCATTCCATTGCTAGTTCACCAAGCTGTTACAGATTAGTGCCCCTTTGAGTTTTTTTTTTTTTTTTTTTTTTTGGTAATACTTATCTATATTTTATTGTTGCTTGTCGGGTTTCATGTCATCCAAGAAGGGTAAATGCCAGTGTGGGAGACAAATTCCCCATAAAGACCGCCACAAACATTGTCTGTTTTGCCTTGGTGCCATGCATGACCATATGTCCTGTGCTATCTGTTAGGCCTTTGTACCTAAAACCCTTTGTAGTAGACTTTCTTCTATGGTGCTGCATCTTGAAAATCAGTGTCTTAAGCTTCTTGCGAAATACACGATGGAGGGAGCATCCTGCTCAGAGGTACAGCTGTCACTGAAGAAGGCCAAGAAGCCTAGGCCAGAATCTTCTGCTGTTCAGCCTCTGCTGGCTGTCTCTCCCAAGGAGATTAAATGCACAGAGGTTCGCCCGGCTTTATCATTGGATTCCTCTGACGTGACAGGGTTGGAGGCCAGCAGGGATCCAACTTTAAGTATGTCTAAGGAGTATTGCAGACATCCGTTTTGGACATTCCGGGGGAACCATAGCTGATTATCTCCAAAAGGCCTAGGGGTGTTCCTCAAATATTAGTCTGAGAAGTCCTTACTGCCATTATAGAATGCCGTCCTGGGTCAGAGCCTTCCAAATTTTATAAGTCAGGCATCCCATTGAAGAAAAAGCAAAAGACTAAACATATTACTCGTGCTCCTAAGGATCCACAGAGTGAGTGGCAGGCCTTCACTCAGGTCTTGTTTAGTGCTTTGATGGCATTGAAACCTCCTCAGGGAGTTTCTGTTCCAGCCCCCTCCCTGGTCCTCTACTCCCCTTAAAAGACCAAGGGTACACAATTCCTCTCAGGAGGAGCTGGATTTGGATGAGGACTCCCTTGCTTACTTCTCAGATTCGCTCTCCTTTGGACTATGGAGCAGAAGAGGAGGAATGTACCAGTCCTGATATTCCCTTTAAAGAGATTTCTTTTGTGGACACTATCTCCAGGATGATGGAGTTCTTTAAACAGGGTTGTGCTCAGGTTTCTGATGTACATAAAAGATATGAGTTGCTGCAATTGGATTCTCCTAAACTTTCTGCTGTTCCTCCTGTTTTGGCTGCCTTGTCAGATGCATTTTCCAATGCTTCTAAGACTCCAGACTCTCAGCCCCTGCTACCAAGAAACCTGATAGATTCTACAGGGTTCCTGAGGACTGTCAATTTCTGTACAAGTGTCCTCCTGCTGATCCCCTTGGAGGTGTCTGTAGCTTCTGACAAGCCCTTTCAATTGTTTCCTTCTCCCAAGTTACTGGCCTCTGATAAAGATAGGACCATGGAAAGGCTAGGCAGGAAGGTTTACACCTCTGCTGCCTTGGCTTTTAGGAGTGTTAACTATCCCACCCATATGTCCAGGTACTTGTTGGCTCTCCTATCCCAGGCATGTCAGGTTATTTCTGACCTTCGAGATTCTCAGGGTAAAACTTCTGCCCCTTTCCTGTTAGGGACTTTCTCCTAGGTGGCTCATCATTCCATGAAGTGTAGTTATGATACAGCAGATGCTTCTTCTAGGGCTGTTGCTTTTGGGTCTGTGATGAGGTAATCTTGGCTTCAAATTCAACCTTTGCCTGATGATAGTAAGGATAATTTGATGGATGCCCCTCTTAATGATAAACACTTATTTTGTGAAGCTGCTGTGTTTACGTCCCTTCAGGATAGGGGCACGACTTTACAGGAACTTAAACATGCATTTGTTTCTCCTGTGCCTAAATTTCAGAGAAACTACCCCAATCAACCAGCTTTTGTTCGCAGGCAATCTCGTCCTCCTCCTAAGGGTAAAAAGGGTGGCAAGCGAGCTCCTCCTGCTAAGGCTACTCAGACTTCTGGGCCTCAGAAATCTTCTTTGCCAGATAAACCAGGTGCTGTCTGACTATCCTGTTTCTTCCCAGCCACTTTCCTCTTTCTCTTCGCCCCCCCCCCCTCTCTCTCTCTGTCTCTCTCCTGTTTGGCAACAGATTACTCAGGATTTCTGGGTCCTGTCCATTATTTGCCAGGGGTATTTCATGATTTGGAAATCCCTCCTCCCCTTTTATCGATATTCCTCAGCTCCCTCGGGAACAACTGTCCTCCTTTCTAGAGGTTCTTTGGAACTTTTTGACTCCCGGTATTATTTAAGAGGTGCTTGCGTCCCAAAGGGGGAAGGGGTTTTACTCCAGGATGTTTCTAGTTCCCAGAAAAGAGGGTAATTGGAGACCAGTTCTAGACCTCTGTCATCTAAACACTTTACTGAAGGTACTGTCCTTTCAGATGTCCCTCTTTTGCTTCGTCTGGTTTGTATGGCATCTTTGGATCTTAAGGATAGTTATCTACATATCCTGATCCATTCCCTTTTCAGAAGTTTTTACATTTCTCTGTTGCTTCCTGGCATTTTCAGTTCTCTGCTTTGCCCTTTGGACTTTCTACTGTCCCAAGGCTATTAACCAAATGCCTCGTTCCTGTGATTGCTTTTTGCAGGATTCAGGGGACCCAAGTATTTCCTTACTTAGGCAATTCTATTTCGGGCATCCTCCCCAGAGATCCTGTTGCAAAATCTGCACTTTGCCGTTTCCCTTCTGCAAGCCTGGGGTTCACAATAAACTTCAAAAAGTCTTTTCTGAATCCTTCTCAAGAACATGTTTTTCTGGGATGCAGGATACAGACTTTGCCTGTGTTGGCATCCCTGCCTGCTTTAAAGCCATTAACACTCTTTTCCTTTTTTCAAACTCTTCTTCCTCTGGCCTGTATAACAGCCAGGGAGTTTCTTAGAGCGCTGGGGTTCATGGCATCTGCCATCCCTGTGTTTCCTCTGGCCAGACTCAACGAGAAAGTTTCAGTGGCTTCTGGAGTCAGTTTGGCTTCAACATGCGCATCACCAGGAATTTGTATTTTCTCTTCTATCTTGTTTCAAGAAAGAACTTCACTGGTTGATCCAGCAGTTGTCTCTAAGTCCAGGGCTCTCTTTTCATCCCCCTGTTCCCTCTTGGAAGCTGTTCACAGACACTTCAGACTTGGGATGGGGAGCAGCTTTTGGCTCCCTAAAGGTGCAGGGGGTCTGGTCGACTCAACGGACAAAACACATCAGTGTCAAAGAGATGAGAGCTCTTCTGCTGGCGTTTCAGGCTTTTCATCCTCTTTTTTTTTTTTTTTTTCTTTTCTCCAGGACCTCTTAAGATATTTATAGACAATACCAATGTGATGTACTATATCAGTAAAATAAGTGGGGGGGACAAGATCTTCTCTTTGCCGGTTGGCACTCAGTGTGGGATCTTGCTATCCAGTAGCAAGTGACTCTTCATGCAGTTTACATTCCCTCAGGTCAAAACATTGTGGGATACTCACAGCAGGTCCTAATTCAATCCCACAAATAGATACATTACAGGAATGTGTTTCTGGACATTGTCCACCAGGGGGTACTCCTGAATTAGATCTTTTTGCCTCCCCTCTGAACAGACAACTTCCTCTGTTTTGTGCCATAGTCCCAGGACCTCTGGTTAGGAAGGTGAACACCCAATCTTTTTCTTGAAAGGGGATGTTTCTTTACACTTTCCCTCCCCTTCCCCTCATTCCAAAAATTCAAAATTCAACAGGATGCTCCCAGAATCTTGTTGGTGATTCCCTTTTGGGAGAGAGAGCATTGGTTCCCCCTTATGCATTTAGCCAAGGGCAGTCATCACAAATTACCTCACAGGGTGGACCTGCTCACACAAGATAAGGGATCCCTCATCAGATCTTCCAGAATGGCTGCACATTGAGTAACAGCTTGTTTCTAACTCTCCCAGTGTGAAAACAGAAACTCAGCAAATGTACCCAGTAGACTTGTTTTTATGGATAAATTTCAGTAACTGGCTAGTAAGGTCACTGCCTGGATGCCGTGAATAAAGAAATACAGAAAACCTGGAAAAATCAGCTACCAAAAGTGAGGAAGGAACACTGACTGGTGAGAGAGCTGCAGCTGTTCAGGAAAAAGCAATGCAACCTTCAGACATGACTTCCAGTAGCATACAGGAAGACAACTCCATACAGACCTGGTTAAAGTAAACAAAACACTGATGGCTATATCAATACAAACAACAAAAGACTGGAAAAAAAATGGAAGAAGCTTTAAATGGATATTTAGATGAGATGATAAAGCAGCAAAAATCAAAGATTGAAATAAAGAAAAGGATGTCTGAATATGAGACTGCTAAGGAAGAGATGTTTCAAAAAATAATAGAATTAGAGGACAGATCATATAGGGTAAACATGAGATTTTCAGGTGTACCAGAGAAGCTAGAAGGAACAGACTGCATTAATTTTATGAAAGTACAAATAAGCAACTGGACTGGTATTCCACAGCAGGAGTTGTTAGTTTAAAGGGCACATTGTGTGTATACTCCAGACCTGGCTATAAGAAAGCAACCTAGACCTTTAATAGTAAAGATGCAATCCTACCAGGAGGAGGAGGAGTCAATTCTGACAAAATTGTGGCAGAAGGATAAAGTACTAAAAGTGGGAGACAGCAGAGTGTTTGTGGAAAATGATTACTCACTGTACACCAAACAGAAGAGGAGCACATTTATTCCACTATTCAGGAAATGTTGAGATACAGGTGTGAGATTCAAACTGCTGTGTCCATCTGTCTTCAAGGTATTCTTTCCTGGAGGGACAAAGTCATTTTGTGATGAAGCATATGTTAAGGAGGAAATCCAAAAGTTTGTCCAAGAAAGTTAGTTGTGAAACCGATGGAAATTCTGCTTCTTGTTTTTCTGGTAATAAAGACCACCAAGAGACTGTTCCTGTGAAACTTTTTCCACTGTTTCAATAGAAGGTTTGGAAAGAAGGAAGGGAGCAAGAGTGTTGACTTGAAGAATCAAGAGTATGTTGGAAATGAAGCAGAGACCAGCTTTTGGAGATGAACATTAATAAAACCAGTAACTGAATATGGGATTATAATGCAATAATTACAGGGGTCCAGGGAAGTAAATAGTGCAGGAAGAAATAGCCAGGGAATTGTTATGGCTAGGCTTGTATAGGCCCTAGGGCCGATAGCGTAGTACCAACCTATGAACCTATAATTATATTTGTGAAATATGTCAGAACAAGAAAATCTGGAAATATTGAACTTTTTCCAGTTTGTTGGACTTGTGGGAGACTCTAAAGCATACTCCCTACTTCATGTCATTAATGTTAGGAAAAGTGCTTTGGGAGGGGCAAGAGGAGTGAGAAAGTTAATTGTAAGTAAATATTATTTTCCTTAAATAGTACCAGTTTTGGGATGTAGTTTTCTTTGCATGCACTAAAGCTTTTTTCAGTTATTTTTATGTGTAATGGGGATTATAAACAGGTTCTACTATTCTTTTTTTCCTTTTCTTTCAACCTTCTCTCTCTTATTCAGTTTTAAGAAATGTAGGTACTGTGATGCATAAAAAAAACTGGTTAAAAGCATGATAAAAGAAAGAGTAATGTGCTTTTTCCCATTCTTGCATGGGGAAAATGACTGCATTAAAGACCTTTGATTAATTTATTAACAAGTTTTAAGAGACAGCAAGTAAATGAAATAGAACACTGAATATTATGAGGCTTTACATCTAAGCTCAGTAACAATTCTGAAGCTGGTCTTCATGTTTCCATGGAAACAATCTGATAAAGAGAAACTGGCTGCCTGGTTCTTATGTCTTCATGGAGACAATCTGATAAAGAGAAACTGGCTACAGTCTGGTGGAGAGCGATTGGTTGAGAGAGAAAAAAGAGAACTTGGCTAAGAGATCATGTTCTCAGAAAGCATTCAGGGTTTTCCCAAAGTAGACAGTGTTCTCTAAAAGCATTCATGGGGTTTTCCCAAAGTAGACAGTGTTCTCTGAAAGCATTCAGGGGCTTTCCCAAAGTAGGTAATGTTCTCTGGAAACATTCAGGGTTTTTTCCAGCTGGGAGAGCTATAAAGACGTGACAAAACCAATCAGCACTTAGTAGAAGTACGGACTGCACCATACATCTTAGCATGGATGATCTATCTTTTAGGTTAACTCAAGTCTGTGAGTGTGGCTGCCAGTTTGGGACTTTTGTTCCTCTTAGGAGGTTAAAACTTCAGTGTTTGATGTACGTAGTTTTGTGTGTAACTATTAACTTAATTATTTTTAGGGGGGTTTGGGGGTGTGTTTGATGTTCTTCATCTCACATTGCTGCAGTCCTTACACTTGGGTAGTCCGCTGTCCCTCGGTCGGCCCGAATATCAAAGTATAAGGCTGACGTCGGTCAAGGCGCATTTGACTGACATCAGGACGTCAGGGTACAAATGCGCATGACCGACGTCATATCCTCAGTCTTTTTTGCCGCATGGTCCGATGCAGAAGCAGTATTGCAAGTGCCGGTTGGCGTTCTGAAATTTTTCGATTTCGGAGTTTCAGACAGAGTCAAAGTTGGCTAAGTACCCCGTTGGGGAATATTTTAGTTTTTTCTTGCCTCAGTGGTTTACCGGATGTCAGAAAAAGTGAATAACTGTATTTCTTGTGGGAAACAGATACCGCATAGAGACTATCATACTTTGTGTATTCCTTGTTTAGGGCCTGAGCACGACGTTGTTGGGTGTCGCTCTTGTGCTAGATTCAATAAGCGCACTATAAAGAGGAGATTAGATTGTGCCAGGTTAGTCTTCGGGAAGCGGTGCAATTATAAAATGCCGTCGGATGCCCCGACGCCCGCTTCTTCGAAGAAGCGCAAGGACAAAGCAGTTAAGCCTAGGCTAGAAGAACCGTCCGTACCGGACGCCGGTTCTTTAGAGGTGTTGGTGGAGCCGGTGGTTCCACCGGAGGTTTCTTTGGGTTCCCAGGGAGAGACTTTGTTGTTGCAGGATGTGGCCTCTCAGGAGGCAGGTCAGGGTGATGGGGCTTCTCAGGTTACTATACTCCCCTCCCTGCCTAGGGTGGTTAGGCCCTCTCCTTCTGTTCCCAAGGCTTCTCCCAGAGGCAGGCCAGGTTTAGCTTCAGTTGGTGTCACCCCTAGTTCTTCAGGAACTGTGCCCAAGAAGCATATGCTTAAAATGGCAGAAGATTTGATTACTTTGATTAGGGTTCTTTACCCTCCTGATAAGAGACCTAGGGTGGAGCCTGAGCTAGGGAGTTTTGAGCAGGCTTCAGATGTTTCAGAGTCTTCGGCTGAAGACTTGCAGGAGTACTCTCCTTATTCTGATTCTGATGTGGATGATTCTACTCCTTCTGCTTCTCCTCCTGAGGATTTTTCTTTTTCAGAAACTCTTCATTCCATGAGGGAGCATTTTAAGTGGGAAGGTCAGGACTTCTCTGATTCCAGGAAAAGGCTTAGGGAATTTTTGTTTTTACCCCAGCATAGGCCTTTGGCTATACCTCCTGTTTTGGATGTAGTGGAAGATGTTTTTACAGAGGCTTCTCTTAATCCTGATTCTCTGCCTCCTGCGCCTATTAAACCGGATAGGTATTACAGGGTGCCTGAAGCTCATAAGTATCTTTTTAAGAGTCCTAGGGCAGACCCAGAAACTGTTAGCCAGGGGCCTAAAGGTGTTAAAGCTTCTGTTGTCAAGAATCCGGTTCCTGCAGATAAAGAGGCCAGGGCCTTGGATAGATGGGGAATGAAAGTTTATACTTCTTCCACTCTAGCTATGAGGGCTTTGAATTGCCAGTTTCACATGTTGAAATATCAAAACTATCTTCTTTCACAATTGAAGTCTAAGGTTGATGCTCTGGCGGAAGGTATTGATTGTAAAGAGTTACAAGATTTAGTGCATGTTTCTGAACAGGTGGGTAAGCATTCTTTGCAATGTGGTTTTGATGCTGTACAGGCCTCGTCTGGGGTGGCTGCCACTGGGTCAGTTCTTCGCAGGCATGCCTGGCTGAGGGATCAAAATTTATCTGACCATGTTAAAACAAGGATTTTAGATGCTCCTTTACAATCTGATGTGTTTGGTTCTCCTGTTGAGGCAGTTTTAAAGAAAATGGAAGACAAGGCTAAGTCTATGCAGACTGTTAAAGATTTTTTGCAGGTTCAGCCTCCAAAGTTTAGTAGAAATTGGCCTACTAAGGGGTGGACGTATCCTTCTTATGATTCCCAGTCTAGGGGTAGATCTAGACGTGGCAGGGGCAGAGCTCAGGGCTCTTTCAGGCCTAGAACAGGGAGTTCTCCTGCACAGTCTTCGGGTGAGGGCAGGGGTCAGTCCTTTCGTAAACAGACCCAATGACCTACCTTTTCAGCTGCCAGAGCCTTTTCGTCTGGCAGCACCTTTGGGAGGAAGGTTGACACTTTTCAAAGAAAATTGGAGTTTAATTACCCAAGACAGATGGGTATTGGATATCATACACCACGGTTACAGGTTTTATTTCCATACCTTGCCTCCTTTCGAAGGCATGCCAGACGTTCCTCCTCAACAAAGAATAGAGGCTCACAAGCAAATTTCTCTGTTACTCCAAATAGGGGCCATACAGCCGGTCCCTATGCCAGAAGTGGGCCTAGGATTTTATTCTCGCCTGTTCCTAGTACCAAAGAAAGGGAACACGTGGAGACCAATTTTGGATTTATCTATCCTCAACACTTATCTGGACATTCTCAAGTTCAAAATGTTGACGTTGCAACAGCTTTTACCTCTGCTGGGCAAGGATCATTGGATGGTAACTTTGGATCTCAAGGAGGCTTATCTTCATGTTCCTATCAGACTAAGTTGCAGGAAGTATCTGCGTTTTCGAGCTGGGACTTCTCACTATCAGTTCTCTGCATTGCCCTTTGGCTTATCTACTGCGCCCAGAGTGTTCACGAAAGTTCTGGCTCCAGTGATAGCTTTCTTCAGGCTAAAAGGAATACAGATTTATCCTTATTTGGACGATTGCCTGATTCTGGCTCAAGGAAGGGACGAGCTTCTTCATCATTTGGAATATGTGATAGCAGTGCTAAGATGCCTGGGGTATTCTGTGAACGAAATAAAGTCCAGTCTAGTACCCTCTCAGGACATGTGCTTTCTGGGTGTAAGACTGAATACAGCATCCCAGATGGCCTTTTTAACCCCAGACAAACAAAAGAATCTTTCCCTTTACTTCCATCAGCTATCTCATCAGTCCGGGCTGACTGCAAGGACAGTCCTTCAAGCCTTAGGGTTCATGGCATCTTGTATTCTGGTGCTTCCCAATGCCAAACTGCATATGAGGAAGCTGCAATGGTATCTCAAAAATGTATGGACACAGCACTGCCAGGATCTGGACACTGTCATTCAAATAATACCTTGCATTCAAAAGGAATTTTTGTGGTGGGCTCAGGAGCATAGAGCATAGAGCTGTGGAAACTGAAAACTTTTTTTCAGCTATTCGTGATTATAAGGAGCTAATTAATAAGGGGTTAAGACTTGGCTATTTTTGCCAGTCAGATGTTAAAAAAAAGTTTCAGACAACAGGCTGTAAAATGGCCTTATTTTACTGCCTACCTAAAATTCATAAGAATCTACATAAACCCCCTGGGAGACCCATAGTCTCTGGGTCTAAGTATTTTCTTCATAATTTAGGTGTATTTTTGCATCACTTTTTGTATCCCTATGTCATTAGGTTGCCTTCCTATATAAGTGATGTCTTTGACTTTCTGGCTAAAATAAAAGATGTCAAAGTAAATAGGAATATGGTTTGGGTCAGCATTGATGTAAAAGTTTGTATACTAGCATTGGACATGAGTATGGATTGGAAGCCCTTGGTTTTCCTTGGCAACTCTCCTGCTTCAGAATATGTTATGGAAATGGTTTATTTTTGTTTGACACATAATTTTTTTGAATTTAATAATATTATATATCATCAGTTACAGGGCACGGCTATGGGGGCTTCATTTGCCCCATGTATGCAAATCTTTTATGGGTTTTTGAATCAAATATTATTTATAAGCATAGATTTTTCAGGAACATGTTATTTATTATTTCAGATATGTTGATGATTTAATATTTTTGGTAGACAGTGACAAAGATACAATTATTGAATTTTTTAATGAAATTAATGTTAATAAATTTCATATCAAATTTGATGGCCTTAATATTGGTCACACTATCCCTTTTTAGATATAGTATTGGATATTTCAGATGGTGAGAATATCATTACCCGTCCTAATAAAAAATTTGAAGGGACTTGCCAGTATTTACATGCAAATAGTGGCCATCCTTTACATGTTATTGAGGCTCTACCTTATGGTGAAATGCTACGTATTTCCAAGTTATGTAATAGATCTGATGTATTTCATGAAGAAATGTGCCTTTTGGTGCAATCTTTTTCTACTAGAGGCTATGGCACAAATATTTTGGATAAGAGCTTCTTAAGATTGTGTACAGGTGTTAAACCCAGATATATAAAATCTATTCAACAAAGGGGGTGTAATACAATACAACATGACAGCTCAGGTTCTACTAAAGAAAATATTTATTTTGTTACTACTTTTGGTAGTTTTACAAAACAGTTCCTTGATATTGTCAGCCAATATTGGCTTTATTTTTGTTCACTTAGAAATGTTCAACAATGGCTTGATGTAAATATGAAGTTTTCTTACCGTAAAGGCAAGAATATAAAAGATTTTCTTGTAAGATCTAAGATTAAGATGCCTGCATCACAAATATACATGGAACCTGCTAAAATTGGGACTTTTCCCTGTGGGAGATGTAAGGTTTGTAAACATATTGTATCCAATTTTAATTTTATTAATAATGTTAAATTTGACAGTTGGGGTACATTTAGTTGCAATTCTGAGGGTGTCATTTATGCTCTAAAGTGCCCATGTAACAAATTTTACATCGGGGAAACAAAGAGGCCTTTTAAAATAAGGTTCTTGGAGCATTTAAGAGACATCAAAAATGGTAAAGAAGACAGCCCAGTTGCAGCACATTTTTTGGAAGCACATGATAAATGTAATGAGGGCTTGAAAGGAACTATTTTAGAACAAGTTTGTGTTTCTATGTACAATGATATTGATGTCAAAACTAGATTAGTGCAGAAAGAAACTGTATATATTTTAAAATTTAAAACCATGTTTCCTTTTGGGCTGAATGAAGAGCTCAACTGGAGAACATTAGTTTGTTGAATTGTTGTACTAATTGATTAATTATGTAATTATCTCATTTGCTATGTATATAAGCTGCTGCTGCATGCAAGTGTTTTATTCTCCTTGAAGGCTTTTGGCCGAGACATCAGAGAGAAAGATTTTGTGCTTTTAAATAAATCCTGGTGGAACTTGTTCCTGTTGTTTGTTACTTTCTACTTGGTTCCTGTTGTTCCAGCTCGATACAAGACAAGTGGCCTGCCAGACTACAACATCTACATATCAACTTGAAGGAGATGTTAGCAGTCCAGTTTGCATTAATAGCTTTCAAGGATTTACTTCTTCCAGGGCAGGTGTTGATTCTAACAGACAACACAACTGTCATGTGGTACATCAACAAGCAAGGGGGAACACATTCTTATCCTCTATGCAGGCAAGCAATGATTTTGTGGGAGACTGCTCTCAGTTTACAGCTCAATCTTCAGGCAAGGTTTCTGCCGGGAGCACAGAACTCCTTAGCAGATGTGTTGAGCAGACGAATTATGGATCCCCACGAGTGGAAATTGGATCCTCATGTATTTCAGAAATTGACAGTGTCCTGGGGAACTCCAGACATAGATCTGTTCGCTTCTCCACTAAACCATCAGCTGCCAAAGTTTTGCACGAAAAGGTTTCATCCCACAGCTTGGAGAGTGGATGCTCTTTCTTTCAATTGGAGCAATCTTCATGTGTATGCCTTTCCACCTCTGCCTCTCCTCCCAAAGGTACTGCTAAAGGTCAGACAGGACAAGCCAAGGATGATTTTAATAGCTCCAGATTGGCCTCGACAGCACTGGTACCCATTACTGAGAAGTCTGGTACGGAAGCCTCCATGGCCTTTGCCTTCGATTCCACACCTGTTGTCCCAGGAGGACAGTCATTTGCTCAATGTCAAACTTCACTCTCTTCACCTAACAGCCTGGCATATTCTGTTTTGAACCATAGAGGGTCTCAACTTCCACAACAAGTTTTGAATGTGATTTTGGAAGCTAGAAGGCCTAGTACAAGGAAAGTGTACGCAGATAAATGGAAGAGATTTTTATTTTGGAGTGCAGCAAAGGATTTTGATGTTTCTGAGCCTAATTTAAGTGTGGCTCTTCAATATCTTACTGAGTTACTGGACAAAGGTTTGTCCTTCTCTTCTATTAAGGTTCATGCTGCAGCAATTTCAGCTCACTATGATTGTGACCCACCATTGTTTTCTCATCCTTTGTTCAAGCAATTTCTGAGAGGGGCAAAGAATATAAGACCCCCACGTAGAGCTCCTACTCCTGCTTGGGATCTCAATTTTGTGTTGGAGAAACTCACTCTACAACCTTTTGAGCCTGCAGCTACTGCTGAGTTGAAATATTTATCATGGAAGACTGCCTTTTTGTTGGCCATTACCTCTGCAAGAAGGGTTTCTGAATTGCAGGCCCTTATGGCGGTTGAGCCTTTCTTAATTTTCCATAAGGATAGGGTATCTTTACGTACTAATCCTTCCTTTATGCCTAAAGTGGTTTCTAGTGTGGCTTTAAACCAAACTATTCATTTGCCTACTTTTTATGCAAATCCCCAAAATAAAGGGGAAAGATTTTGCACACTTTAGATGTACACAGGCAGTTGCGCTATTATTTGGACAGAACTAAAGGGTTCAGGCAGTCTCAGCAGTTATTTGTCTCTTTTGCTTTGAGTTCTCAGGGCAAGCCTGTGTCAAAACAAACTATTTCTAAGTGGATTGGGTTTTGCATTGCTTTCTGTTATTCCCATCATGGCAAGGAGATTCCAGCTGGGATTAGGCCTCATTCCACTAGGGCTACTGCCACTTGACAGCTTTTTGAGGGGGGTGGCAACCAAGGATATTTTGGAGGCAGCTACTTGGACTTCAGTGCATACTTTCTCTAGGCATTATCACCTACCACTTTACTCTAAATCCAGGGCTGGTTTTGCCACTGCTGTTTTGCAGGGCATTTTGGCAGCTCCTGCTTCCTTATAGTTTGGCCATCCTCCCTTACCTCTGCTTTGGGATTCTACCCAAGTGTAAGGACTGCAGCAATGTGAGATGAAGAACATAGTACAGTTTTGTACCTACCATAAATGTAGATGTTCGAAGATCCACATTGCTGCAGTCAATACCCTCCCTCCTTCCCCTCTGTAGTTAGAGGTGGTTGTGTGGGTTGGGTTGTAAATATTATGTATATAGTATATATTGTACATATAATTAGTGCAAGGGTGGTTGGTTGTTTGTTTGCTGTTTTTTGGTTTTGACCTTTATTTTTAGGGTCTTCTGACATCTGGGGCAAGAAAAGACTGAGGATATGACGTCGGTCATGCGCATTTGTACCCTGACGTCCTGATGTCAGTCAAATGCGCCTTGACCGACGTCAGCCTTATACTTTGATATTCGGGCCGACCGAGGGACAGCGGACTACCCAAGTGTAAGGACTGCAGCAATGTGGATCTTCGAACATCTACATTTATGGTAGGTACAAAACTGTACTTTTTTTTGTTTGAGGGCTTTCAATAAAACAAAGTTTTTTAAGACATGGCATAGGCTGAAATGGATATGACAAGAAACTGTATAAAGGTTCAACCTGTCAAACAGTGTATGCATGTAACACAGTCGCTGAAACTAGACATTTAACAACAAAGGTGTTATACATAAAAGGTGGGAATAATACATTTTAATGCAATTATGCTTTTTTTAATGTCTGTAAATGTAAATTACCTCACAGATAAATACAAAGAAGAAAGAGTAGTGAGCTATATTAAACAAATGTAGAGTGCAAATAGCTATGTTACAGGAGACACACTTAGAAATGGACATGTAAATTTGATAGAGAGGTTTTCAGGATGGTTATTCAGCAGAATACCTGGGACAAAGGAAAAGAGGGAGTACTTGTATTAATTGCAAGATGAGCTCTAGTAGTGGTAGAAGAAGATAAAAAGGATAATAATGGCAGGTTTGTAGTGCTTAGGGGCTACTGGCAAGGGAGGATTACACTAGCATGTATTTGCATTCCACCTTAAACTACTGTAATGGAGAGTAAGAAAATTCTGAGAAAAAATAACCAGTTTCAGCAAAGAGTATTACTTATAGGTGGGGATTGGAGCTTGATTTGCATCAGCGAGGATGTGTCTGGGGGGCCAGAAGGGAAAATATAATAAAGGAGGGTAGATGTTTGAAGACATTTATGAAAATATTTGTCATGGAAGATGTGAATTCAGTAATAGGAGTTGAGTGAATTTACATATTCTTCCCCCAAGATATAAAAACTGGGCTGGGCTAGACAGAATTTACACAGGAACATATGCATTTAATTGAAGGTCTTTATACCCACCCAATAACTATTTCAGATCATGCACCAATAATAGCTAAAATAAAAACAGGGTGATGAAATAAAAATGAGACATCAGTGCTGTCCCACCTGTCTTTTGAAAAGAGAAGAATTTAAGGAATGGGTAGTGGAGATTATTTAGGAACTGTTAGAGAGGATAAAAATTTCTTTTGAAAATATAGCTAGGGAGTCGGATAAAATTAAGATGGAGTTTAAAAATAGAGTGGAAATAAAAGAATGGGAGCTATGGTTTAGAAATAACAGGAATTATTTAGAGGGACTAACAAATGTGAAAGTTTTGTAAAATAGGAGCAATCGCACAAATCACGAAGAGGATCACCTGCAAAATACTAGGTAGAAAATAAGGGATTACCTGGATAATATGCACGAGCGTAGAGAGATTGCTGTTAAGCAACTGTTTTTTGATAACACTAGAGCACAAAAACTTTTAGCACAATAACTCGGGCAACAAAAAATAGAAAGAGTTGCCACCAAACTTAGGGCGCCTATAACAAAGAAGATAACAAGCGATCCTTTAGAAGTACTAGAAGTATTTTGGAAATTCTGTGAGTCTCTCTATAAAGAGAGGAGAGAAATATGAAAATCAAAAAAAGATACAAATGGAAATGTTTATGGAAGAATTAAATATGCCAAGCTTAGAGGTAGATGAGGCTCAATTACTAACAGGATAGGAGGAGATGAGATACAAATTGTGATATATAACTAAAGTCCTCAGGAATAAATGGTATTCCTGTGGAAGTTTGGAAGCTGGGAGGAAAAAAAACTGATAAAGATCTGGAAGCTTTTGTTTAACAATATCTTAAGAGGAGGAGAAGTACCACCTGTCTCGTGCAGGCTTTTATGGGGAGACCTATACCTGACAATACAGGGCATTGTCAGACCCCACTCTGATGGACCTCCTGCATATCTGCAAAACAAAACAGCACAAGAATTACCCATTCTAAATACTTAAACCTTGCCTGTGATTATGACTTGCAGGAAAGATAGTTCAGTATCCCAGAGATTACCCCCTCTCTTGAACAAGCTGCAGATCGATGTGAAGCAGAGTTCCTCCCTAACCCAATTGAAGTGCGTCTTGACAAATTGTATGGGGAACAGGAAATTCATCCCTGGTTTGGCACCTATATCTCTAATGGACACAGGCAACCTGTAAATAGCTCATCTCCCAGGCCCTGGCTTGTAAATGGTTCATCTCCCAAGCCCCTGCTTACACTTATCAAGGATATCAGAACTTGTCAGAGATTTGGGATGCACGGCTAGGCTTAATAAGTCATTAGCCTAGTAAGCGCCTATCAACCACTGTCCTGGAAGAAAGCAGTGTTAATTGTAATACCTAAAGAGGGTAAGGATCCATCAGATCTAGCTTCATACAGGCCCATTTCAGTACTAAACCATGATTATAAAGTGTTCATGTCTATAATAGCTAAATGAATGGCAAAAGTAATGCCAAAACCAATAGATATCGATCAATGTGGTTTTATGGAGGGGAAGCAAACATTTGGCAACATTAACAGAACATCGATGATCCAGAGGAGCAGAATTTAAGAAATACCATTGTTGTTGGTGGGTCTTGATGCAGAGAAAGCATTTGACAGAATAAGCTGGGACTTTGAGCAGGGCAATGGAAGCATTTGCACTTCCTGTAAAAATTATAAGGTTGATTAGGAGAATATATGACAGATCGGAGGTGAAAATTAAAGTGGGTGGGATCCTCTCTGATGATGTTTGCTTGAGCAGAGGAGCCAGGCAGGAGTGCCCTCCTTTCCTCTTTGTTATTTGCATTCTATTTATAACAATTGGCAAAGAAAATAAGGGAGTCAGAAATTGAAGGATATAATTGGTATGGTAATCAAGAAAAGCTGGCTTTATTTGCAGATGATATTATTTTGTACCTGACAAAACCAGAAAAAGTCATTGCAGTGTTGTGGAACATTTTGAGACAGTTTCAGATCTTTTCGGGATACAAAATTAATTAACATAAAACAAAGGTAATAGTAAATTATGTACCCACACACGAACTGGTTCAGGAATACCCATATTTATGGGGATATGATAAAATGAAATATTTAGGAGTATGGATTAAAATTTTTTCTAGTGTGGCAGCTAAGGATATGTGGGAAGAGACTAAACAAAAGATAATACAAAAATGGAGAACATGGAAGCTCTGCTTTATGGCTGTGGACAGCAAGATTCAAGCAGTTAAAATGTTTTAGTCCCTTTAGTCTTATACACAGGTCAGGCATACGTTTATCAACCAGAGGAGAAGTTGTGGGTAGCATCTAATAAAGAGTTGAATGACTTTATCTGTGAGGGGAAGATGGCAAGAGTCAAGTGGGATAAGCTGATTCTTCCAGTATAGCAGTGCGGATTGGGATTACCCAATCTGAAGGGGTATTTCATAGCTACACAGTCAAGACTCCTATACATAGCACAAGCAGAACACTATAATTCAGAGTGGAAAGGGATGATGATGAAACACAGAGGAAGCTCAAGAAACAAGGAGAGACTGGGATTTTGGATGCAGGCCTTTAAGGAGAACGATACAGTAATCGTGCAGAACATTATATCCATAAAGTAGCAGAAAGTATTCTAAGAACTAAACCAACATGTGAATGGAGAAAGGAGATTCTGCCAATAGGGATGACTGCAATTAGGGATGCAAACATTAGGCAAGAGGGGGGCCAGAACTTATTGGATAAAACTGGCAAAAGAACCAAGGAATGGGAAGACGCCAAGACAGAGATTGCCTTCCCTATCAGGGATTGATATTAGAGCATAATCCTAAATTAAAGACCAGCACTGCTAGAGATTTTAATGGAATCTAGAACAGAAGCTGCCATTAAAAAAGGGAGCATGTAAAGTATTGCACAATAACTTTAAGAATCAACCAGATGAGGTTAGAAAGGATCGGGAAGAGAGATTGGATAAGCAATTCACAAAGAGACAATGGTAGGATATATGCATATGTCTTCCACATATGCAAAAAAATCTAGATGATTTATGATTTTTGCATGCAGATGTTTACATAGATATTTTTATACCCAAAGTAGACTCCAAGAGAATTTTTCCTCAGGTAGACAGTAGATATTGGAGGTGTGAAGGGGAAGAAAGAGGTAATTGGGAACATATTTTTGGGAGTACAGTGAGTTGGCAGACTTTAAAGATTCCCTGCTGGAGGCACTGTCAGAGATGCTGGGTGGGCAGATTGGTCTGACGAGGGAGATGATTTTTCTGAGCTATGATACAGAGTCAGAGTGGTCTAGACATGGTAAGGCCTTGCTGTGTCTAATAATGGTGGCTGCCAAAAAAGCAATTACTAGAAAACGGAAAACAAAATCTAAGCCAACTATACTGGAAGTAGTGACTATAGTAACAGAAATAAAACAAATGTAATTGATCTTTTGACAAGGGTAGGAGCAAACTACATAGGAAATAATGGGAATTGTGGGAGCATTACATACAGGGGAGAATGAGGCCGAAAAAGGCAGCAGGACTTAAATCAGATATGTAATGTTTGCATGAGAAAGATTGGGTAGATTATAAGTGATGTATAATGTTAGTAACTGGTAGTGTGTCAATATAGTTTGTGATGTAAAATGCTTGCGACTAGGATTGTGTTGGTGTGGTTTATCTTCATTTATATAAATGTATAATTGCCTATGTAGTAAGTGATGGTTTAATGAAGATTTTTCTTGTTTTTAAAAAAAGCAAGAATTGAATGATTTATGTAATATTGCTTAGGCTATATGATTTATAGTAATATATGTGAAGTGTAATGTTATGTTAATATAGTTTGATTACTTTTGTCTGAATGTAAATTTGCCAGTGTCACAAGTGATAATTCAGTAAAGGTGTTTGTGTGTGTGTGTGGGGGGGGGGGGTCCCTCATTCATCCCCACCTGCCTACTCTTCAGCTGACACTGTGGGTGATATGATTTTGATGCAACAGACACCTTTTTTTCTGAGAATGTGCTTAGGGTCCTGCAGGAGGCCAGGAAACCTAATACTAAGAAATCCTACTAATCCAAATGGAAGAGTTTTTCTGTTTGGTATCTTTCTCGTAACCTGAATCCACTTTGTAGACGTTCCTTTGGTTCTCTCTTATCTGTGTGAATTGCTCAAGGTTGTGTTTGCTTATTCATCTGTTAAAGCCCACTTATCTGCTATCTCTGCTTGTCTGCCTCTAGCTCCTCATTTGGCATCCTTCATATCAGTCCTCACAGGAAGCCGGTTCCCCCATCAGTCGGATCTTAATTTTGTTTTGGACAACTTGATTCAGGCTGCTTTTGAGGCTGCAGCTTCAGCTTCATTACAACATTGCTTTTGGTAGAATGTACTTTTGTTAGCCCTTACTTCTGCCAGGCAGGTGTTTGAGCTCCAAGCCCTTATGGCTTGTCCTCCTTTTTTTGATGATTCATAACGTTAGGGGGTCCTTGCGTACTAATCCTTTTATGCCCAAGGTGGTGAATGAGTTGTCCCCTAATCAGTCTATTCATTTGTCCACCTTTTTACCCTTCTTCGCAGTCTGTCAGTGAGAGGATGCTGCACACATTGGATGTGCATAGACAGCTCAGATTTTATTTGAACTAAGACTGTTAGGAAATCTGATCAGCTCTGTGTTTCCTTTCATCCTAGGTCCTTAGGATTAGCTGTGTCCAAGCAGATGATTTTTTTTCCTGCATCTCTAAAGCTATTTATTTTTATTATTCCTTTCATGGTAAGAGCCTTCCTTATTCTAACAAGGCTCATTCTACTAGAGCTGTGGCTTCTTCTGGTTTGGGTACTAACTATTCTTGAGGCAGCTACCTGGGCTTCTATGCATACATCTACCAAGCACTACAACTTGGATGGAATCTCCAGAGCTGGAGCTGGTTTTGCTAGGACCATCCTTCATGACTTCCTAGAGGTCCTTCCTTCTCCCAAGTTTCTTCCTGAGCTTTGACACTCTCCCTAATGTATTGAATACTGCAGCAGTGAAATGAAAGGGCATAGTACAGTTTAAAATCTTGCCATAATGGTAGATGTTCTCTTCACTGTTGCAGTATTCACTCCCTCCCGCCTCTCCTGGTCCATTTCTCTTCTGGATGTACTGCATACCTCTTTCTTCCTTGGACTGGCATTCCTACTGCAGCTCCCAATTCTGAGGATGGTATGTACAGACGTCACCTTTATACCTTATGCTACGTGAGGAGTATATATATGACTTAATTTGTACATTAAAGCAGTCTAATCCCTCGGCAGGGTATCCCTAATGTAATGAATACTGCAACAGTGAAGCAAAGGACATGTACCTTCATGGTAAGATTTTACACAACTGTACTTTATTTGATATTTTATCCCTTCTTTTAGTACTCCCCCACACACATTTCTTTGTGCAGTGTATACTAACTCTTGCATCCTTTTATCTTGCAATCACCATCTTATTCTCTTTCAACCTTCAATAGTCCTTTGTGTGCTACTCCTTCCTTATATCTCCTGAATGGTTACTTCATCTGCCTATCTCCTAAGTCAAACTCCTGTCCCTCCCTTCTACGTAACTTCCTGCCAGCCCTCATCTCCACTGCACTATCCGTCATCAGCTCATAGTCATCCTTACATAATTAGAGCCTACTTCAAGGTGTACAGCTGCCCATACTCAAAACTGTCAATGCATTGCCATATTTCTGTGATTCTTTATCAAATTATTGTCGTCCCCTGCACTCCTTTCCTTACATACTTAAGAAACTTCTCTCACAAGTATCAAAAGATTGGGTTTCTTCACCACAATAATCATTTGATAACTATGAATATGGCCATCTTGTATTAATAATGTTAAATTGAAAATATTCTATTTGCCATATTTTCATTATTATTCTTACCAATTAATCAGAAACAAACTGTTCTTAGAGTCTGTTACGTTATAATCACCTTTACTTAGTACTCCATGCAGTCTTCTGTCCATCTGCTTAACAGTCACTATTCATGCAATCCATAATGCCTTCCATCCAATCTTATACAAGTCCCACACTTTTCACTCCTCAACTATTCCACTGTGTATCTTTCCTTTTTCTCACCTCTCAAGTTATCTCCCATTTCTCCTTCAGTCCTTGTTGGTTTCTAAAAAAATGGGAAGTAACCCTTAGTGTTCCACCCCAATGCCACATCTTCTCCATCCTCAGACTGCTGGATACCATTCTCCTGTTCCTCCCTTTATGCAGTCTGTGATTTGCTGGCTTCTTAAAATAGTCCACTTCTTCATTTGGGACAGTAAAGCTCTTAGCCGCTGCCTGCTGAAAGATCTTTAAAATCACCATTGTCTCTCCAAATTCCAATTGTGGGATTTGTGAAAAGAAAAATCACTTGGTAGATGCATCAAGTATTCCTGAATCCAGGTCTTTCCTCCTGCTCCAAGGCATTCAGTCACAAAAGATGTGCCAAGAGTTTGCTTGGGGAGCATTGTTGTGCCAAATAAAAGTGCAATCTCCCTGGGGCTAGAAAGACAGACAAACGCATATTAATATAAAATAGATGCTAGCTCTTATAAAGGCTCTCAACTCATCTGTGGACCCCCGAACCTCTTCAGATTATTACAGACAATACCACTGTGATGTGGTGCATAAACAAGCAAGGTGGGACCAGATTTCACCCCCTCTGCAGACTAGCTACGTTATGTTGAGATATAACTTCACAAGCACAGTCTCACCTTGCAGGTTTCTTATATTCCATCAGAGCACAATTGTGTGGCAGACAAGCTGAGCAGGTCAAGTGCAAGGTCACTTGGACAAGAAAGATGGACAAAAGGGCATAAATGTAAAAGAGATGCCAGCTCCTATAAAGGCTCTCCATTCTCTCACTCATCTGTGGTCCCCAGGACATCTTGAAGTAATTACAGACAAATACCACTGTGATGTGGCACATAAACGAGTAAGGGGGAAACAGAATTTAACCCCTTTGCATACCAGCCGTGTTAGCACACATTCACAGCACATCCTCACTCTACGGGCATTTTACATTCTGTCAGAGCAAAATTGTGTGGCAGACAAGATGAGCAGATCAAAGGCAGACCATCACAAATGTAAACTAGATTGGGGGTCTTCAAAGATTTGATCAGTCTGTGGAGAGTCCTCAGTTAGACCTTCTTGCCTCTTCTGTAAACAACTAAATGGTAAAATTCTGTTTCAAGACTCCATGCAAGAAGGCCTGTAAGATAGATGCCTTTTCTTTTCCTTGGACAGGAATGTTCCTGTATACTTTTCTACCCTTTCCACTGATATCCACTATATTTTTCAAGGTTCAGACAGAATCCCTAAATAATATTGTGGTGCTCTCCCTTCTTGGCCCGAGCAACCGTGGTTCTTCATTTTTTTGGAATTGACCAGGGGCAATTACCACAAGCTTCTTTCCAGTCTTGATTTGCTCAGAGTAGGACTGGGGTGTTTGATACACCCTGACCCCAGACAGCTACAGCTGACTGCTTGGATTAATACCTTTTTTGCACCTATTTTCTGAAGATATGCAGCCGGTATTAATGGAGAAAAAGCGTACTGTTAGAAAACTGTATATAAACAAATGGAAAAAGGTTTTCTAGTTGGTGCCAAGAAAATAGCGAGTGAGTGCCCATTGAGGACTAGTGCTTCTCTGGTTTTGCAATATTTGTGAGTTACTACCTATGGCCTGTCTTAATCCTCTGTCAAAGTTCATTTGTCAGGTGCTATATAAGAAGCCTCCCAGAAAACCAGTGGCAGCTCCTTGAAATCTTAATTTTGTGTTAGGGTAGTTAACACTTGCTCCATTTGTACCAGCTCATCTGTCTGACTTGAGCTTCTTAACTTGCAAAACAGCGTTTGCTGATTGCTCTGACCTCTGAAAGAAGAGTATGAGTTGCAAGCTCATGGTGAATCAGTGTTCTCTCATTTTGAGACCACATTTCTTTGAGAACTAGTGCCTAAAGTGGTATCTGAGTTTACTTTAAGCAAAACTATCTATCTCCCTGTTTTTTTTTTCTCCAGAGCATAAAAATGAGGTAAAAAGGATACTTCATACCTTGGATTTCGACACACAATTCTGGTGCTATTGTGGCAGAACAAAATCTTTCAGAACTTCCTATTAGATCATTTTTTGGGAAGGTGAGAAAGGACAACCTGTGTCAAAGCAGACTGTTTCCTAATGGTTGTCTCAGGCTATTTATTTTTGTTATTCCCATCACAACAAAAGTATTCCAGGGAGGGTCATAGCACATCCTACCACTCCGCTAGGCTTCATCTGTGGCGTTTTGGAAAGGGTTGGACTCTTAAGTATTCTAGAAGCTGCAGCTTGGTGCTGTCAACATACTTTTACAAAGCACTATAAACTATATACTTTTTCCAGGTCTAGGACTGGCTTTGCTAGGACCATTCTCCAGGGGCTGCTGGACCCTTCCCCCTCCACTTGTAAGCTGTGACCAATATGAAGAACATAGTACAGTTGAGTAAGTAAACTTACAATAACAGTAGATGTTCAGGTGATCACTGCTGCAGTAGCCAGTCCCTCCCTACACCCCTCCCCCATTTTTGGCGTGCTTGTGCCAGGGTGTGGACATTTATTTTTCTTTTCCTAGCAATGTTCACTTGCAGCTTAGCCTCCCTGTCTGTTGGCATGAATGCTGTCAAGGGCTTAGTGCCTAAATCAGTCTTTTTAGTGAGGTCAGCTTTAACTGACTGGTTGTGTGAAAGGTGCTTTGAAGCTGGCCGGCTGCTATATCCTATGCAGGCTGTAACCCATATAACTTAGGCTACTACAGCATTGATCATGTGAGAATCTATTGCTATGGTATGTTCACTTGCTTAACTGTACATTTTTAGTTTTGAATGAGCATTTCAATTTCTGTGATATTTGGAGGGATTGAGTTCCATAAATTTAATTCATGTGCAGAGTACAATAACTTCTTCATAGTGTTTGGTAGATTTCATGACAAGTGTTTGGTTTAGGTTTTGTGATTTCAGTGAGCTGACAGCTGGCAAATGTATAGTTTTTTGTTATGTTGTGCGTGAGTTTTACTTGGGCTGGTTCTAACTGGTGTTGTAATTCTAACCACTGGAGTTTGTGTAGAAGAATGCAGTGATGTGTTGTATCTAGTTGCTTAGAAGCAAATATAGCTAGGTGAGTCTTCTGACTGATGTCAGACCATTGACATTGTGTCTGTCCCTTCCTCCTGCCCCAAAATTGGCCTGTAGTGATACAAAGGGTACTTGCGAAGAATCAGGCCCTAGTTTCAAAGCCCATTCTGGCTCTGGCTTTCAGGATTATGGAAGTCCAAATCCATCTACTATCCCACATGTCCCAAGAAAAGCCCAAAACAATATAGTTAATAGAGTTATCATAGAGGCACCTAGAGCTTTGCCCCCCCCCCCCCGAAAACTTAGCACAGGCCATTTGTTCAGTGTGTTTAAGGTGTGGATGTCTATCTGTCCCATCTTCTCATTCAGAGGGTTCCAGGCTTGCTGTTTGTGTCCTCTCTCTGCAGGCTTTATTCTCCAGATATTTAGTCACAGTTCTGCTGTTTCAATATGCCTGGCATACAAGGCATTTTCAGACCCCACTCTGATGGTGCTCCCGCATAACCGCAAAACCAACAGCACCAGAGTTATCTGTTCTAAAGACTTAAAAACTCAGCCTGTGATATAAATAGGACCTGGTGGAGAAACAGGTATGTATCCCAGAGACTACCCATTCTCTGGAACAGGCTTCCCATCCATGTGAAGCAGAGTTCCTCCCTAATCTAATTCAAATGAAACTTGGACAGTTGGATGGGTACGATGAAATTCATCTCTGGTTTGGCACCTATGTCTCTAATGGACACAGGCAACCTGTAAATGGTTCATCTCCCAGGCCCCTGCTTGCAAATATTTAATCTCCCAAGCCCCTGCTTACACTTATAAAGGGTATCAGAACCTGTCAGGGGGTTAGGATGCATGGCTAGGCCTAAACAGGTCCTTATGGTTGTTAAACATGCATGACTCTGTGAAGGCTTCTAGTGTCAGGTTTCACTGTCTCTGCATGCCATCAGTCTGGTATGGATGCAGCCGCAAAATTGATATAGTATTGATCTGCCCTGTGCCATATTTGGCATTGATGCAGTATTTGATGCCCTACAAAAGGGCTGTTTCCAGTGCTAACATTTCTGAATTATCCAGCATGGATGCCCTTCCAGCATTGACCTAAGTTAACCCAATTACAAGGACCTCAGCACTTGGCATGGCACTATCTGCAGGCTTTGTCAGAAGCAGTGTCAGCAAATTTGACATCAAGGTTAGGTGCCAGTGCAGCCTTATGGCAACATCCTTGGAGCAAGTTTACCAGCAGTGATACCTCTTGCAGACCCAGTCTGGCATTACTGCAAGCAGTAGCTATACAACCCATGTCACAGACTCCGAAGACCCTGCTGCAGCCTTCACTTCCCAGTGAAGCCTTAAGAGACCCTTTTCATCATGTGGGTCATCAAAGCCCCCCTCCAAAAGAGAGTCAAGGAAAAGGACATTAACTCACTAGTGGAGTCATCCATTGCAGATAAGGTTAATGCGGAGAGTCCTGCTCACCACCCCACTGGTGGCACCCCAGACACCTCAAGAGTTGAAGAGTCTTTCACCTAATGCAGACAAATAGGTGATCCACTGACACCTTTTCATCTCCACCGAGCAGATTGCAAAAGGCCCTGTAGGCACACTCGTAGTCTTTCTGTGAGTGGTCTTGTCATTGGAGGACATCTTGTAGAATGCCACAAGGTAGCTTGGGACAACGTTGACATGGTGGCTCCTGTCCCCGAGAAATACAGTAGCAGTTTAAATTTCAAGTCTTGTAAGTGGGAATCCCAGAACAGCAAAACTGATCGTATGAAAATGACCAATATTAAGTCCAAAGTAGCTGTGTCTCAGAGTACTTCCTTTTGTCTGAGGCAGTCTTAGAATTAGGCTGTGTAATTTGAAGAGTGTCATACCCCCTCTACCCAACCGTGGCTTGCCTCCCTGAAAAAATAATTAAATAAATAAATGAGAACAGCAGCCTTCAGCATTTACAGTTTTGCTTTTGTAAAATGGTAAACAGTGTTCTGCTTGTGGAACCTGCAGTAGTTGTTTGCCTCCTCATCAAATGCAAAATGTTCTCACTGCCTCCATCTTGTTCCGTCCTGAAACCACAAGGTGAAAGATGCACTGATGAAGACGCAAGGGATTGCAGACTGTAAAATGTTTTTGAAATTACTACAGAAAAGGATGGGGGTAATAGGAGAAGAGGTTTATGGTATAAAAGGAAGAAAGGTGAAAGTAATGGCAATTATAGTTTAAGTAGTAGTAGAGATGATACTGAAAGCAAATAAATAAGTCAGCCTGATAGAATGTGACTGAGCTAAAGCATTTGATAACGTGAGCCATGAAGCAATGTGGCAGATTGGATAAGTGAGGTTATAATAAGAATCGAAAAGCTGTTAAAGTTGACTTGCAGTTAAGGTGAAATGTAATGATGTTGGTGAGATAAAAATAAATGGGATATATTTCTAAATGAAGTAAAGATCTTGTGGGTCACATTTGATGAATGGAAAAGTGTAATAAAAATGGCAATTGTTAATGGAACAAATAAAAAATGTTAGCTTGGTGGAAAAGTTTTTACTTGTTTCCAAAAAAGACATATAATGTATGATGCATATTTATGTATTAGGAAAATACTATATTTAGGGAGACTGTTTCCTACTTAAATGGAAAAAAGCTACAAGAATACAATTTTTAGCTTCATTTAGGGGCGCAAGGCTTAACCCTGTGAGTAGAGGGATAATTTATAATAAAAAAACAAGGTGATTTGAATTGAAAAAAAATCAATGGCATACTTAGCAGCTATGCAGACAAGAAGAAATGATAGGAAAGGTGCTGTATGAAAAATATAAAATTATATGAGAAAAAGAAGTGGATTGGAAGAAAAAGTCCTGAGTTCATGGGTTGGTACTAGACTATCTGCCCTAGGGCCTATACAAGCCTAGCCATAACAATTCCTTGGCTATTTCTTCCCACACTATTTACTACCTGGACTCCTGTCTAGCAGGGCGACTGCGTGATCCCCAGGGTGAATTTCCTTTCTCCCATCCAATCGTCGAGGCTCCTTTTGAAGAGGGCCAAGGAGGTGCTCTGCTTGACATGTATGGGCAGACTGTTCCAGAGTCTGGGGAGTCTCTGGGTCAGGAACCTATCCCTCCAGCAGGTTTTGTTTATTGTGATGACAAGGATTAGATCCCTGGAGCGTGTGGCTCTGAGGGATTGGGATTTCTTTGTGTTGCATGTTTTAACAGCTCTGGGTTTGACATGGCCTTGTATGTTAAGCAGAGACTGCCTCTGAGTAGACGATATGTGACATAGGTGGAGTTTTTTAAGGCGGTCAGCATAGGGCATCTGCTTTAGGCCTGTGATTCTTTTAATGAGGTATTTCTGCGGCCTTTCCAGTTGTTGCAGGTACGTACCAAATGGGGCGTTGTATTCTATAATGGGTCTAATGAGGGATGAGTACAGTGGGACAATGACCTTCTTTTTTCTGCATGAAAAGCCCTTAGTGATGAGGTGTGCCACATAGAAGGATTTCCTGACTGTTGTGGCAATGTGGTTATTGAAGATGAGACCACTGTCCACCTGTGTCCCTAAGTCTCTTATCACACTTTCGGTATTTAGTGTACTGCCACCTATGTAGTAATTCACGGGTACATGTTTTTTCCCAAAGGGGATAACTATACATTTCTTGGCATTGAGCCCATGGCTCCGGCACCAAGCATCTGTTTCTGTAAAGCCCTTTTGTAGAGTATCCACATCATTTGGGGATTCAATAATGGCTCCCAGTTTGCAGACATCAGCGAACTTTGTTAGCCAGTGTCCCTTAGTGTTGGCCTGTGCTTCAGAAAAGTAGATGCTAAACAAGAACGGTCCCAGGACTGAACCCTGAGTTACTCCACTTGTCATTTGTCTGGAGCTGGATTTGGAGTCAGCTACTTTTACAGTGTGGGTTCTGTCAGTAAGCCAGTTAGCAACCCATCGAGTGGCGTAGGGATTAATGCCCAGCTTAGTAAGTTTATCTATGATTCCAGAGTGGGAGATGGTGTCAAAGGCCTTGGCGAGGTCCAGATAGTCTGTGTGGACTGCCTTACCCTCTACAGCTCCGGAGACTGATTCGAAGAAGTCAATCAGGTTGAGGAGACAAGATCGGCCCTTCATAAACCCAATCTGGGTGGGGTCCAGTGTTTGAAGGTTGCCGATATCTTTGTTTATAAGTTCCATGATAAAACGTTCCATGGCCTTGCAGATAAGGCTCGTCAGACTAATGGGGCGGTAGTTCCCGGGATCCAAGGTGGATCCCCCCTTGTGGAGTGGGAAAACTGTAGCTGTGCACCACTCAGTGGGCGCAAAGCCTGAGGTGAGGGCTTGATTAAACATGACACTTGGGTGAGGTGCCAGTTCATTTTGTAGTTCATGTAGTACACAGCCCGGGATGTTATCTAGTCCCATGGATGCTGTATTCTTAGCTTTGGAGAGTGCAGTTTTTTACCTGTGTGGCCATTATTACCAGAATTTGGCAATCTTCCGGTATTGAGATGGGCCATTTAGGGGGTGAGAGGGGGGTGACGTTGACACTGAATCGATCTGCCAGGCTATTTGCAATATCCTTGGGATCAGTATATTTAATGCCATTCTGTTGTAGCTCAGAGCAAATCTGAGCATTGCCATTTAGATTTTTGCCATAGTTATGCCTTGTGGTTGTCTTTGGAATCTTTGGCAATTTTATTTTTGTAACTAGCTTTTGAGGATTTTACGAGGGATCTCAGCTTCTTACTGAGGCTGGTATGGGAATATTTTGCATCGTGGGATTTTCCTCTTTTCTGCAGCAGTTTCTTCCTTTTGTTTTAAAGTTTGTTTATGGCAGGGGACCACCATATTGGCTTCCTTTTTTGGAGGAGAGCGTCTTGGTTCTATTTGGGATGGCACGATTCATGCATGAGTGGATGTGCTCGTACAGTGCCTTAGTGTAGGACTCAGCAGTCGAACTTTCAGTTCCCGTCTGCATGGGTGTCATGAAGTTTCACTTCTGACTTGAGTAACATGAAGTTGGCCTTGGAAAAGTTTTTTATGGGGGTTTCCGTACTGGGGAGTGGGGGTTGGATGTGGATGTTAAGGGTGATTAGCTTATGGTCTGACCTGACCAACAAGGGGATGACCATAGGTGTGGAGCATCGATTTCCCATGTTGGTAATTACCAGGTCTAGGATATTGGAGCCCCTGGTGGGACTATGGATTAGTTGATCCAGGGCATTGGAATTTATGAATTCCAAAAACCGTTGGGCAAAGGTGTTGGTACATGAGTAGTTTTCCCAGTTAATGGCAGGGTAGTTGAAATCACCCAGTATTAGGGTGTTGGGTTGTAACTTAATATTTTCCAGTATGTTTAGAAAGGTGTAGTGAGAATCTTGGGGCATGGTGGGGATCTGTAGCAAGCTACAATTTGGATTGTAGTCTTACCTAGTGTTAGTTGCACCTGGAGAATTTCAGACACATTGTGTTGAGTAACTAGCCTGGTGGTGTGAATATCCTTGGTGAATATGGACACTCCTCCACCTTTACTGTTTTGATCCTGGTTTGGTGGCCAAAAAGTGTGGTAAGAGTTGTAGCCTGGTATTGCAGGGGTACTCTCTGGATACTTGAACCAAGTCTCAGCTACTGCACAGATATCAATGTTCCCCATTTTTAGGAGTGTCTCAAGAGTGTGCATTTTGAGGTTTAGACTTCTAGCATTGAGTAGCATTACCTTCAGATTTTGCATGCTTGTACCTGTTACGGTGGTGGTTTTGTCCTTTGCCTAAAAAAGGCACTATAGGGGTGGCAAGAGCCTTAGCCAGTAACCTGAATCCCAGGGGCGACAGGTGCAGACCATCTCTGGCAAAGCATTGTGGTCTGTCGATCATATTGTCCCAGGCCGAGCTATACTGGATCCCCTTTGAATGACACCAGAAGCTTAGCCAATTGTTGAAGTCAATCATTTTGTCCTTATATTGTGGTATAATTCTGGGCAAAGGCAGGATGCTACTCAGGGCTAGGGTCATACCTTCCTGGGCCACATGATCTGAGAGCTCTTCCATGTCTCTTTTCATGTAGTCCAGGGAGGTACGTCTCAAGTCATTCACTCCAGCATGGAGAATGAGAAAGTCATATTTGTACTTGTTGTGGTGTGACTTGAGTGCATAGGTTATGTGGCGGATCCTGGCACCCGACAGGCAGCTGAGTATAATTTTCTCCTTGTTCAGCCTGGTGAGTGGGACATCAGTGTGCCTGACTATAGAGTCACCTATGACTAAAGTGTTAGGTACGTTGTCTTGCCTTAGGGGCTGTTGCTGGGCGGTACACTGGTGTTGTGAGCTATGTAACACTTTGGTTGTGATTGGTGTTTGTTTGCATTTCAGCTTCAGAGGTCCTTGTTGCTTGGTCAGGTTACAGTTAAGGGCCTCCGCAAATTTGATTTTAGTGTTGCTATCAGTGGGTGTTGGTGGTGTGAGTTTAGAAGGGCTGTGTGTTGCTTGAGGTGTAGTGCGGGTGTTAACCTTCTCCTCTTGACGGTCTAGTACAACCTTGGGTGGAGAGAGCTTTGCTTCCCCTTTGGCTATGTAAGTGCATCTCTCACAGGTTGTAGTGTTGGGTGGTAGGAGGAGAGGGTTGTCTGTGTACATGAGGCAATTGCTGCATTGCCCCAGTATGCCAAGATTCACCAGGTGGACAAGAAAAATCACAGGAAGCTGACCCTTGGACATGCCTGGTTTGGTGCTTTTTATTTTCCCTTCCCTTAGCAAGGTACTTTGCAATTATAGGCTATTTAGTGCCTATGATTAATTTCTACTTATTAATAAGGAGAGTTGAGTGCTTGTATCCGTTTAAGATTTTGCTAGTGCTTTCCCGCAGGTATTAGAGCAAGTGGTAGTCACAGGGATGCTTAAAGGTAAGATGAAAAAAATGGTCTGTCCTGAACACTGCAGTGTGCACTAGAGAAGTTAGACATGAAAGTAGCTAACTTACGTTTTACCTGTCTAAAAAGTTAAGTTTTAGTGGAGACCCACTAATTTTAAAACAGCAAGATAGATTGAAAGAGGATGATCACTTTTGTATCCTGGTACTATGGAATACAGTAGGATGGCCAATAAATTTAAGAAGGGGGGTGATTTCAGAAAATGATAATTTTGTGATTACTCACACAAGCCAGTGAAAGCAGAGAGGAAATGAGATATATGGTCAAATTAACATAAGAGGCAGGCAACTAGAAAGACAGTGATATTTAAGAACAGAATAGTAACAGGGTGGGCAGGTGGGGAAAAAAATTCTGCCTGACTCACAAGAGACAGAGTTGTGGTCCCTTTTGAAGTTTTAATATGCAGTTTAAAGCAGAATACAAGTGAAACACAAGGTAAACAAAACAAATCACAGTATTCAAAATATAAAAAGGCAATAAACTAATACAGAATTCTCTCCTGTTTGGTATCTACTTCTCTGAAGTACAGGCTAACACAGGTCTTTGGCTAACAAAGTTCACAGATGACTGCAAACTAGGAGCCATAATCAGAACTCCCAACGATGTGGACATCCTACAAAAGGACCTCACTGAGACAGATGGCTGGTGTCAAAGCCATGGCCTCAAGCTCACTGCCAAAAAGTGCATGGTCATCCTTTTTGGTAAAAACTCTGTACCTATGAACTACCACATAGGCGGTAGTCTACTTAACACCAAAAACGTGATCAGAGACTTTGGGACACAGGTGGACAGTAGTCTCTCCTTTGATCATCACATCGCCGCAGTAGTCAGGAAATCCTTGTACGTGGCACACCTCATCACAAAAGGTTTCTCATCCAGGAAAAAAGAGGTCATTGTTGCCCTCTACTCATCACTCATTAGACCCATTATAGAGTACAACTCCCTTTTTGGTATGTACCTCACAAGACATCTACAACAACTGGAAAGGCCACAGAAATACGTCACAAAGAGGATTACCGGCCTCAAACAAATGCCCTATGCAGACAGTCTCAAAAAACTCCAGCTTTACTCCATCGCATATCGCCTACTCAGAGGCGATCTCTGCCTAACATACAAAGCTATGTCAAACCCAGAGCTGTTGGACATGCTCAACCTAAAAAAATCCCAATCCCCCCAACCTACACACTCTAGGGACCTAAACTTTGTCACCGCAATAAACAGAACATCCTGGAGGGATAGATTCCTGTCCCAGAGACTTCCCATACTCTGGAACAAACTACCCATCTATATCAAACAAAGCTCCTCATTAGCACTCTTCAAGAAAAATCTTGATTGGATGGGAGATAGGAAATTCACCCCGGGGGATCACTTCTGTGGCTCTGCTCGACAGGGGCAAAGAAAAATAATTTTCTTGGGTGGCGAAAGCCAGGGTACCGTTTGCCTAGGCTTATATAGGCCCTAGGGTCATTAGCCTAGTACCTACCTGTGAACCTATGCCAAAATTGAAATTATGGAAGTTAAAAGTAAGTGAAGTCAATAAGAAAAGAAGAGGGTATATGCTTTTTAGGAAAAATGGTGTACCCATGAATGGAATGAAAGGCAGTAAAAGACAGAAAAAAAGTTTAAAACATTTTTATGAAGCAGGAGATTTTTTGTGGATAATTTTAAGACAAGTTACTGGGGGAATGGAATATGTAATATACGGTGATGGAGGCAAGAAAAAATGTTGACTGGACTGTAGTGGAGGAGCAACAAAACATTGTTTTTTAGACTGCAAAAAGAATGAAGAATTTTGGGAATAGTTTAAAAAATATATAGATGGGAAGGATTTAAATGTATAAATGATATGTGTGGAAGTATAATAAAGTAATGTGATATTAATAAATGGGTGATATTGATAAATGGAATAAATTACTCTCTGTGACAGTATGGGTGCTGTGGAAAAAAGGTGAAAATTTGATGTTAAGTTGTCAATCTCGCCTTCATTCTTGCTTGATGGGTGGCACTTGCTAAGCTCGAGAGTCACTTTTACCAGCTCGAGGCAGCCACATATCCCATGATGCAAGGCGGTAAGTACCCAGATCTCGTTTGCCGCTTCGCTGATGAGGTCCTCCTTTTACCAGCTCCTGGTAAGTGTTTTATATTATACTATTTTTGCCCCTTTTTCACTTTAAAACTTTATATTTTACGTTTTTAGTTCATATTAAGCCCTTTTCTGACTAAAATTTCCCTCACTCCTTATTTTTTTAGTCAGGCCTTCTCCCCTCCCATCCCCCCCCCCTTGTTAGGGTGTGTGTGTGAGAGGTTAGTTATATATATATTTCTTTTGGGATAACCTGTTCTTTGGGACTGTGTTGTGTGTGTTTTTGCAACTATGTCCAAGGAAAGGGTCTCAGGCTTTAAGAAGTGTGACTCGTGCTGTCAGAAGATGTCTCTGACAGACGGTCACACTTCTTGCCTATACTGCCTGGGACCTCTCCACCTGCAGGACTCCTGTGTGATTTGTCATTCCTTTAGCCAGAGAGTCCTGCAGGAGAGGAGAAACAAATTAATTTTAAGGGGCCTTCTTAAACCGGAGGGCTCTCCGGCTAAGTCGGCTCCAAGTAAGACTTCCAAGTCTTCCAAGGCCCAGGCTTCTGTGTCTAAGCCTGCGGCCTCGGTTCCGACTCTTTCTGAGTCGAGATCGGCTCCGGCTGGAGCCGATCCTGGTTTGCATAAACCTTCGGCACCGATGGCTATCGATGCCGATACTAGTTCAGTCACATCGGTGTCGGCTCCGACTGGTTCCGACCACCATGTGGCTCAGGCTTCGGTGTCGGTGCCGACCGGCTCCGACACACTTATTTTTATGTCTGTATCGGCTCCGGCCAGAGCCGATGCATCGAGACCTTCTGTCGGTGCCGAAAAGTCCTCGGCTCCGACTGCATCGATGGGTTCATCGGCTCCGATGGTTCCTTCGAGGAAGAGGTCCAGGTCCCCTTCCTTGGAACCGATACTCTCGGCTCCGGCCTCACCTCTCCTCTCGGAGCGGAGCCATCGGAGCCGATCATCTAGGTCATCCAGGCTTTCTGACCATGATTTAGAGAGGGTGGTCAGTAGATTATTGAAATCACAGGCACTGGCCCAGATGCTACATAGTCCGTCTCAACAGATGACTATTAGTCCACACCCTATTGCAGTTCCTCCTTCGACTCTACCTCAGAGTTTGGAGCTGGAGTCTTCGGGAATAGTTTCTGCTATGGCTGAGGGGCAGATGCCCCCCCCTTCTGCTCCCTCAGCATCTACTCTTATCTCCTCTTCGAGACCTTCCTTAGAGGGATTCGTGGTCGGCTTCCTGGTCTCCTCCGAGGGGTGAGTGGCATCGGACCCTTGTCCGACCCCACTCTTCCCCTTGGAGCCTCGACCTTGGTGAGCTCGGCTCCGACATCTGCCTCGGAGCCTTCCCTTTCGGTGGGCCCTGGAGTTCTCGTTTCTTCGGAACGGGTTCTCCCGGACCTCCCTGGGAGGGGAGCCTTCGAGGTGATGTAGAGTGTGCTGGCCACTGGACTCAGCCAGCAGTCTGTTCCCTTAGCTCCTCCCTCTACGGTGCCTGTCAATATCTCTGCCATCTCTCTTGCTCCCGGACCCAGAGATCCTCCGCCTCATGTTTCCCCACTGGGAAGAACCCCCTCTTCCAAGGATTCTCCTGATCAGTCAGGGGATCCTCCGCGCAAGAGGACTTGTAAGAGGAAACACGTAGACTCCCCTGAGTCTATCACTTCAGATACCGACTTAGATGAGTCGGTGGGATCCCTAAGATCCCCTCTGAGGATGTCTCCTTTTCAGACATCCTAGAACTCCTTAAACAGAGGGAAACTGGCCATCCAATAATCCCTCTGAGGATGAGTCGGTATACCTAGAGGCGTTTGGATCTCGGCCCTCCACCTCCTGGGTGTCTCCGCCTTTCGACCCCCTTATGCAGGTTATTGCTCGAAAGGCTTGGGCTGCTCCTGACTCTGTAGAGCCAGTTCCTAGGAGGCCTTCTAAATTTATTACTGCCCCTTCGGATAAGCAATTCCTTACGAAAGGTGTCCCTGCTGATGCCATGGTGGTGGCGGCTGCCACTAAGAAGGAACTTGCAGATCCTTCCATACCTGTCCATCCTCCTAATAAGGACTCCAGGACCATGGATAGGTATGGTAAGCGGATGTTCTCTTCAGCGACCTTTGCTATGCGCTCGCTGAACTACTTATGTCCCTTCACCAGACTCCAAAGGGACATCCTTAAGGAGCTTGGTGAAGTAGTACAGGATCCCACAGCTGCAGGGGCTCAAGAAAAAATTGCTTCGCAGCTAGGAACCCTTAATTCTATTGCTAACTCCTCCATGCGACTGATATCATATGCAGCAGATGGAGCGAGTAGGGCCGCAGGTACAGGTGTGGCTCTTAGACGCCAAGCCTGGATGCGGCTCTGTAATTTTGCAGATCCCTTTAAGGCGTCCTTCACCAACTCTCCCTTTGATGGGTCAGCTTTGTTTGGCCCTCAAGTGAAGGATACATTGACCAGGTGTGAGCAGGACGGCAAGACTCTTTCTGCCGTAGGGGTCCGTTTTTCCACCCCTTCTAGACCTTACCCTAAAGGACAGATGGGTGGCAAAATATGGTTCCGCAAATCTCAAGGAGTCACGCCGGATACACGTGGTCAGTTTACCCCTAGAGGCAGAGGGGGTAACAATAACAGACGCCGCTCTAGAGGCAGAGGGGGTCCACAAAACCAGGGAAGCAGAGAGCCTCTCTCTGACAAGCCTTTTCAGCATCCCTGATATGTTGCCCGACTGTCCATCCTTGGAGGCAGTCGGGGGAAGACTATCGCTGTACCCAGAAGCCTGGCGTTCCCTCACTCAAGACAGATGGGTACAGTCGATCATATCCGAGGGTTACAAAATTCCTTTCGAGGAAAGTCCTTTCTCTCACTCAAATTCCCTTCCAGATGTACCACCCGGTCGAAGGGAAATTGCAGAGTTAGAAGTATTAAAACTTCTACAAAAAAGAGCCATTCAGCCAGTTACAGCAGACCATTCAGAGCCCGGAATCTACTCAAGGTTCTTTTTGGTCCCCAAAAAGACGGGAGACTGGAGACCAATATTGGATCTCAGCAGACTCAACAAGTCTGTGAGAAAGACAAGATGGTCACACTTCAGTCAATTCTGCCCTTCCTAGAGAAGGACAACTGGATGTGCTCAATAGATCTTCAGGATGCGTACTATCACATAAAAATTCACAGGTGCTCCAGAAGGTTTCTCCGCTTTCGGCTGGGGTCCAGTCACTTCCAATTCAGAGCCCTGCCCTTTGGTCTCACTACAGCCCCCAGAGTGTTCACCAAATGTATGGCAGTGGTCACGGCTCACCTGAGATGTCAAGGATTCCAGGTGTTTCCGTATCTCGACGACTGGCTCCTTTCAGCCACCACCAGGCATCAACTTCTTCAAGCCAGGGATTACACAATAAATCTTTGCACTCAATTGGGAATTTCGATCAACTACGAAAAATCCTCCTTATTGCCCTGCCAGTCTATTACTTTCATAGGCGCAAATTTAAACACTGTTCGGATGTCAGCTACCCTCACAGATCAAAGAATCTCAGACATTCAAAGTCACGTGAGGATCATCCTAGCCAGCAAGAAAGTACAAGCCAGGATGGTTCTAAAGGTGTTGGGCCTCATGGCTGCGGCCATTACCCTTCTTCCCCTGGCCCGCTTCTATTTGCGCCTGCTTCAGTGGATGTTATTCACTCAATGGTCTTACCAACAACTTCCGATGCGTCACCAAATACTGGTGACACAGATTTGCAGGAATCATCTTTCATGGTGGATTACTTCTCCCCAGGTTCACCAAGGCAGACCCTTTGTACCCCCAGCCCCGGTAGCCACTGTCACTATGGACGCCTCCCTGATCGGGTGGGGGGGTCATTATCAGGGCAGGATGGTTCATGGGACCTGGCAACCGTTCGAATACCATCTGCACATAAATGTCCTAGAGATGAGAGCAGTGCTTTTAACGTTGCAAGCCCTCAACGACTTTCTTCCCTTGGGGACAATTGCAGTCCACACAGACAACATGTCTGTAGTATGGTATATCAACAAACAGGGCGGAACCAAGTCCTACCCCTTGTGTCGAGAAGCTCTCAGACTTTGGCAATGGGCGATCTCCTCTCATCGGTTTCTGGTAGCAACGCATATCCCTGGGAAAACCAACATTTTAGCGGACAGATTGAGCAGAGCTATTCTCATGCCTCATGAGTGGTCTCTCAAACAATCTATAGTGGAAGAGATTTTTCTAGAATGGGGCCGCCCATGTTGCGATCTTTTTGCTACTCCCCAAAACAGCAAATGCCCAGACTTCTTCTCTCTCTTCCCACTGCCAGGCCATCCCCCCAGAGACGCTCTAACCCAGGATTGGCCCCAGGGACTTCTTTATGCCTTTCCTCCTTTTCCTCTGCTTCCACAAGTACTCCAGAAAGCCACCGTTTTGAGAGCCAAAATGATTCTCATTGCTCCCTATTGGCCTTGACAGATTTGGTTTCCGTTCCTACATCGTCACCTTTTGCTGCAGCCGTGGCATCTGGACCCAGTGCCAGACCCTTCTGATTCACCAATCGGGTCAGCTGCACCGGTCTATCCCTTCTCTCAACCTCACAGCATGGTTGCTCCACTTCCTTCCTTAGCCAGGCTTCCTATGATCTCTAATCCTGTTAGAGACATCATAGTAGCTTCCTTAAAATCCTCTACTAGGAGGATTTATACTAGCAAATGGAAACGTTTTTCTTATTGGGCAAAAGCCAAAAATATTGATCCCTTTACTGCTCCAGTACAAGCAGTTTTGGATTTCTTAGCGGAAATTTTTCACGCGGGCTCCTCTTCCTCCACGGTCAAAGTTCAGTTGGCTGCTATCTCGAACTTTCATGTCGGGTTCGCAGATCACAACATTATGTCCCACAGGCTTTGTAGAGCCTTCTTAAAAGGAATTTTTCTCCTGAAACCTCCAATCAGGAGTCCTCCTCCTCAATGGGACCTAAATTTAGTGCTGACATCCTTGATTCTTCCTCCCTTCGAGCCAGCTCTTTCATGTTCCCTGAAATTTCTTTCATGGAAAACTTTATTCCTGGTTGCTATTACTTCGGCTAGGAGGGTATCTGAACTTCATGCTCTCTCTGTTCGCCCCCCCTATTCTGTCTTCCACAAAGACAGAGTATCATTGAGAACTAATCCGACCTTTTTGCCTAAGGTCGCCTCAAAGAGTAATTTGAATCAGACTATTGATCTTCCTGTATTTTTCCCAAACTACTCAAACAGATCGGAACAAAAGTTACATTATCTTGATGTTCACCGCCAACTCAGATATTATTTGGACAGAACAAAACAATTCAGAAAATCCGATCAACTCTTTGTTTCTTATGCTGATAACAAAAAAGGCCTTCCTGTCTCAAAAGTGACCTTATCTAGATGGCTGTCTTCTGTCATCTCTGAAATTTATCAGCTCAGGGGAAAACAGCTGTGCTCGAAACCTAAAGCGCATTCAACCAGAAGCTTAGCAACTTCCACAGCTTTTCAAGCTAGACTTCCATTAGACACTATTTGTGCAGCAGCCACTTGGGCCACTCCTCATACCTTTGTTTCTCATTACAAATTGGATTTCGCCTCCAGGGACAGAGCCAGTTTTGGCTCTACAGTTCTCAAGAGTCTGTTCCATTGAGCCACCCAGGATAGAGGTGCTAGGGACGCGGTCCCATCAAGCAAGAATGAAGGCGAGATTGACAACTTAACATTGAGAAGTTATGTACCTACCATAACGTTCCATGTTAGTTGTCTTCTTGCCTTCTTTCTTGCGACCCTCCCTCCTTCCCCCTGGCCTGGACAGACCTTTTCTCTCTACATGGAAGAATGTTCTTAAGACCATACAGTGTGGTCCTCCAAAACCATCCTTCAGGCTTTCTCTCCTCCTTTCTTCCTTTGGGAAGTTTTTTATGCTAGGTGTTATTGCCTATAGACAACAAACGAGATCTGGGTACTTACCGCCTTGCATCATGGGATATGGGGCTGCCTCGAGCTGGTAAAAGTGACTCTCGAGCTTAGCAAGTGCCGAGTCGGAGCCGAGGATCGGCTCCGAACCCATCAAGCAAGAAAGAAGGCGAGAGAAGACAACTAACATGGAACGTTATGGTAGGTACATAACTTCTCATTATACAACAAGAAAATGGAAGAGGGTGATGTATAGCTGAAATAAGAAGATGGTTGTGGATGAAAAGGTGGGGATAAGAAGGTAAGTATAAAAAAAATAATGAAATAGAGCTGTTTAGCTCTTTTGCGTTGTAAATTTAAGTATGAACATGAAAAAAAGATGTGTAAATAATTGATTTAAGTTTTTAATATGATATGATTAATGTAAATGTTAATAAGGCACCCCTTCTCTTTTCAGTAAGTGCAGTGAGATTTTTTTACATCCACCTGAGATACCACCACCTCAAGCAGATGGGACTTCGCTTAACTGAAGGATGTCACAGACAACTGCAGCACCTTCTAATGCATTGTAGTGTCAACACTTTGAAAAATTAATACATTCACTTGGAGTGGGAATAGACCCACGGCCTTCTGATCTTTAAGCATCAAGGCGAGTGTGCTACATGTTGTGCCACTGACAAAAACTACTTGGTCTCCCTTTGAACCAGCAGCCAAGGCAGATTTCAGATACCTTTTGTGGTCAGCATTTTCTAGTAGCAATCACCTCATCTAAAAGAATTCGTGAGTTGCAGGCAATGTCAAGTCAGACTCCCTATTATCTTCCACCTAGACAGGGTGGTGCTCTAGACAAACCCATCTTATATTGCCTGAGTGGCTAGAAAGACCAACTTAAATCTGCTAACTTCCCAATGTTGTTTCTGCATGTAAGTTGTGTTGAATGTCTGCACTGCATGGAAGTCGACAGGATGCTAAGGTTTTATTTGAACAGAACTCCAGAATTCAGGAAAAAGTGTCCAGCTATTCTAGACTTGTCCAAATTTAAATTTGCTATTGTTTATACTCTGTGTACAATTTCCTAGTACTTTGTTAATACTGTTATTAGGACTTGGTGATGCTTTTTTCTATGACTTTGTTGTTGCTGTTTTATATAATCAACTGATCTTAACCATAATTGTATTAAGTACTTACACAAGTATTATACTCAGAAATGTCTGTATTACCTGCCATTAAGAGCCCAGATCACGACTTTAAAGGATCTCTGGATCGGCTGACCTACCGAGTCAACAAACAAAAATAAATCCATTTCCTGTGCCCAACAAAGTTTTCAGATGTTTATAGTGACTGTTTTAAGGCAATTATCAGATTCCTTTAAATACTGCTACATCAAAAGAGATAAAGCCATGACCTAGGCTTGTCACAGCGTATTTCACCAGAGCAGTACCTGCTTCCACAGCATTCCTGTGGGGAATGCCTTATTGTGTGATATTTGGCACAGTGGCTACATGATCCAACCTCATAATCTTTACTAAACACTTAAACCTGGCATTTCTTCTAGAGCGAGTTTCGCTTACATGACTACAAGAGTCAAGGGGATGTTTCATTTCAGCTTAGTTTTTCTTTGCCAGAATAGTTAATTCAAGAAAGTGGATTAGTTGTTTACTTCCCTTGTTCCACTAAGGGAATAGGCTAACAGTGACTCAGTAAACTGTAACTAGACTATTTACTGCATTATTTTTGCTGCCAGGTGACTAACCATTCTTTGGAAAATGCTGTTGACAAAGGTTACTATGGTGGGGTTATGGCTACTATTAGTGCTGTCTCCAAGAATACCTCCATTACAGACATTTATACTGCTACCACTTGGTCAGTGAGTTGTACCTTATTGTGGTACTTGAGTATTATCGCAAACACATTTCTAACCTGCGATATTTCCTTATGTTTTGCCGAAAATATTTCAGCTAATCTTAAAGGGGGTATCTGAACTATTAATTATTACTTTGTTACATCGTGTATGAGTCAGGAAGAGGAGTAACGGTTAAATTTTCTATTCGTGGGTGATGCATGATTACAGCAGCTATCGTACTCTTGTACGTTTACATTACTTATGTATTATTGCAACCACATTTCTAAGCTCATGTAATTTATAATGTTTTCGTGAAAGGACTTTATCCTTAATTGAAAGGGGGGGTGTAAACCCCTAATTACTATTGTTTCGCATTGGTTGTGAAATAGGAACAGGAATAACAAACCTCAGAATGAGTTTGTCAACAGACTCCAAGCGGACATTTCTCATCCATCCTTTTTTTTTTTTTTTTTTTTTTTTTAAACACAGACAGCCTAGAACCATGTGGTCTAGTAAACTGAACAGAAAAGCAGGTGAACTGCAATCCTCTATATGTTTTACTACTTTGTAGTACTTTTGACATGAGCTTCCTAAATCAACAGTTGAAAAGCATGTCTGATTCTGGGGGCTTAAATTACATGGTAGTTGCATACTTGAAGTCCGACTCATGCTGGTATCGTTCAAACTATTTCGTCTCTGTATTCAGTAGGTATGCCAGGAGCCTGTTATTCTTGAAAGTCAAGCTCCATCTTTGCCTTTTTGTCATACTTACTCCTGTTAAAATTCCTGTCCTACTTTCCTAACACTTGCTGTAATGGGAGTTGAACACAAATATCCTTTTGCCATGTTTGTCATAGGCGGACCCCACCTCCAAAGTTTGTGATCACTTTCAGTATCACAACATGGAAAGCCTCTTCGATGGGAAAACTGGGTCTAAAACTGATGTTAACCTAACGTTCAGATAACTTTACACCAGCAGAAAGGACTCCACATTTTATGCTAATATCTGAAGACTGAGCTGCTCTCACTTGGTTGCGTTAAAATGATACAAGTCACCATATTCCTCCCCAGAAATACAGGGACAGCTTTTTTTTTCCTGAAGTACAGCTAGGTACCACTATACTGTTGCTCATTTCGGTCTTACTAAATGTAAATGACAGAAATTGTTTAAAAGCAGCGAATGCATTATACGACTTTAGAAACGTGGTTGCGATAATACATAAGTATCCTTATTGTTTATACCCCATTTCTGCGAATTTGCTTCCTTTTTCATCCTGATGCTTTAGAACTTGATCCTCTTGAACTTCTGTTGGATTTGGCCTCCTGAACGATTGTTTCATTGTTTGGGACTCTTCCCAATAGCTGACCACAGCGCTTCACTGTATCTGTTGATCAGTGGGTAGACTTTTTTTTTCTTTTATTCTGGATGTGTGCCATCCTGTGGCTGTGGGTGGATTTTTCTGTAAGTTGGGTAAGCATTTAATTTATCATATTTTTGTATGTTCATTTTTTGCCTTACAAGTTATGTTTGCTTTAGAGGATGCAGATCAAACTGAATAACTGAGGCAAAAGATCATGGTCTCTAAACAAGTCACATGGTGATGTAGTATGTAGGAGTGCATACTTATTTCCTTTCTCTTATGTTCTTTTTTTCAAGAACAAGTCAGATTTTCAAATAAAATGGAGTAACTTTTTTTGTAGGGAAAATCTCATTTGAGAAGAGTCATTAAGTTAGAATGAGTCATTATCTCAATACCCCTTGTACACTGTCTACTTGGGCAGCACAATGGCTGAATGTTTATAGACGTCTTGTCTTTGCAGCTTCATGTTTCACTTCTGTCCCATTTTCTCTCTTTCTGAAGTTTTCGTGTTCTCCATGAGTCGGCGTATTTTTCCAGGTACCCCACTTTCCTCTACTTCATCCCACCACAAAATAAAGCTGTTGAGTGGATTACTCTAAAATAGTATGTATTGCATTTAACCTTGTCCTTATGCACTATGTCATGGCTGAAAAGTATCAAACATGAGCAGTTTAATTTACCCATTTAACAAATAATTAAAAATGTGCTAGCAGAATTAGCCCTCTGTAAATTTGGGTTCTACAGGCATTAAAATAAGTTATGCCAGATACTGAAGACATCTTTAAAGGTGTCCGTGAGTGTCGGGATTTATTTTTTAAATCACTGTTTTTTTAATGCTGCAGTTAAATCTGGCTTAATTTGAGGCAAGGTGTTTTAGCTTACCTTCCTAAGAATACTATGCAGTAATTGTTGCTAGTTATGAACAAATTTACTGTCTTTTATCATGTCTAGGTTAAAAATGCATAGAGTAAATGTTTTTCCTTCCCTTTGTGGAAATGTTAGTGAAGTTTATAATGAAAATTCAGCAGAAGACTTCAACATATTACAGTAGCCCACTATAACCATGTATCTCCATTTATTTTTTAGGGGCGTCTGTTGAATTTGAGCTGCTCCACTGTTCCAACCTTTGTGTTATCAATCACCGCTACCACTCAGGTAAGAACTCAAAAGAGTAATGGATTTAGAACGATGCAAACCCAAGTGTGACTGTACACTTCATTTTTGTCTGTTTTTCGTCTGTGTTACAAGTAGCAGTGTGTATGTCATTTTTAAATTTAATGTCACACCTTTTCTTACCAGTTTCTTCTGTCACTCTCACTGCAGAAAAGAAAATTATGCCAACCAATAAACACACTGTTGGCTTATTGCCCGGAGCCACATGACAAGTGATTGGGTGGTATCAGAATTTTAACTCCTCATCTTGTAGGGGGGGTCATATGTTCACTACTTTGTCTTAAGATGTGCTTACTTGATTTCCTTGTTCTAAATTGTCATTTTCCTTGTTCTAAATTTTTATTTTTATTTCCAAGTTGTTTTTGCTGGTTCTGAGGAGTCCACGTGGTTTATTTTGTGTGTGTTGTGGTTGCTGACAAATTTGCATCAGCTTTACAAGTAGTTAGATTGTATGTGGACACATGGAGACTCATCTTGACATGTTTAAAGCAAATCACTTCTTCTCGTGTGACCCTTGAATATCTCAGTTTTATCCCCCCCCCCAGTTAGAGTGCATTTTTGATGATGGTCATCTAAAGGAAACTGACCTCCTTCTCTAAATAAATATTTTGCCTTTATGCTTTTATCTTTTGCCTTTATTTCATTAAAACAAGTCAACGTCTGTCAATGCAGCTCTTCTCACTCCTCCGTAACAATATGTTCATCATTAAAGGTGATGGCAGGGAAATGTGGCTGGCTCTTTACTTTTAAGTAGTTGTCTATACTGGTGTTTTTTCTTGGCTATAAGCTAGCTTGAATGCGGTTCTGACATGATGCTTCTGGACATCATCCCGTTTCTGCCTATAAGATCAGAGCACGAGTGGCAGTCAGGTCTGCAAGCAGAGGTGTAGATAAGAGACCCCCCCTCCTCCAACTGGTTATGCAGAGATTGCTGAGAGTTATCACTGCTGTTCAAGAGATGTGACAGTTGTGCCTTGGCATCTCATTTTTTTCATAAACTGCATAGCACATGGCACTTTATACGTTTTTGTACTTCATAGCTCATTTTCTGTTAAGTTGTGTATTTCAGTTTGAGACATTTCTGCAGGAAGAACTTATTATACCAATACTGTTTGTTTATGTTTGTTAACCAGGTAAACCTGGCACAACTGCACATTTTAAGAGCAACTGAGAAGCACATTTTTGGTTAAGTGACTTGCTCATACAGTAGGTCAATGTAAATTAAGGGAATCAAACCCAGGACTATAAAATAAACCTTGTTAACAGCTCATAATCTTAATCTTCGAAGAGCGATGCACACATACTCAGATAGGGTAATACCTTTATTGGATGAACATAGATTTTAAAATACTGGTTTCTTGAGCTTTTGTACTGCACAGCTCTCATGTATTCTGAATGTTTAAGTAAAGTGTGCATCTGTGCTAATTCACTAAACTAAAAAAAATAGTAAAATGGAGTGACTCCTTTATTGGTAAAACAGGGTTCATTTATTTTTATTTTACATTTGTTGACTGGGCTAGTCGAGCTGGATATATGTCCATTTTCAGCAGAGGCCCGGGGAGAAAAGCTCCACACATTTCAAATAAAGTTCACATCTACAGAAGTACATATTTAGAATGCAAATACATTCACCATAAAGAAAACAGAAATTTTAAGAGGTCACAAATTTATAAAGTATATATAAAAAAAAAACTACAACATATTTGACTAGACTTAGTACAATTACTAATGAAGTTGCAATTAAATGTTGAGAAAGAATAATAGCTAAAAGAAAAGTATAGTATAAATGTAGATAAGAAAGGAAGATAAAAGGAAAGTGAAACGGAGGAGCAGTGCAGTAATACATCTAGTAGTAATGTGTGTCACTTTATTGAGAGTACAGTAATAAGTAAGACTGATGGAGAGGAAGAATAGTAGTTGTTAAGATGAAATTATTTCAGAGATGAGAAGGTAAGGTTGAATCAAGTAATAAGAGTAAATTAGTCAGTCAGGTTTAGTACAGGGGCACATCCAATGTGTTTTCAGGAAGAATTTAAGTTTATTTTTAAACAGATTAATAGAGGGAAGTGTGGAAAGTTCAAAGGGAAGTAGGTTCCAGGTTTTTCCAACAGTATTAGAGAAGAGGGAATCTCCAGCTCTATTGTTTGATTTATTGATATATAAACAAGAAGTTTTTGTGAAGATCTTAGGGACTTCAGGTTATAATAGGGGTGAATAAGGTTAGATAGGATGGGTGTTTTGGCAGGTTGATAAAGTATTTTATGGGCGATGACCAGTTGATTAAATTTCAGCTGCTGCTGTAATTCAAGCCACCCTAGATGCTTTAGATTAATACAGTGGTGTGTTCTGAATGGGTTACCTGTGGCAAACCTGGCTATGCTATTGTAGGAGGTTTCTAGTTTCTTAAGGTTGTTTTTTGACAGATTGGTAAATATGGGTGAGGCATATAGAAGGGTAGAAATTAGATGGGTGTGGGCAATAGTTATTCTAGTTGCAGGAGTGAGGAAGGGTTTGATCCTATAAAGAGAGCCTGTTTTTTATTAGTAGTTTTCAAAATGTTGTTGATATGGGCGTCAAAGTTAAGGTTGTTGTCTATGGTGATACCTAGCAGTTTGGTAGTAAGATCTTGGGATAGGAGTGTACCATTATTGGATGTTACAGTGAAGTCTATTGGAGGAGATTTACTGGTAGGTGTAAAAAGGAGAAGTTTCGTTTTTTTAGGGTTTAATAGGAGACAGCGTTTTGGAAACCATAGTTCTACAGAGTTAAATATATCTTGAGAAAGGGAGTGAAGTTCTGATACAGATGTGGCTGAGCATATAAGTGTGGAGTCATCAGTGTATTGTATACATGTAGCTTGGGGAACTACTTGGTGAAGGTCATTGATGAATACAGAAAACAGGAGAGGGCCCAGTATGGACCCATGAGGGACACCAATATTAACAGGTAGATGGGTAGAAAGAATGGTGTTCCAGAGCACAGCTTAATGTCTGTTATTTAAGTAGGAATGGAATCATTTTATAGCTAGTGGGTCAAGAGACAGAGATTTGAGAATGTTTATGAGTATAGTGTGATTTACCATGTCGAAAGCCTTGGACAGGTAAATGAAAAGTGCAGAAGAAGGCATGTTAAGGTTACGGTTTTTGTTGATGGTATCAGTAAAGGAAAGAAGGGCAGTACTTGGGCTATGGGAAGGTCTGAACCCATGTTGGGAGTTGGAGAGCAGGTTATTATGGAGAAGGTGGTGTAGCATTTGCCTGTGGATACATCTTTCCATGATCTTAGATAAAGGAGAGAGTAGGGCTATGGGTCGATAGTTGGAGAGTTCAGTGGAGTCTCCCCCCTTATGAAGGGGAATAATACGAGAGACTTTCCAAAGTTTGGGGATATATCCTTCAGTGATGGTTCTGTTGATGAGAATGGAGATGGGGTAAGCAATAGATTTGGCTGCTAACTCTAGGTATTCGGCAGGTAGTTGGTCAGCAGAGGGAGTGCATGGTTTCAGTTTTCAGATAAGGGTGAGAATGAATGCTGTTGGGACAGGTTGGAAGAGAAATGGAGGTGGTGGGTTAGAGTCAGAATTAGATATAGTTACATTTTGAGGAGAGAGCTGACTGGCAAGAGTTTGAATTGCTTTGGTGAAAAAATGTATTAAAGGCATTAGCTGTTTGTTTAGCATTGTCCTTGTCGGTGCCTTGAGGGTTAGGTGTGATAGATTGACCAGGATGTAATAATTGATTAATACTTGACCAGAACTTTTGTGGTTTATTATGGTGGGTCTGCTGAGATTGTAGGTAATAGTTTTTTTTTATCGGACAGTATAGATTTTTTTTTGTTTAATTTCTCAGTTGTTTGTAGTTTTGGAGGTCAACAGGGTTTTTAGTTAAGCGTGATTTATTCCAGTATTTATTTCTGAGATGGATTTTTTGCTTGGTTTCCTTAGTAAGCCGTGGAGCAGATTTAGTTATCCTGATAGAGCAGGTAGGAGCATGATACAAGGGTTTACAATACATCTTTCTCAGGCTTTTAAAAGGCAAGTCTTGTGCATTCTAAAAGTTCAAGTAACCTGTATTAATCTATTCAAATTGCATTTTATACACAATTTCAAGGTGCCACCCACTGCTTTAAGAAGTAGTATGCATGTCACTTATTTCCTTTTTCTCCTTGAAACTAACACTCCAGACTTAAGTGTTAGCTAAATGTTTCAAAACTTGGACTGCATACGAGTATGTCCTCCTGTTTGTTGTTTGTAGACTTTTCAAGGCTGAGCACCATCGCATCTTGTTAAACTTAAAGGACTCCTTTATTTATAGTAGTGATGGGCAAAGTGTGGATAAACTTCAGATGCCTTTGTATTTTGGGCTTGTGGCAGTTAATAAAATGCTGCATTTGTTCAGTGTCTTTAAAAGGTCTATCCCTTCTGAAGTATTATATTTTTCTGGACGTATTCACATTGCAGTCTTGTATCATTTTTTTGTTGGATGATGATGTGGTTGGAGAGGCTAAGCAGGGTATTTTATCCTGCTAAGCACTCTGTGAGCTACCACAAGGTGGCCCATGCAGTCCACTGGCACCGAAAGGTTGGATACAAAAGCAGTCCTTGAAAGGGATTTTTTATCTTTGGGGATACTAGATGCCCAGCTTGCCCTGCCTGAGACCTGAACTTTGTCATAGAAAAATTAATTTTTACTGTGAGACTGCTAACACAGCTGGCCTCAAGTCTGTGTATTGGATTTTACTTATCTTACTAGTAGTTACTCAGCCAAAATGATTTCTGAACTGTGTATATATTTATGTGCAGTGAGCCTTACACATTTTTCAACCAGAAAAGGGTATCCTTTAAGTTTAATCCTTTCTCTAAGAAGATGATTTCTGAATTTTCTATTAGAATCTCGAGCACATTGAATATGTGTAGGCAGCTAAGATATTTATACCAGTCAAAGCAAAAACGTCAGACAAGCAAAATAGCTGCTCATTTCTGTCTTGGCGAAAGTCGAGAATTGATTAAAGATACTTTTTTCTTTTTTTTTCCTCTCAAAAAATACTATAAAATTCTAGAATATGGATTTCCTAAGTACTGAAAGAAAATTAAATGACATGGAGATTGGCGTTTTATGTCATAATATTCATTTACCCTAGCTTTTTTCCATGTCTGTTTACTACTTCTGAAACTGTCAATTTGCTTATTCATCACAGTCGTCCCAGCCCTACTTTGTTTGTAGATAAAGTAAATTACATTTATCAGTACTTGGTATAATTCCTGGAATTTAACTCAAGAAACTTGAATTTCACTTTTTTTTTATTGTAACTCTATGTCCCTGCCAGTGACTAAGCTAACATGTTTGCTATTACTGGGCATTTGCAACACCTTGGGTTGCATCAAAGGCTTTGACGTAGCCAAGATGGTCACTCTGAATTTAGCGACCATTGCCCATGGCTTTAATGACTTTAATGTTCTTTTGAATGTGTACAAGGTTAAGGAGTCTGTATCTGCATTTGATAAAGCCAAATTGGTTTGCATTAAGGGCCTAGAGGTTTCTTGTGTCTGTATTAATGAGCCTGGATGTAATGCACTCCATATCCTTACACATCAGATTGGTGAGACTGATTTGCCTGGACTAGTAGTAGGACTGCCCTTCTGCAGTGTGGGGTAACAGTGTTAGTCCTTTAGCATCAAGTATGTAACTTTTGGAGAGTCTGATATTAAAAAGGGTAAGGAGAGGCTCAGCCAGGCTGTGTTTAGCACTGATAAATTATGAATCCTGTTATCAGGGTCCATGAAAGTGGAAACTCCTCTATATATGACCAATACAACCTGGTCTGTTGTCATTTGGAAATTTGGGAGATAAGAATAAATGATAGGCTGCGCATGATAAAGTTGGAGCTAAATTGACAATCCTGTTATCAGGGCGCATGAAAGTAATAATAACTCTAGATATGACCAGTACAACCTGGTCTGTGGTACTTTAAGGGGGAGAAGGGAGATAGGGAGAATAAAGCACAGGATGAGCATGAATAAAGTTGGAGCTAAATTTGATTGTTAGGCTATGGACTACTACCTTGGGATTAAAATTAGTTCTAAGTTGGACTGAGAGGATATTTGTGTGTTATGTCATAGCTTCCTGACATGGTTGAAAAAGGATTTATTGTTACCTTTGGTGGAAATGGCTACTCTGAATCTGTACTCTGCTTTACAGTTTCTAGTAGATTGTTTAAGATTTTTGCTAGCCTGTTTAAGGTGCCTTTTTGAGATGAAGGAGATGGTGATGTATTGTATGAATTGATTATCTTCTTTCATTTTAAGTTTATTAATACAGGTATCCCACCATAAGGGTTTGTTAAATTTCCTGCTTTCTTTGGTGCAGGTAAGGATGAATTTTCAGTGCAGCTGTTTAGATATAAGTAGAAATGAAAGGTGTGGGTTGGCAGCTTTTGCGATAGGGTCAGTAGGTGGAGAGTCACTTAGGGATTAATTTGGGCATTTGTATATTGTAAAAGGTTTTCTTTTGGGATATCCCCTAATACAATGTTATTTGCAGTGGGGATACCACCAATTTTTAAGAAGGTAATGGATTTTTGATCAAGGTTTACTGGGGGATTGGGCGCATGGTCGAATGCACTACGGAGCCACGATAGTATTGAGTATATCCGGGCCTTTAGTGGGAAAGCTGGCTGTTTGAGTGAGTTGGTATTAGGTTCAGGGGTAAGCACTAGGCAGTCACTTTTCAGACCCACTACAGGCCTAGCCACACACAAAAATATATTCAAATGTTCCATCCTGCATCAAGAAGAGTAAGACAAGATAGATCAGGGGGAGGATTTGAGGCTGCCCATCCATTTAGCTAGGTTTATCTTGAAGGTGGCAAGGGTGTTACTTTATTTTACATGATGTGAAAAGTTGTTCTACAGTTGAGGGATACATTAAGATATGAATCTATTATGCCAGTGTGTCATATTTATCTGTTCAGGAGCAATCCAGTGCTGATAAAATGTGTCAACATATAAAAATAGCAGTTTGAAACATTTATTGCTATCAATAAATCCAGTCGTTTACAAAGTTTTTGCATGGATTTATATCAGAAGGAACTTTCAACTTGGTACAGTGTTTCGAACTGCTATTTTTATATGTTGACACATTTTATCAGCCTTGGATTGCTCCTGTATTTTTTTCTTTTATTATACAGTGTTTTTTTAAGTAATAGGAACATTTATTCCGTGGTCACATTTGTTTTGTTGATATTTATCTGTTGTTGAAGGTTTAGTTCTTTAAGCCAGATGGCCGAGGTACCATTTGTTCTGTGAAGGAAATGGAGGTCAAAGAGGGTTGGATTGTTCATGACTCAAAAGGCCAGATATGTGTCCCCATGGAGGAGTCTATAAAAGACAGTATAGGGAGGGGGCTGCTGTCTGATCTAACAACTAAGATTTTTGGAGTGACTGATCTTTTCAGTTATGAATCTCTGAAGTCTGTCATGTTGAGCCATACATAGAAAAATACATGCAAGAAAGTGTATTATATTAAACGATGTGTCTGAGATATGAGCAAAGGAACATTAACACAACTTTAAATCTAGTGAAGATGCCTTTGCAGAGGCATGATGGAAGAATTAGCAACAAGAGTGCCTAAGTCTCTCACAACAGTGTTTTATTGGTGGGGGTGTTTGTCATCTGCGTCATATGTGGGAATATTTTGTTTACCAAAATTAACTATGCTACATTTTTTGACCTGAAAAAATTATCCGTAGCGAACAGTAATGGGGTACTTAGATATATTCAGTTTAACCTCAACATTTAGATATTCTAGGTAGAGATCATATGGGATTTGCCATGATATAGCGGGATCCCTGATAAATACTTACATGCCCCCACATTTATAAGTGGGACTAAAGGTATAATAGGTGCTAAACCCTGGTAAAGGAGTGTATTAACTGCAGTAAAACTAAGTGTCTGTACAGATATGGGATGTACTCAGTCATTGTTTGGACTGCAAGCATTAGGTAAATCCAAGTTGATGTCATCAAGTATAGAATTTACTGTGCTGAAATATCAAGGAGATGGATTCTGCCTAAAAAACAACACTATGGGGGCAACAAAAACATTTGCCATTATATGAGAGCCATACTGAAAGATATGCAAGACATCCATGGTGAAGTGGGTAGACCTTTTGACCATCTCCTTCCAAGCCAATACTTGCTTGGATCCATTTGAAAACAGCACCAGCTACTAAGGCTGTTTGCTTTTCATTGAGGAGTGACTGCCCAGTCTCAGACCAGTACATGCCAAGTTCCTTAATATTCCTTTGAATGGAGCATTCCTTTCATCCTAACATAAGCTTACCACCAGGATGTATTCCTTATTTACTGGGGTTTGTGGACCTAAATGTCCTACTTACATTAGGATCCCCTGTCCAGAAAGACTGCATACTCCTACCTTATTCTTATTCATCAAGTGTGGAGTCTGTGTGTTTAACTATGCAGTCATGTGTTACCCAAATACTGCCAGAGGTGGGTGTAGAGTTTGAAGACTTTAAGGGTTTAGGTTTGCTGTTTTGCCTACTCCGGGGGGGGGGGGGGGGGGTTTGGGAGAGATAGTATGGGAACTGAATGTGTGTGTGTGTGTGTGTGTGTGTGTGTGTCTGCTTGCTTGCTTGCGTGTGTTATAGCATGACTTAAATTCTGAGCTTTCTTAATCTGTTACCTTGGATACATGGTTGGAGATATCTTAACAACCTCCTCATAACTTAGGGAGTTGGTGGTATTTTGTGCATGGTGATTGTACTGCTTACCAAGTGAATAAGTACCTGCGTCTGTCATCGACTTTGTAAACTTACCAGTATTAGCTATGTCGTGATGGATAACTATAGTGGGTTATTGGTAAGCATGCAACAGTTGATAGACTGCCTCCAGCTGCCAAGTGCAAGCAGGCTGCCCACAGAAGGGGTAGGACAAGACTGTGGTCTCATACTGTCCAGTGAGGATAAAAAAGAGGTAGCTACTGGGATCAGTATGGATTGTTGTATATGTGCCATAGACTGTACCAGGCAATTGGATTAAAAGTCTATAATGTCTGTGGTACATTATAATTTCAGCTTGAGAGGTTGACTGCACCGACTAATGAGAAGCATGCTACATTCTAACAACCAGAGTAGTATCTATACAGACTGCAGAACATTTTTTGAGATTCTGTATTTTAGCATATCACTTTCAATTTACTACTTTGTCTTTTGGACTTTTTCACAGCATATAAAGACGGTTTCACAGAGCACTTGGCCCATATCATAATATTCTATAGATGGCATGGTATCCACATCTGTAATCGCAAGGACTATTTCCTTATTCTGGCCACTCAGTTCAAAAGAGACTCTCTGACTTTCACTTCAGTATCAACATTTTTGTCAACCTGAGATTTACTTTTAACTTCAAGAAATCCAGTCTACAACCCACTGAATTTCTAGTATTACTGAGATGTCTTTTGGAATACTTTCAGTATGATGGCTTTTCTCCCACAGGGAAAAAATCAAGTACTTCACAGACTACTTTCTATCCCCCCCCCCCCCAACAAATGCACAGATTACTTCAAGTGGGATTCTAAAAGCATGGCATTCACAATCCAAATGGTTCCTTTTGCCGCTCACCATATTAGGAAAATTCAAGGGTTTCCAAAATCTATTATTTTACAATACTGGCATAAGAAACTGAGTACAGATAAGACAGTTGTAATGATGGAGTTTTGAAGAAGCTGAGAATTGAGAAGGTGAGATAGAAGGGAAAATATCTGAACAGGTTAACAGCTTCAGGTGTCTGGGAGGGGTAGTTGAGGAAAGGGGAAGTCTGAATGAAGAGGTCAAAGCTAGAATCAGAGGGGCTGTAGCCAACTGGCACAGTGTGTCAAGTGTAATATATGACAGAAGAATGCAAAATAAGCTGAAAGGTAAGGTGCATTAAACAGTGGTGCGACCAGTACTACTGTATGGTACAGAAACTTGGGCAGTAAAGACAGAGCAGTTAAGGAGGCTAGAGGTAATGGAGATGAAGTGCCTGAGATGGGTGGGAGGATGCACACTGCGGGACATACAAAAAAGTGAGGACATAAGAGCAGAAGCCAGAGTAGCACCAATTGCAGAAAAGGTCAAACAGAATAGATTACAGTGGTTTGAACACCTGTGCAGAAAAGCAGAAGACAGTCTAGTGAAGACGATTTGGGATAGACAGTAAGATGACAAGATGAAATAAGGTCATCCAGCAAAGAGTTGGTCGGATTGTGTGAATGACGACCTGCAACAGTCAGGCATGAGTGTCGAAGAAGGCAAGAGAGTGGCTTTGAATAGAGAGAGGTGGCAACAGTTGACACAACACCTTGACCCCATGTAGAAAATGGGTTAAAGGGAGTTGATGATAACTGTCATCCTTTGTCCATCCCAGTCCCTCATGCCTTTTATGAAGAAAGAATTGTCTTGGCAGATCATCCAGATATGTCAACCCAGTAGTCCCCCCCCCCCCCTTCAAAGGGTCTAAACAGATGCCTCGAACCTTGCTTGGGGAGTGTATTTAAAGGGTTTCCGAGTTCAGGGAGTCTAGTCAAAAAAGAAAGGAATGGGCTCAGTACCAAGCCTTAGGGACTCCGCTAGTGACTGGCCTCTTGCTGGAGGTTGTCTCACCTATTTTGACCTCCCAGGACTTATCAGTAAGCCAGTTTGGTTGATTAAAAGAGTTTATACCTAAATTAGTGAGCTTGTCTATAATGCCTGAGTGGGGTGTTGTATCAAAAGCCTTCGTTAGGGCAGTCTTACATTTATTCAGTGCTTTGGTGACCCTCTCAAAAAAGTCCACCAGATTTAAAAGTCATGAACTTCCTTTAACAAAGCCGAATTGTGATGGGTGCTGTGTTTGCAAGTTACCTGTGTCCTAATTTATTACTTCAATGGTAATTCTTTCCATGGTCTTGCATTTGAGGCTGGTAAGACTTATGGGCCTGTAGTTACCCGGATCAGTGGTAGGACCTCCTTTGTACAGAGGCATAACTATAGCCATCTTCCATTCCTTAGGTAAAAAAACGGATTGAAGGCTCCAACTGAAAAGTGATTCAAGTGAACCAGAGAGGTCATGTTTCATGCTGTTTATTAAACATCCTGGGATATTATCAGGGCCCATCAGTGTAGTGCTTTTGTCTTTAGAAAGTGCATTGATATCCAAACAGAGTGAGTGGACATGGCTTCCACAGGTGCTGTGAACTGGAAGACTCCAGCATGGTGTGCAAGAGAGACCAATATATTCTTTTTCTTCCTGCTGAGTAAGTTTGCTGAGTGCCTGCTAGGCCAGTACTGTGGCCCTTTGTGCAGGGTAGGTGCCTGGCACCAGCTTACCAGGATGATGAGTAATGCCACAGTCATCACCTATTCTAGTGAGCAGTGCTGGCATTGGTACAACAATTTGCAATGCCACCATCCTGAAATTGGCAGTGGGCAGTAAATGACAGGGAGAGTCAGATGTATCCTGTGATCATTTTTTGCTCTTGTTATCTCATGTTCAGCATGCTCAACATGTGTGCATGCTTTGTTTTACAGATGGCTGGATGTCATTCAAGGAAAGAGAGACTCATCTGGTGGATGTGCTGCGTGTGCCTTGTGTGCCTGTTCAATGTACTGCTACACTCGTATGAGTATATCATATCTGTGTATAAATATATTTTTCTTGTTCTTCAGCAGATCTAGTTGTGGTAAAGTAGTGATGGTCACCTTGGCCTCTGCCATCCAGTGCCTCTGGTGCTGTGTTGACAGTAGTTATCAAGTTTGCCACTCAGCAGGGGACAAAGGTCATCCTGTTGAAGGTGACGTGGACAGATTACTGGTGACCTGCATAGCTAGTTCTCAAGAGAAGGGCATAGGCTCCTCTTCTGACAGTGGTAGCCAAGAGGGGATCTCCAGTAGTGTCAGATCTCAGTTGTCACATAGTCTTGCATGTCATTTTCTGAGGTTTGTGTGTGTCAAGATGTGCCTACAACTGGATGCCTGCCATTGCACCACTGAGTACTTTTGGGCATGACTTGTCAAGTCACAAGACCAGCAAGCCTCAACCACTGAACCTTGGAGGGGGGGGGGGGGGGGTGCAGCCTTCCAATGGCATCAGCCATGGATCTGACTTATGGCTGGGTGCATTAAAAACTAGGCCAGCCTGACAATTGTCCATGGACCCCGGTCTTATCCATATCCATTTTTTCCTCTCTGTTGCATTTCCCCTTATCGTGTTCATTGTCAAACGGTTTCTTTGCTTTATACGTTGTGTTGCATGTTGTGAGGGTATTCCTCTTGCTTGTGTAATGGCCTGTCAATGTTATTGATATTGACATTTGGGTATTTCAATTTATGAGCGTACACCCATATATATGGGAGTAGTTTGTTTGGTCGAAACTCTCAAATGTCAACATCTGTTTGATTAGTAAAGCAGATGATTGAGAGGTATGCAAGATTAGCACTCTCCATGGTTGGGAAATATACCCCTTCCCCAGGATTGTGCAGTACTGGAATTAGCAGGGAGCTTGCCCCCCGCAAAAAAAAAAAAAATGTTTTTGTCCTTTTTTAACTTTTCATTTGCTTGCAGCAAAGCCATGTGAAGGACCATTGCTGTACCTTTTCATGAAGTATGCAGTTTAGCACACATTAAGTCAAATATGTTACAAATGGAAAAAAAGACAAAGATGACATTTCCTTTTCACTTTCTGTTATTGCAGGCCTTGGCTCTGATTGAGCTCTACAATGCTCCAGAGGGACGATACAAGCAGGATGTCTATTTGCTTCCTAAGAAAATGGGTAAGCCTTTGAGGTAGTGAATCTGTATATTTTTGGATGTACTGAAACATAAATCTGACTTATTGTAAGTCTTCTGCAGAGCTTAATTGTAGGCATTTCCTCTTGTACAAATTTTAAAAGTTTCTATTGCTTCTATAGAAAAAGGTACGGGTTCCTGTTATCAATGCTTGCTGTGACATCACATTAGAAGGCCGTGCGTAGTTCTGTACTGCTGTTGTCACAGTTCTGAAGTGTTAGTGAGGTAGACAGTTAAAGTAGGGTCACCATTAGAAAGGTCTCTGCTGCCTGGTAGAAGAGCACGTTGTGAAACAGCACTGTGTAAGTGACAACCGCTGGATATGAACACAAGTTTGAGACTGCTGCTTTGGAAATTTCCTAGTGTAAGGACTGGCAGAATAGTTCCTTGTGTGGTCCCAAGCCATTTCCAAATGGACTGCTGAGAGAGTCAGAGGCCATACATCTCTGTCCTCCTCCTTTGCTTCCTTTGAATTGCTGTCATTCTTGACAAGTTCTCCATTGATCAAGGAGGAACTCCTCTTTATACTGACTAACAAACAAAAAGGGGCTCATACACGGTTTCCCTAACAACTGGCTTGGAGTGATATATCCTCAGATGATTAAATTGCCTTTACCTCATTTTAGAATTCAGAGCTTACTAGCACCTAACCAGGTCTCTTGGAGTAGTCCTCAAGTCCATTAGTGCTGGTTCCACTCAAATCCATGCCGTCTTCTCAGCAGGAGGCTGCTGCATCCATTGGTCCCAAAAGAACGGTCTAAGTGTTCAATACATGTTATCTGATAGAGATGTTTGAAAAGAGCTGTCTTTGTAGGAGTGGGAGGTGTACCTTAGAGAACATGGGCTTAGCACTAGGATCTGTGCATGCATCTCTAGAGTATGTTGCACCTCCAGCTTCCACTTTGCTTGGTGCTTATATTTCACACTTGACGTTTATAACATAGACCACCACTGCAGTGGCCTAAGCTGTATGGGCTTTACCCCATGCACTGGCCAGCTTTACAGAGTTTTGGTTGCCTTCCATGCACTCCAGATGCCACAAGAAATTCATACAAAAGACAGATGGAGTTCAAAAAGCTTCAGAGCTTTTTTGATGCCAAAATGAGTGCTTCGGGCAGCCCTGTGAATCTGTCATTCAGCTAGTGATCCTTCAAGAGCTTGGCAGATAAGTCCCTGTAGGGTTCTTATTTAATTCTAATTTTATGTGGAAATCTTGTGTGTTTTTCTGTCTAAATATTATCTTTTGCTACAAAACAAAGTGATTGAGACTGTCTATGCATATATGGAGGGAGTTTTAGTGTGGGCACTTGTGTAAACCTTTTGGTGAGATAAAGTTATGTTGACTAAAAATTATTTCATGTGTTAAATTTTGTGTGTTGGGGACATAATATTGTGGATGTGGGGAGCTATTAGTGGTTTACTTACCTGAGAATCACTTTTTCCCTTCCAGTCACTGTACCAACTTGCATAGACTCCTCTACCAACCTTTCTCACGTCTTCCTCTGCTTACAGGTGGAGAAGCCTTCTGTCTCCACCATTGCACCTACCCCTGAATGCAAAAAGAAGAAACTTGTTGAGGAGTCTTTCGGGGTCAAATCAGTTCTGAATTTACCTCAGTTGCCAGTGGATGACTGCTGTGGCAGTTTGTTGTTCCTCCACACACCATCCCTTTTCCCTCACTTTTCTTAGTCTAGCCTTCCCAGACACAAAAGACCTGGAGATAGCCATGCCCTCTGTTGGTCTAGTGATGCCTTTAGTAAGGGAGAACCATGTTCCTTGGTGTCAGGGGAAGGGATAGGCAAAGGGTCTTCACTTGGCTGGGATAAGGATGAGTAGAAAACTGGGTCCAGTGTACCTAAATGTCAGACTTTATTTTCTTTTTTTTTTTCATATGAAGAATGTGCTTAGTGAGGAAAAACTTCCAGTCTCTTGTCTGCTTCCTTGGACAGTGCAGATTTAGTGGGATTTGCTAAGGAACATATTTCTGCCTTTTCACAGCCTTCTGAAAATTCATTTAAGAAAAGTAGAGAGTTTCCTTCATTCTGATAGGATGTTTCAGTCCAAAGAGCAGACATTGCAGGAGTTGGGTTGCACCTCAGGAAATTCTTATTTTGAACATTCTGTTTCTGAGGAACGTATAGTCAGGTTTCCCTGCTGAAGAGATTTCTTTCACTGATATTTTATTTACTATGAAATATATTTTAAGTGGGATCAAAATGAGATTCCTATAGCACAGAAAATGTATTATGACTGGTTATAGATGACAAACAAGCTGGTAAAACGCAAGTACAACGAATGACAAACAAGTGAAAATAAGTCCGAAAGTCCAAGGTAGATCATGTGCCGTTTGGTGCTGTGCATTTTAAAACTGTTGCACTAACTGGGTATTTACTTCTGAGGAAGTTACCATACTTTTGGTGATGAAAAGTGTTTCAAGTTGTAAATAAACTTTTTTACGTTTAAAACCTTGTTCTACCTTGGACTTTCGGACTTATTTTCACTTGTTTGTCATTCGTTATGACTGGTTACAGTTATAGATGAGTACATAAGGTACCCCACATACAAATAAGTACCTCTTTTCTAACCCTAAAGCAGATGCATCAGTGATATCTCTTTCTAAATCTGCTTCTGCTAAACAGGTTACAGCTAATAACCCCATTCCTTCTGGCAAAGCTGAGAAAACCAATGGATAAGATAGAGAAAAAAATGTTTTTTCTAGTGCTTTAACTTTCAGGATTTTAAACTGTCACACTTATATGTTGAAGATTATGCAAAAGTTAATGGTTACATTTCCTTTGTCTGAGGTGATGACTTCATTAAATGCTTCTGTGACTACTGTTTCTTAGGTGACTAAACATATTTTAAAGTGTAATAATGTTGCTTTTGACTCTTCCTACATAGTTGCTCTATCTGGATCACTTTTGAGGAGATTTGCTTGGCTTTACTCTCAAAGTCTTCCTAATGGTGATAAATCTGAAATGTTAAATTCTCCTTTGGATAGAGAGAGAATGGCCCTTCTGCAGCTGAGATGCTTAAGAAGTGTGATGAAAGGGGAAACTAATTCAAAGAGCGAGTTAAATTTTTAAACCCTTGTTTATCAAAACAAATCTTTCCTCCACCTCAGCCCCTTTTGGTTAGAAGAGAAAATTAAAGATTTGTAAACTTATCATAACAGTAGAGGTTCTAATAGATCACCATTGCAGCAGCTGTCCCTCCATCCCAACCACTTTTTCTGGCTGGTGTTTTTTCTTGTTGCCAGGGTGCGAATCATCATTTTTTGTTTTATTGTTTGCTTTGTTTTCTAGCTTAAGTTTCTCAGGTTTTTGTCTCCTTGTTAAGCAAAAGAGTGGCCTGAAGCTTCTTGCTCTCCAGCCGCCTTTTATATGAAGACCCACATGAGCACCTGGTAATTGCCGCACATAGAAGGCATCCAAAGCTTTGTGAAGCTGTCCATTGCAGGGGTAAAACCCATATACCTTAGGCTATTGCAATGATCTATTAGAACATTTACTGTTATGGTAAGTTTAGTTACACAAGTGTACTTTGCTTGTCATGCTAGAAGAATTAAACCCCCCTTCCTTTGAAGATAGATGTAAAGGAAAGCTACCGTACCCTTACCATGTTTTGAGAGGAGGACTGTGAAGATCCAGAGGTCCTTGTCAGTAAGATGGAAGAGAATGACTAGATGACCTCCCAAAGCTCCTGTTCCTGCCCTCTTGACCTCTCTCTCTTTGGAGAGAGGTTTTTGAAGTCCATTATTTGGACTTATATTTTTTCTGCCCACTCAGCAAAAACTTCTTGCACTGATAATGATGATGAATAAGAACCTCTGGGTCATACCATTTGCAAAGCCTGTCTTGAAGGATACTGGTTATGCAGCCAATTGTCCTCTGCCTCCTCTGTCAAGAAGACTGATGCCTTCTACATGACGTTGATGCTGAGGCCTTGAGTGAACTGGAATGACATTGCGACCAGGCAGTTTAAGGTAGATTCCTTCTTTTCAGAGATTTGTAACTAAAAATATCAGTGACTTCAAAATCTTAGTTACCATGGGAGACTGGTGGCTTTCTCTGTGCTCAATCTCTAAGACTCCCACTTCTAGATCTGTGTCTAGCCTTTCGTGCCATGAAAGATCCTACCCTATTTGACTACCTATTCCTTCACAGAACTAATGGTACATCAAATTCTCTGTTAAAGGAGCTAAACCTATATCAGCAGATAAGACATGTTGATTCATATCCCCACATATCTGTCAACTCTGGAACAAACTTCCAGTACATGTCAAGCAGAGTAACACCCTTGCCACTGTCAAGGTAAACCTAAATAATTGGATGTGCAGGCTCAAATTCTCTCCCATTCTGTCTTTTCTTGCCCTCCTTGAGACTACAGGAAATTTTGCATATTTTTTTTATTTTCTAGTGTTCTAATGGTCTGCAGACTGATTGCCTAGTACTTACTTATGAACCTATTTCTGCAGAGGTCCCATAGACCATAGTACTTTTCTACCTTACCATTTGATAAGTGTTGTGAAGCTTTCAGTTGGATTGGGCAAGATAATTTACTTTTCTGCCATTTTGGTACTCTGTTCATTTAATTTGTCTCTGATGTCTGGGTTCCAGTCCACTGTATTGTAAATGACACTGCAAAAGCTGTAGGACCTTCTTGGGTCTTGGGTCAACGCTTTGTTTTCATGCAGCACACTAATTTTGGCTGTAATGATGATATGATTACGGTAACATGCTGAGGAATATGGCTAACCTGGTTCATACAATTCAGATTCTCCTTCTTTACAGATGAGCTAAAGCATTATATCCCACATTCCACCTTCTGTCAGGTCACCCACATTCCACCTTCTGTCAGGTCATTTCTGGAATGGCCTCAAAAGGCTTGTCCTAGGGAATGCACAGCATTCACTAATTTTTGCTGCAGTCATAGGGCCACTGTGAGATGTGCGTGGCTCCCACTCTGGAAGAGAGGATCCCTAAGTGTTTACCTTACCTATCACCTGACTGAGTGATTTGAGCCTGGGTCCATCCCATAGCCCTACAATGGATTTAAGTGGGTAATCAGAGAATGGATGAGTTTGCTAAACATTGCCAAAAATGTTTAAATGCTTTCAAGATTGCATTTAAATTTAAAAATCTGCTCTCGAAGTGGAAGGAAGCATACATGACAGTTCTGGACATTTTACATGACCGGTTTGTACTCATTTATCATATACTTTATAGTACTGGTCTTCTGTTTTATTATCATGTTTTTCAACACTATGTTTTTCTGTGGTTTATTTATAATGTTACTATTTTTGAAAATGTATTAAGAGTTCAAGAAGTCATATGTCCACAAGCTTAATGGGTACCTTCATTTTGTTAACATATTAGGCTGCTCCTATTTTGAATTTGTATGTTTCATTTGCTTTCTGTTTTCTGCTATCAGATGAGTATGTTGCAAGTCTTCATCTTCCAACATTTGATGCACATCTAACAGAGCTCACAGATGAACAAGCAAAATATCTGGGCTTGAATAAAAATGGTCCCTTTAAGCCAAACTACTACAGGTAATTGTACTTGCTTATCTGTATATGAGTTTTCTTGTGTACTGTTGTAGAATTTGTGTTTAGCCTATAGCCCAGTCATGTTTTGAATCTATAGTACATTATGGATTTCATCGTTATAGTACCTTACTGGGATAAACTTTGAGATGAATTAGTGTAAGCACAGGAAAGAAAAAGCTGCAGTTAGTTAAGAAAGTCCTCTCTTGGGGAGGAAGAAAAAGAAGAACAAAAATATACCTTTAGTACAGGTCCTTCATATTATTGCCAGTATTAAAAACTGTCTGAAGGCAAAAGTCCATATGTTTGAGATGTTCAGCCTAGCAATAAGTCCTCAGAAAATAGGATGTCTGCTGAGGGGTGTCAGTAGCCCCACGCCTGTCAGCAGTGGCCTAAAGCCTCACCCCATTTTTTTCAGGTTGCACTAGCATAAACTAGAGCTGAGTCCCAAAACTGAAATGAATAAAAAATATAAATGAATAGCAACAGTCAGTCTAAAATTGAAATTATTTGTGTATATTAAAATTATAAATAAGTATTTAAATAAGAACAGCATATGTAAGTGTAAAAGCAGATGTGTCTGAAGTACATATTGTACTGCAGTTATGGCCCAGCATCGGAAGAAGGACAAATTTAAGTGCCTTTCATTTTTGTTATGCATAGACCGATCCGTGATCAATAATGACACGTATAGCATCAGATGCAGTAATATACTCTGTGCAGCAACACAATTCTTTATAGTACATAAAGCTTTAGTTGTTTCAGTGTATTATAGGATGAAAAGAAAAAATGTGTAGGATATGAAATATAACAGCTTTGAAAGCTGATCACAAGCAAAGTGCATTGCTGTTCCTCTAAAAGTCTTTAAAAGATGTACGATTTTCACTGCCACACACACACAAAAGTCTTGCACCATGCAGTGTATGTAGTACATCTTTTAAAGCTGATTTAGCTTCCTGTCACTACTCTCTAGCATCTGCTATTTAAGTTCTAACACTGGCCTATGCATAACAAAAATGAAAGGCACTTAAATTTGTCCTTCTTCCGATGCTGGGCCATAACTGCAGTACAATATGTACTTCAGACACATCTGCTTTTACACTTACATATGCTGTTCTTATTTAAATACTTATTTACTATTGGAACTCCCCTGCTAAATGGCCGAGCCTCTCAGATCCCTGTGCCCTAGATCAGAGTCCAGCCTCGAGGGCATTGGCTCCAAGGTCTTTGGCTCCGAGAGCCTCTGCTGTCCTGGCCGGATCTGAATCCTCGGAGACCTGGAGGTCCTCAGATCCAATCTGATCAAAAACCCCCTCGGATCCAATATGATCAAAAACCCCCTTGAATCTGACAAGCCTGTCTGATCCGTCTGTGGGGTCCTTAGTGCACTCGGATCCAACTAGGCCGTCAGATCTGATGCCTCCCTCACAGCCCATTATTATAATCAATCCTCCGACCCCTTCCAGAGTTTTGGATTCAAGAAAATCCAGTAGGTACTCTCCTAGGGACCACAGACATTCAACCCATTCAGGCCATTCTTCAGTTTCCTCCCAGTCTACTAGGAGTTTGCTCCAGTCTGATATTGGCCAGATGATGAGCTTTCTCAAAGCCCAGATGGAACTAGTCTTGCTTCCATCCCCTAGCCACTTGCCAAGGGGCTGTTCACCCACATCAGAACTCCACTCTTTCCATTCAACTGCTGCAATCTCGGTGCCCCAGGATCAGGGCTTGCCTAAGGAGAGGCCATCGGTGTCAGGTAGTGCTTCCATTCCCATACCACCTGGGTCCCTGGCTGGCTCAACCCCCTTGCCCACGGGGCCGGCATTGCCTCGGACCCAAGAAATCCACAGGGGTCACTGAGGGGGGGAATCTGGTCTGGGGTTTTTGTACCATTCCCTTCCCTTGGGGGCTTCTGCCTTGGATAGCTCAGGACTGATATCATCCAGAGTCATCTGTACTGTGCTGGGGTCTCCCCTCCCACCCCAGTCTATCTTTACTGGCAGGGAGGAGGGTGGTGCTTCTTCCAATCCATCTGCCTTCCGGGCGATAGAGGGGACCATCTCCGGTTAGTCAGCAGCCTCTACCTTGGCTCTGGACGTATTTTGGGTGGCAAATCTTCATCATCAGTCAGGAGTTAGACTTCCCAAGATCACCTTCAGAAGGGCATTACCCCCATAGGGGTTCCCTCCTCCCTCCTCACAGTTCTCCCCAGAGTCCATAGTGGAGGAGCCTCCTCAGAAGAGGATGTGCAGGAGGAGGCACCTGGACTCCTCTCAAGCATCCCTTACTGAGGGCACAGATTCCGGGGAAGGGGACAGGTCCCCCAAGCTACCATTTGAGGAGGTGTCCTTTGAAGACTTACTTGAGATCCTAAAAGAGCAGGGCAGTTGGTCCTCCCCCACTCCATCCTCAGAGGAATCCGTGTTCCTGAAGGCCCATCTTCCTCCTGGGTGTCTCCACCTGCGGATGAGCTAGTCCAGCTCATTGCCAGCAGGGCATTTAAGGAGCCGGACACATTAGAACCAGGCCCCAAGAGGGCAAATAAGTTTCTAAGTCCTCCAAAAGATAAACCTTTCTGGAATAAGGGTGTCCCTGTAGATGCTGTTGTGGTTGCTGCAACCACCAAGAAAGAGCTTGAGGAACAGAGCTCTATGATCCAGCCCCCTAACAGAGAGTTGCGGGCTACTGACCATTTTTGGAAACATGTACACCTCAGCCACCTTCAGACTGAGGAATAAGAATTATATGGCACATTTCACATGACTGCAAAGGGATGTGATATTGGAACTTTCCCTTTCATAGTTGTTACTTCCTGAGAACCTTAAACTGGTCTCTCTGAAGCTCTCCACTTTCACTTCCCTTGCTAATGCCTCAATGAGGTTGATCTCGAATGCAGTCGAGGCCACCTCACGAACAACGGGTACAGGCATTGCTGTTAGGTGTCATACGTGGCTACACCTTTGCGGACAACTTCAAGGTGTCCTTTACCAATGCCCTGTTTGATGGAGCTGCTCTGTTTAGTCCTTCAGTCAAGGAAACACTGACCAACGGTGAGCAGGATGGAAAGGCCTTGTCCGCAATAGGGATCAAGTTTTCTACTCCCCAATGTTCCTTCTCGAAGACTCAGAGGGGTAGTAAAAAGCTATGGTTCTGCAGGATGCAGTCTTCCTTCCAAGATGCTCCACAGGAATCCTCCTCTTCCAGCTGGGGAAGGGGATTTGATGGGAGACGCTGGTCCAAGAGGCAGAGGAGGTCTGCCGAATCAGGGCTTCTGTGAACCCCTCTTGGAGAAACTCCCACAGTGCTCCTGAAGTCCTGCCCGACTGCTCTGCCCTGGAGGCAGTCGGGGGTCATATCTCCTTGCACCACTTGGATTGGGCTACTGTTACCTCAGACCAGTGGGTGCTAAGCATTGTGTCCAGGGAATACTTTTATACCCTTTGATCACCCCCTTCCAATCCAAAAGTCACTTCTGGACATCCCCACCCCGCCAAAGGGGAGTTAGTTCTCACAGAGGTTCAAGACCTCCTGCAGAAAAGAGCCATCCAGAATGTCCCACCAGGACAACAAGGATCTGGTACTTTCGCTTCTTTTTAGTGCCCAAAAAATAGGGGACCTGTGTCCCATTCTGGACCTCAGCAAGTTGAATTTGTTGGTCAAGAAGTCGAAGTTCTGGATGGTCACTTTTCAGTCCATTCTTCCACTTCTGCGCAAGGATGATTGGATGTGTTCGATAGATCTCAAGGATGCACACTATCACATAAAAATTAACAGGTGCTCCAGGAGATTCCTGCACTTCCGGCTGCGTCCAGTCATTACCAGTTCAGAGCCCTGCCCTTCAGTCTTACTTCAGCCCCCTGGGTTGTTCAAATGTATGGCAGTGATAGCAGCCCATCTCCAGCTGCAGGGCTTTCAGGTCTTCCCATACCTGGATGATTGGCTCCTCACATCTCCCACAATGGCTCCTCACACCTCCCACAAAGTATCTCCTATTTCTAGCCACAGATTTCATTCTAAGTCTATGTTGCGATCTGGGCATTACTATCAACCTTCCCAAGTCGCACCTTGCTCTGTGTCAGAGGCTGGAATTCATAAGGGTTCTTCTGGACACTGTGTTGGCGAATGCAGCTCTTTCCCTGTGCAGGGTAGATGTGATCTGGGTGCAAGTTCTTCTCCTCCTAGATCGGGACGGTGTCCCTGCCCACCTGATTCTTGAAGTCCTTGGGTCGATGGTGGCTATTCAGTTGGTTCCCCTTGCCAGATACCACATGCAGGTGCTTCAGTGGACCTTTGCAGTACAGTGGTCTGCTCACCTTCACCCTATGTCCGTGGCAATCGCCAGTGTCACTTAGCATGGTGGCTGCAATCCAAGGATGATCTGCTAGGGAGACCTTTTTGTCTCCCGCAACCCCAAGCCACAGTGACCACAGATGCCTCCCTGTTGGGGTGAGGTTGCATTTTCAGGGAAGGGATGGTCCAAGGCAAGTGGTCCCCCTCTGAGACCAAGTTGCACATCAACGTCTTAGAGGTGACAACTGTCCTACTAGCATTGCAAGCCTTCCAGGGCTGTCTCTCGCTCAGGACAGACAACATGGCGGTAGTCTGGTGCATCAACAAGCAGGGGGGAACACGATCATACCTGCTGTGCAGAGAGGCCATGAGAATGTCGGAATGGGTGATGTCCTCCAGGTGCTTTCTTCTTGCAACACATGTCCCCAGAGATTCCAGCATGCTAGCTGATAAGTTCAGCAGGTCTATCCTGAGTCCCCATAAGTGGTCCCTGAAACAGTCAGTGGCAAGCAGGATTTTCGACTGATGGGGTCTTCCGTGCTGCAATCTGTTTTCATCCCCAGCCAATCACAAATGCAGCAAATACTTTGCCATGATTCCCCCCACTGGGAGAGTCTCCCAGAGATGCTCGGATTCATGTTTGGCTACTGGGACTTCTCTGTACCTGTCCTCCAACGCCCCTTATTCCCAGAGTTTTACAGGAAACCCGTTGCCATTCTCATTACCCCCTTCTGCCCTCATCAGACATAGTTCTCCCTCCTCTGGTCTCACCTGAAATATCCACCTGGATATTAGATCCAGTCCAGGATTTCATCTCCCACCCATGGGGACTTCCTCCTCCCGACCTGATATCCGTGAGGCTGACATCATGGTACCTCCAGTTCCAGTGATTGTCAGTCAGGTTAAGCTGCCTTCTCCGGCGAAGGACATTATTTTGGCATCTCAGAAACCTTCTACTAAAAAGGTTTATTCCAGCAAATGGAAGAGGTTCTGTCTTCGGCTGTATCAGTGGGACATTGATCTCTTTTCCACTCCTGTTCCAGACATTCTGTTGTTCCTTTCCTCTCTGTTCCAGCAAGGAGCGAGCTTCTGGACGATTAAACTTCAACTGGAGGCTATTTCTGTGTGATAGTCCCATGTTTTCTTCTAGGCTCTGCAAGGCCTTTCTTAAAGGGGTGTTCTTGCTCAGGCCTCCTTTCAAAGATCCGTCTCCTCCTTGGGATCTTACTTTGGTACTGCAGTCCCTGACACAACTTCCCTTTGAACCTGCCTCGTAGTGTAATATTAAGTTTCTGCCTTGGAAGACTGTCTTTTTGGTGGCTATTACCTCTGCCAAGAGGGTTTCTGAATTGCAGGCTCTCTGCATAAAACCTCCCTTCATAATTTTTAGGAAGGATAGGGTCTCTGTCAGGAACGATCCTTTATTCATTCCTAAAGTAGCTTCGGAAACTAACCTAATCAGTCTTTTCAACTTTCAGTCTTTTTTCCCAGTTTTTCGAACAAAGGAGCGTATCAGCTACATTGCCTGGAGGTACATAGGCAGTTATGTTTCTATTTGAAGAGGACTGGGGATTTTTGAAAGTCTGATCAGCTTTTCATAGCCTTCTCTCAGGCCAGGAAAGACAGGGCAATTTCCAAAGTTATATAAAGGAACCCTAATAATACATTTAACAAATAATAAAACCTTCTCATACTGCATAGTAATACTATATAGCATAAAAAGCCCTACCAAGGCATAAAATAAATTTCTAAGATAAATCCATAAATTAAATACCTGAATATAAAATCCTACCATACCTATAGTAGATTCATTTAAGTATTTTTTATATATATATAAAATATATGTATATATAATGTATTTTATAAAATTTATCTCATAAAATCCATTTTAAATATATATCATTATTTATTATATATTTATATAGTTATATGGTAGGATTTTATATTCAGGTATTTAATTTATGGTTTTATCTTAGAAATTTATTTTATGCCTTGGTAGGGCTTTTTATGCTATATAGTATTACGCAGTATGAGAAGGTTTTTATTATTTGTTAAAAGTATTGTTAGGGTCCCTAGTTAGTTAATTTGAGACGAAAGTGCTTATTTGTTGTTGAAAAATAAATGTTTGGTGTTTCTGAAGGAGAACGAGTTTGTGTAGTGCCTTGCTCAGCAGTTCCTGCTTTTTGAAGTACTGGTTTACCAGTTTTTGGTTTTGTTTTGTCAATTTCCAAAGTGTCTATTTCACATTGGATAGCTTTTTGTATAGCTCACATTTACGAAAACAATCAGAAGGATCTTCCCTAGCCTATTAAAGCTCAATGTTAAGTTGTCAATCTCGCCTTCATTCTTGCTGGATGGGTTCGGAGCCGATCCTCGGCTCCGACTCGGCTTATACCAAAGCTTGAGAGCTACTTTTACCGGCTCGAGGTAACCCTGTATCCCACAATGCTAGGCGCTAACTACCCAGATCTCGTTTGCTGCTTAGCTGCGAGGTTGCGTTTTTGCCGGCTCTCTGGTAAAAGTTTTTCAAAAGCAGTTTTCTGGTAAGATTTTTCCATTTTATTTTCAGGGTTAGTGTACGTTAATTCCCCTTTACCCTTTTAGAGTAACCTGCCCTTATATAGTTCCTTTTTGGGTCTGTTTTTCTATCCCCTCGGACCCCTTTTTATCAGGCCTTCGGGCCAAGTTTGTACTCTAGTTTTATCTTCTGTTAAATTGTCAGTTTAATTACTTTAATCTTAGTCTTCGATGTGGTGAAGTGACTGGACTAAGTTTTTTCTTTAGTGTGTGTGTGTGTGTGTGTGTGTGTGTGTGTGTGTGTGTGTGTGTGTGTGTTTTTTACACAAGATGTCTAAGGAGTCCAAGGTCTCAGGCTTCAAGAAGTGTGACTCGTGCTGTCAGAAAATGTCTCTGACAGACGGTCACACTTCTTTTGTTTATTGCCTAGGCCCTCTGCACCTGCAGGACTCTTGTTCTGTCTGCCATGCATTCTGTCCAAGAGTCCTGCAGGAACGCAGAAACAAGTTGATTTTGAGAGGCTTGTTGAAGCCCGAAGGTTCCCCGGCCAAGTCCTCATCGGGCAAACCTTCGAAGCCCACTATATCGTCGACTCCGAGTTCAGAGCCTCCGACCAGTGGTGCTACTTCTGCTTCTGCTTCTGCATCAGCTCCAGCTGGAGCCAAGGCTTCAAGAACTCAGTCGGCTCAGATAGTTACGTCGGAGCCGCCTTCGAGTCGTAAGCGCTCCAGGTCCCCTTCTTTGGAGTCAGTCCATTCGGCTCCGAGATCTCCTTTGCTTTCGGAGCGCAGCCATCAGTCCCATTCCTCTCGGTCTTCCAGGCTTTCGGACCATGACCTCGAGAGGGTGGTTAGCAGACTCCTTAAGTCGCAGGCACTGGCCCAGATGCTTCATAGCCCTTCTCAACAGATAGTGGCTATCCCCGTTCCATCGTCGATTCCTCCTCCGACTCTTCCTCTGAGTTCGGAGCTGGAGTTTGTGGGAGCCGTGACCGTCAACACGTCGGAGCCAATACCACCCATTTCGGCTCCGTCGTCGGCTCCGATTTCTTCTATGGTGCCATCTTTGGAGGGATCTGGGCGCCGTGACTCCCTCATCTGCTCCGAGGGGGCGATTGGCATCGGACCCTTGTCCGACCCCGTTCTCCCTCTCGGAGCCTCGGCGTAGGTGAGTTCGGCCCCGACATCGGCCTCGGAGCCATCCCTCTCGGTGCCGGGAGGGGTCCTTATCTCATCGGAGTGGGGACCTTCTTCCCTGCCTGTTAGGGGTGCTTTCGAGGTCATGAGGAGTGTGCTGGTCCCTGTGCCTGCTCCTCGGTCGGCTCCCTCAGCTCCTCCCACTGTAGTGCCTGCTACGGTCTCTACCCATCCTCTCGACCCTGACCGCAGAGATCCTACGCCTCAGGGGCCCCCTTTGGGAGCATCCTCCTCTTCTGAGGCCTCCCCTGATCCGTCAGGGAGCCCCCTTGGAAAAGGAAATGTAAGAGGAAGCATGTGGACTCCCCTGAGTCAGTCACATCTGACACCGACTTGGAAGGGTCCCCACGATCCCCCTCTGAGGATGTCTCTTTTTCTGACATCCTTGAGATCCTCAAGCAGAGGGGGAACTGGTCTGCCCTCAATCCTTCCGAGGACGAGTCGGTCTACCTAGAGGCGTTTGGTTCTCGCCCTTCCACCTCCTGGGTGTCTCCGCCCTTTGACCCCCTTATGGAAGTGGTGGCCAGGAAGGCATGGACGGCCCCTGACTCGTTGGAACCTACCCCACGGAGGCCTTCAAAATTTATCACAGCCCCGTCTGATAAACAGTTTTTGACCAAGGGTGTCCCTGTTGATGCCATGGTGGTGGCAGCAACCACTAAGAAGGAACTTGGCCGATCCTTCAGTACCTATCCATCCTCCTAATAAGGAATCTAGGACCATGGATAGGTACGGCAAGCGGATGTTTTCTTCAGCGACCTTTACCATGCGGTCGCTGAATTACTTATGTCATTTCACCCGCCTACAAAGAGACTTGCTCAAAGAAATGGGTGATACCCTACAGGATCCAACAGCTGCGGGGTCTCGGGACAAAAATCAACTCCCAGCTGGCAACCCTAAACTCGAATAACTCCTCCATGCGGCTTATTTCTTATGCGGCTGATGGGGCGAGTTAGGGCTGCAGGCACAGGCATGGCCTTAAGACGTCATGCCTGGATGCGGCTTTGTAACTTTGCTGACCCCTTTAAGGCGTCCTTCACCAACTCTCCCTTTGGTTCAGCATTGTTTGGACCTCAGGTGAAGGATACTTTGACCAGATGCGAACAAGAAGGCAAGACTCTCTCTGCCATGGGAGTCCGTTTTCCCACCCCATCTAGACCATACCCTAAAGGTCAGAAAGGTGGAAAAATGTGGTTCCGCAAACCACGGGGAGTCACGCTGGACGCACAAGGTGAGTTCCCCTCTAGAGGCAGGGGGGGGACAATAACAGACGCCGCCCCAGGGGCAGAGGGGGTCCGCAGAATCAGGGTAGCAGAGAAGCTGTCTCTGGCCAACCCTTCCAGCATCCCTGAGAAGCTGCCTGGCTGTCCGCCTTCGGAGGCAGTCGGGGGAAGATTATCACTGTACCCAAAAGCCTGGCTTCACCAAAGACAGATGGGTACGGTCGGTCATATCCGAGGGTTACAAAATTCCCTTTGTCCACACCCCAAAACAGCCAACAAGGCCCCTTCCAGATGTTCCACCCGGTCTAAGGGAACAGGCAGTATTAGAAATCTCAAAACTGCTAAGAAAAAGGGCCATCCAATCAGTCCCAGCAGACCAGCAAGGATCCGGAATCTACTCCAAGTTCTTTTTGGTACCAAAAAAGACAGGGGACTGGAGACCAATTTTGGATCTCAGCAGACTGAACAAGTCTGTTCAAAGAACGATGTTCCGGATGGTCACGCTACAGTCCATTCTTCCCTTTTTGGGCCAGGACCATTGGATGTGTTCTATAGACCTTCAGGATGCGTACTACCACATCAAAATGCACAGGCGCTCCAGGAGGTTTCTCCGCTTCCGGCTGGGGGCCAGTCACTACCAATTCAGGGCGCTGCCCTTTGGTCTCACTACAGCCCCCCGAGTGTTCACCAAATGTATGGCAGTGGTTACGGCTCATCTCAGGCATCAAGGATTGCAGGTGTTTCCATATCTGGACGACTGGCTCCTTACCACCACCACCAGGCGTCAACTTATTCAGTCCAGAGATTACACCATTCAGATTTGCGAAGAGCTAGGTATCTCCATAAATTTTGAAAAGTCTGCTTTGTCGCCTTGTCAGTCTATTACCTTCATAGGCGCCATATTAGACACAGTCAAACTATCTGCAAAACTAATGGCACAAAGAGTCTCAGATATTCGTGAACATGTTCATATCCTTCTTCAGAACAAAATTCAGGCCAAGTTTGTACTGAAGACTCTAGGTCTCATGGCGGCTGCCGTTACGTTACTCCCCTTAGCTCGCTTCCACATGCGACTCCTTCAGTGGATGCTCTTCTCTCAGTGGTCCTTCCAGCAGCTCCCGATGTCACACAACATTTTAATAACTCAGTCATGCAAGAAACAACTGTCTTGGTGGATGGTCTCCCTTCAAGTGATTCAGGGCAGACCCTTTGTTCTCCCCACCCCGGTTGCTACAGTGACAAGGGATGCCTCCCTGATCGGGTGGGGGCATTTTCAGGGCAGAACGGTCCAGGGCACCTGGCAACCTTTCGAGTGCCACCTGCACATAAATGTCCTAGAGATGAGAGCAGTACTTTTAGCGTTGCAAGCCCTTCAGGACTCTTTTCCCATCGGGACGATTGCAGTTCAAATGGACAATATGTCCGTAGTGTGGTACATCAACAAGCAGGGCGGAACCAAGTCCTATCCCTTATGTCGAGAAGCACTCAGACTTTGGCAGTGGGCGATCTCCTCTCAGCGGTTTCTGATAGCAATGCATATCCCCGGGAAGTCCAACGTCATAGCGGACAAGCTGAGCAGAGCCATTCTCATGCCGCACGAGTGGTCTCTCAAGCAGTCAGTAGTGAAGAAAATTTTCGGAAAATGGTGTCAACCTTGCTGCGATCTTGTCGCAACACCCCAGAACAGCAAGTGCCATGAATTTTTCACTCTCTTCCCGGCCACCCCCGAGAGACTCTCTAGTCCACGATTGGCCCCGGGGTCTCCTGTACGCTTTTCCCCCTTTTCCATTAATCACTCAGTTGATTCAGAAAGCTACCGCCTTGAGATCCACAATGATCCTCATTGCTCCATACTGGCCTCGACAAATCTGGTTTCCGTTCTTGCATCGTTACCTCTTGGAGCAGCCCTGGCATCTGGACCCAGTTCCAGATCTCTTGATGCATCAGTCGGGCAAGCTGCACCAATCCCTCCCCTCTCTCAACCTCACAGCTTGGTTGCTCCACTTCCAACCTTAGCCAGGCTTCCCTTTATCTCCCATTTGGTGCGTGACATCATTTTAGCTTCTCGCAAATCTTCTACCAGGAGGATTTATGCCAGCAAATGGAAACATTTTTCCTTCTGGGCAAAATCTAGGAACATAGACCCATTCGTGGCTCCTGTCCAATCGGTCCTGGATGTTTTGGCCGAACGTTTTCAATCAGGATCTTCTTCGTCCACTATCAGAGTCCAGTTAGCGGCCATTTCAAATTTTCATGTGGGCCTGTCAGACTCCTCTATTATGTCTCATAAACTGTGTAATGCCTTCCTTAAAGGTATCTTTTTACTTAAGCCCCCGGTCAGACATCCCCCACCGGAGTGGGATTTGAATCTAGTTTTAACCTCCTTGATTCTCCCTCCCTTTGAACCTGCGGCTTCCTGTTCTTTGAAGTTTCTTTCTTGGAAGACTTTGTTTCTAGTGGCCATAACCTCTGCGAGGAGAGTCTCAGAACTTCACGCCCTTTGCGTTCGTCGTCCTTATCTGGTTTTCCATAAAGATAGAGTGTCCCTAAGAACTAACCCCTCCTTTTTACCCAAGATATCTTCTGAGGCAAATCTAAACCAGACTATCGATCTCCCAGTTTTCTTCCCTAATTACTCCAACAGAGCGGAACAAAAGTTGCATTTCTTGGATGTTCATCGCCAACTCCATTACTACCTGGATAGAACCAAGCAATTTAGAAAATCTGAGCAGCTCTTCCTATCTTATGCTGAAGGGAAGAAAGGCCTTCCAGTTTCCAAAGTAACCCTTTCGAGATGGTTGGCCTCTTGTCATTACTTTCATCTATGAACTGAGGCATCAAAAGCTTCCTTCAAAACCTAGAGCCCATTCAACTAGAACCTTAGCTACGTCAATAGCCTTTCAGGACAGGTTGCCTTTAGATTCAATTTGTGCGGCAGCCACATGGGCCTCTCCCCATACCTTTATTTCTCATTACAAATTGGACATGGCCTCCAGAAGCCGAGCTAACTTTGGTTCCACCGTCCTCAAGAGTCTGTTCCGATGAGCCACCCAGGTTTGAGGTGCTAGGGATGCGGTCTCATCCAGCAAGAATGAAGGCGAGATTGACAACTAAACATTGAGAAGTTATGTACCTACCATAACGTTCCATGTTAGTTGTCTTCTTCTCGCCTTCTTTCTTGCGTCCCGCCTGCCAACCCTCTAGCCTGGACAGACCGATAGGATCCTTCGAGGCCTTCTTTTTTGCCCAGTATGGTCTCCAGTGGTTATCCTTTTCTTGGGATGGCTATCTATATGGGTATGCCTCTCTGTCTCTCCTTTGTTCTGGGGACAGAACTGCTACAGTGTTAGCTATCAAATGAGATCTGGGTAGTTAACGCCTATCATTGTGGGATACAGGGTTACCTCGAGCTGGTAAAAATAGCTCTCGAGCTTTGGTATAAGCTGAGTTGGAGCCGACCCATCCAGCAAGAAAGAAGGCGAGAAGAAGACAACTAGCATGGAATGTTATGGTAGGTACATAACTTCTCATTATGTTAGGCCGGTGGCTACCTCTTTGGCATTCTGGGCAAGGACTTCTTTGGATGACATCTGTGCTGCTGCCACTTGATCAACCCCCCTCCCCCCAATACCTTTGTAACACATTACAAGTTGGATTTGGTATCTAGGGTAGAGCTTTGTTTGCTTCTTCTGTGCATGTCCTTCCTTGAGACCTCCCAGGATTATAGATAGGCTGGGGACTCTGACCCATCCATGATCAATAATGACATGGATAGCATCAGATAAAGAGTTATGTACTTATCATAACTTGGAATCTCTGCGATCCAGTGTCATTATTCATCACGATCCCACCCACCGTCTCCTTCCTTCTGGTGACTAGGGGATTCGTAGAGTAATGGTGTGTTTGGTTCTGCTTTTCCTGGGTGCGAGCAGTGTCACTGTCCTGATATTTATCTAGCAAACTCAGTCTGACAATTGTGGGTAGCAGGAGTTCCTGGGAGGGGAGGAGCTTGAGCTCAGGAGCTGTCACTCACTCACTCTGCCGACTCAGATCCGAGGTTGGATCCAAGACTCATCCGTGATGAGTAATGACACTGGATAGTGCAGATTCCAAGTTATGGTAAGTACATAACTCTTTTTTTCAAAGCTATAAAATACTTGTCGCTTCTGCACTTTTTTCTGTTTCAGTGCAACTGATAATACCTGGCGCAGGTGCTGGTAATACCTGGCGCAGGTACTGCTCATGTACTACAAAGAGCTGTGATTATTACTAAATAGTTATGTCCTCATATTTCATGATTAAACGTCTGAGGTTGACTTCACTCCACTCTTAAAGCGAGTTTCTTAGCATCCATTTCTCAAACATTTAACAACATACTTGTCACAGGATACCAAATCATTACCCCCTGGTAGAAGTTGTAACAAAGCTTCTTATTATTCAAGAATCTCTGGTTAGGGTGATTCCCTCACACAGTCTCGCTGTCAGCATCATAACAGTGGCTGCTGCTAGGCATTGCATTGTACAAATCAAGTCTATCTTCTAGTCTTCAAGGAATCAGGAAAATGGAACTAAGAAAACATGATGTTCTGTAGTCTTATCTCACCTTCATTCTTGCATATGGGATCGAAACCGATCCTCAGCTCCAACTCGGCCTATTTACAAGCTGGAAATCTTCTAGTTGGCTCTTGGCTAGATAGGTATCCCATGGTGCACCAGTACAATCCCCAGATCTCATTTGCCGCGTCGACGAGTTCAGTTGTTGTTCTCTTTGGCTCTGGCTAAGTGTTGCATTTACTTAAACGTTTTTCTAAAATTTTTGGGACTATTTAGTTTAAAATAGAATTACTTTTACTGTATTATTGTTAGTTAGCATAGTTGCTATTGGTATAGTTAGTCTTTTACTTGCGCCATTTGGTGCTATCTTTGGCCTTCTGGACTTTTTGAATTAGTGTTGGTATCCTGTGTGCTGGTTTTTGTGCCTTCACAAACTTAGTATTTGTAGGCACCTTTTGCGCTCTGTTAGACTGTGTGTTGTTTATAGGCTAGTCGAGTTTTGGCGGTTTCCCGCTTGTTGAATTGTTAACAGAATTACGTTCTGTTATTTCTTAGTCATAAGTCTGAGTTTTTTTTTGCAGATTTCCACTTATTTTGTTGATTACTGTTCTTAACAGAACTAGGTTCGGTTTCTCTTGTTAATGTTACTGTTACGAGTGTGTGAAATTCTCTACTTACTGTAACTTTGTAGGTCTGTTTTAGTTAGAAGACCTAGTTTCTCTGTTTCCCTTCCTGCCTGGGCTAGGCCCGTTTAAGTTAGAGGACCTAGTCCTCATGGTGTCTTTCTCTTTCCTGCAGGGCTAGGCCAGTTTAAATTAGAGGACCTAGTCCTCCTTTTCTTTCTTCTTTGTGTGTGTGTGTGTGCCTTTTCTGTGAGAATGTCTAAAGAGAGTAAGGATCATAAGCCATCTGGCATCAAAAAATGTATTAAATGCTCACAGAAAATGTCCATAACGGATGGCCACGGTAACTGTGTTTACTGTTTGGGGGCCATCCATTTACAGGAAGTCCTAGGGTGTTGCAAGAGAGGAAAAACAAGCTCATCCTAAAAGGTCTTCTTAAACCTTCCTTTGAGGAAGATTTGTCTAGCTCTTCCTCCTCTTCCAAATCTACAAAGGGAAAGTCTTAGTCCTCTAAGAGGCCCTCCCCGGCACCGGCTGGTGTCTCGGAGCCACCTCTTAAAATCACCAAATTAGACAAGTCCACTGTCTCATCGGCTACAGAGTTCGGTGCCGACTGAGAGCAGTACGTTGATTACAGGGTCGGTTCCAAGTATTTCAGAGCCGACTATTTAGACCATTTCATGGAGCTGGTCTAAGGGTCCTCTACCAGTCTCCCCTACATTGAAATCTCTCCGATGCTTCAGAGATCCCGCTCTCCTACTCTGTCATCCAGGTCTTCCAGGAGTTTATCAGAAGAAGATGTGGAGAGGGTAGTGCTGAAACTGTTGAAGTCATCTGCTTTGCTTAAATTGCTGCTGGCTCCGACCCAGTTGGTTCCGGAGCTGCTTGTGTCCATTCAGCCCTCTCTGATCATTCCTCCTCCAAGCCATGCTGGTCTTTCGGAGCCAGAGTGGTTGGTATCACTGGTGGTACCTTCGGCTCCAGCTCCCCCTGTGGCTGTTTCGGAACTGAGTTCTGCTGTGACACTGCTCCCCGGTCCGCCCCGACAGGGATGCTTGGAACTGAACTTCGGTTCCGAGTTTTCCTCTCGGTACGTCGGCTAGGGTGAGTTCGGATCCTATGTCTATCTTGGAGCCGATGGCTCTGGAGCTGACGACATCCTCGGTCTCCTCGGAGCCGGGGAGGTCTTCGGAGCAGGAGAGGTCGGCATTCGAGATGATGAGGAGTGTGCTCTCCCGATCGTCGGCTCCTACCAGAGGTACCGACACTCTTCCCCCTAAAGTATCTACTTCTGTCTCAGCTCCTACTCCCTCCATGGACAGCAGAGACTCTCAGCCTCAGGAGCCACCAGCTGGTGGCCCCCACTTTTCTGAGACCTCCCCAGAATATCCTTCTGAGGAGCCCCCACAGAAGAATGTAGACTCTCAGGATGAGTCTCTGACCTTGAGGAGTCAGAAGGGTCCCCCAAGTTATCCTCTGGTGATGTCCCATTTGTAGAAATCCTGGAAATCCTTAAACAGAGGTGCGGCTGGCGCACTGTCACCCCGTGTGATGAGGAGTCGGTGTACCTGAAGGCTTTCGGGTCTCAACCTTCAGCCTCTTGGGTGTCTCCACCTTTCAGCGAGCTGATGGAGCTAGTTAGTCAAAAGGTGTGGGATACTCCTGATGCCGTGGAGCCAGTCCCCAGGAGACCGAGTAAGTTTCTTTCTGCCCCCTCCAGAAAAAGATTTCTTGTCTAAAGGTGTTCCCATAGATGCCATGGTGGTGGCGGTGGCCACCAAGAAGGAGCTAGCTGAGACTACTTCTTCTGTTATCCACTGAATAAGGAGTCTCGAACGATGGACAGATACGGGAAGCGTATCTTTTCCTCGGCGGCATTTACCCTTAGATCTCTGAACTACCTTACTCACTTCACGAGGCTTCAGAGAGATCTCCTTAAAGAGTTAAGAGATTCTCTACAAGGTACATGTACTGAGGGAGCCCCTTACAAGGTTTCTGCCCAGTTGTCCACCTTGAACTCTATCGTCAACTCTTCCATGCAGCTTATTTCGAATGCAGCCAATGGAGCGAGTAGAGGAGCGGGTTCAGGAATTTCCCTAAGGCGTCATTTCTGGGTGCATTTGTGTAACTTTGCAGAACCATTCAAGTCTACCTTCAACAGTTCCCCATTGTTTGGACCCAAGGTAAAGGACACTCTCACCCGGTGCGAGCAAGAATGAAAAACACTCTCTGCCGTGGGAGTACATTTTACTTTTCCCTCTAGACCATACCCTAAGGGTCAGCGGGGTGGTAAGATGTGGTTCAAGAAGTCCCGGAGGTTTTTCCAAGATTCACAGGGTGACTCCTCCTTCAGAGGCAGAGGAGGAAATGGTAGACATCGCTCTAGAGGCAGAGGCGGTCCATAAAACCAGGGAGGTCATGATTCCTTTTGGGGCCAGTCTTACCAGCGCTCCTGATGTGGGGCCCGACTGTGCTTCTCTGGGGTCAGTCGGGGATTGCATTTCTTTGTATCCAGAAGCCTCGCTGGGTATCACTCAAGACAAGTGGGTACAAAGAATTATTACCAGAGGTTATGTCATACCCTTTTCTCTTCCACCTTTTGTTCCCAAGAAGATCCCGGATGTTCCACCCAATCACAGGTTCAGGCAACTGTGGAGGTCAACAAGTTGCTGTCAAAAAGAGTCATTCAAACCCTCCCAGCAGACCAAATAGGATCCGGAACTTACTCCAGATTCTTTTTAGTGCCAAAACGTACAGGGGACTGTAGGCCCATTCTGGACTTCAGCATATTGAACGAATCAGTAAAGAAGGACAAGTTCTGGATGGCAACACTGCAGTCTATACTCCTGTTGTTAAGGAAAGACAATTAAATGTGCTCAGTAGATCTCCAAGACACCTACTACCACATAAAAATGGACAGGGCATCGAGGAGTCCTCTACGCTTCCAGCTGGGAGCCAGTCACTACCAGTTTCTTGCTCTGCACTTTGGTCTCACCACAGCCCCCAGGGTGTTCACCAAATGTGTGGCAGTAGTGACAGCTCAACTGAGACGTCGGAGATTCCAGGTGTTTCAATATCTGGATGACTGGCTCTTGACCGCCCCCACCAGGCATCTACTTCAGACCAGGGACGCTACTATTCAGCTTTGTGCCCAGCTGGGAATTTCTATAAATTGGGAAAAATCTGCCTTATTGCCCTATCAGTCTGTGATTTTTATAGGCACAGAGATAGACACAGTAGACATGTTGGCTCATCTTCCTGTCGAAAGGGCACAAAATCTGGTTCTTCAAATTCGGCGTCTTCTCCCCTTATGAAAGGTCAAAGCCAACAGTATTCTGCAGCGTCTAGGGACCATTGCTTCCACCATATTACTAGTGCCACTAGCCAGGCTGCACATGAGAATTCTTCAGTGGCTCCTGTCGTCCCAGTGGTGTTTTCAGCACCTACCATTATCTCACCACATTCTGCTGACAGAATCTTGCAAGAAGGACCTTCTTTGGTGGACACTACCCAATCAGCTAACCACGGGCACTTAATTTGTTCCTCACCAACCTGTTGCCACTGTGACCACAGATGCCTCACAGATAGGGTGGGGGGGCATTATCTTGGCAGGACTGTCCAAGGCACATGGCAAGATCACGAGGCTCACCTGCAAATGAGCGTTCTAGAGATGAGGGCGGTGCTCCTGGCGTTGCAAGCACTCCACGACCTTCTGCCTCTGGGGACTATTGCAATACAATCAGACAACATGTCGGTCGTATGGTATATCAACACTTTGTCGAGAGGCTTTGTGAGTTTGGAAATGGGCGATATCTTACCGGCATTTTCTAGTGGCAATGCACTTTTCAGGGACAACCAACGTGATAGCTGACAAGCTCAGCAGGGCAATCCTGATGCTTCATGAGTGGTCTCTGAAACAGGAAACAGCGGAACAGATTTTCCGCAGATGGGGCCAGCCTTGCTGCGACCTCTTTGCCAGTCCAATCAATGCCAAATGCAGCAGCTACTTCTCCCTCATCCCCCCTCCGGGGGAATCACCGAGAGACGCACTTGTTCACGATTGGCCCCTGGGTCTCCTGTATGCTTTTCCTCCATTTCCTCTCATTCCCAAGTTTATTCAGAAAGCAAAATGGCTGGGAAGCAAACTTATCCTCATTGCTCTTTACTGGCCTTGTCAGGTTTGGTTCCCCTTTCTCGGGCCTCTTCTCCTAGACAATCCTTGGATTCTGGACCCAGCTCCAGACCTGTTGACTCACATGTCAGGTTCACTTCATCCCTCCTTACACACCCTCAATTTGACAGCGTGGCTGCTCCAGCTCCGTCCCTAGTCAGGCTTCACGACTTCTCACTCTCCCTGACTCATATCCTTACATCTTCTCATAAACCTTCCACTAGGAGACTATATTCCAGTAAATGGAGAAGATTCTCTGTCTGGGCGGAGAAAATTAATGTTGACCCTTACACTGCCTCCATTCCAGTGGTTTTGGAATTTCTGTCTGAGCTTTTTCACCAGGGATCTGCGTCTGCCACTATCAGAATTCAATTGGCAGAGATTTCAAATGTTCATCTAGGTTTTCCAGATTCTAATCTGATGTCACATACGCTGTGCATAACTTTCTTTAAAGGTGCCACTCTGTTAAGACCCCCCCCTTTCAAGAACCTGTTGCCTCATGGGATTTAAACTTTGTGTTATCCAAATTAACTTCTCCGCCCTTTGAGCCTTCTCATTCATCCTCTTTGAAATTCCTGTCTTGAAAGACGTTTCTGGTGGCTATCACGTCGGCCAGACGGGTATCAGAGTTGCAAGCATTGTCTGTAAAACCCCCTTATCTGATTTTTCACAAGGACAGGGTGTCCCTTCGTACTAATCCCTCTTTTGTCCCCAAGGTCTGTTTCCATGTCACCTTGAATCAATCCACAGAACTTCCAGTGTTCTTTCCAAATCATTCCAATGCAGCTGAATACAGGTTTCACCAGCTGGATGTTCATAGGCAATTACGTTTTTATTTGCAGCGGACTAAGGAAATCAGATCAGTTATTAATTTCCTTCTCTGAATCCAAGTCAGGTTTACCAGTAACACTCTAATTGGATTTCTAGCTGTATAGCTTATGTTTACAATTCTGAGGGTAGACCTTTACCCTTTAAAATCAAGGCTCATTTTACCAGATCTCAGTCTACCTCTGCAGCCTTTCAAGCCAGGGTCCCACTTGTTAATATTTGTGTGTCAGCTATGTGGGCTACCCCTCACATTTTTATTACTCATTACAAATTGGATTTAACCTCCAGGGGTAGAGCATCATTTGGTTCCAGGGTACTCAGGAGTATTTTTCCTTGAGCCACCCATGAATAAGGCTCTAGGGACGCTGTCCCATATATAAGAATGAAGGTTAGATAGGACTGCAGAACATAAAGAAGTTATGTACTCACCGTAACGTTCCATGTTTGTAGTCCATCTCATCCTTCATTCTTACGAACCCACCCTCCTACCCCCGGCCTGAAAGTACCTAGAGACAGAAAAATATTATCCTTTTTTTATGGAAACCTTTTAGTATTGGCTTCTTTGGTATATGTGTTATTATCTCTCCTAATTAGCAGCAAACAAGATCTGGGGATTGTACTGGTGCACCATGGGATACCGATCTAGCCACGAGCCGACTAGAAGACTTTCAGCTTGTAAATAGGCCAAGTCGGAGCCGATCCCATATGTAAGAATGAAGGGTGAGATGGGCTACAAATATGTAACGTTATGGTGAGTACATAACTTCTTTTTCTTGCAGAACAGAGAAGGCAAAACCTTCTCTGACTCTGGATTGACACCTTAGCTTATACAGGCCATTGAAAGCAGCTTCACAGATTTCCTGAGATGGCTTCAGCCCAGTACAGTGAAACCTTGTCACTCCTTGCAGGGTTTTGTTTTAGTTGTCATAATCAATGGCAGTAAGCTGGTTGACTGGCCCATCTCATTTGCATTTTGACAGGTTCTTAAGTTAATGCTCGTCTTTAAGCTGGAAAGCCTTTGAAAAGTTTAGCCTCTTAGCCTTCTAGTGACAGGTCTGGACTAGTTCCCTCTGGGCAGGAGCTCGTTTGCATTAATGCTTGGAATGAATTTGCAGCTACCCATCCACATGTGGAAGCCTGTATAAGGTAGAGCAGAGGGAGAAGTTTAAACTGTCACTAAAGCCTAAGTGGTTTAACTGGAGATTTTTGTGAATGCTTTGACACTTTTCAAGTTATACAAGGTACTCTGATAGGTACATTCCAATGGGGTAGCAATGTATTCAGTTATGGATTTAATAAGTGTGGAACGTAGAACGATAGGAACATCCTTTGACGTAGAAGTAATGCCCTAATAAATATGTTGTATGAGATAGAAGATTTTCTTAACCATAGCCAAAACATGGTGATTAAAAGAGAGGTCTTTGAGTTTTGCATTCTCAGAGTTGTTACTAAGTTAGCCTTCAAAGAAACTTTGGTATACTTCAGTGCTTTTTTGAGTAGCTGCTCTTAAGATGGCTGCTTAATGCATAAGTGAGTGAATGTATTGCACATGTTCATCGTGTTTCACTGTTGCAGTCATTACAATTGGGTTATCCTGCTGGCAGGCTACCCGCAGTCGGCCCGAATTCCAAAGTCTAGGTCCGGCGTCAGTTGCTGTCGCCTCCTCCCTGACGTCCGTGCACCAGGGGTATAAAAGATGCAGCCGACGCCATTTTCTTCAGTCTTTCTTGCCGCGTGGTGCCCGAAGCAAAGCAGTTCGCAAGTGCCGGTCGGCCGACTCTTGAGATTTTCACATTCGAATTTCAGATCCGAAGTCTTCATTAAAGCTAAGTACCCCATTGGGGAAACTTTTTTCTTGCTCCAGACCGATGTCAGAAAAAGTTAATAATTGTATTTCTTGTGGGAAGCAAATACCTCATAAGAATTTTCATTCTTACTGTATTCCTTGCCTAGGCCCTGACCACGACATTGCTAGTTGTCGGTTTTGTGCTAGATTTAACCAATGCACTATTAGGCGTTGGTACGATTTTGCATTTCATTACTTTGGCAGAAGATTCAATTATATAATGCCGTCGAAACAGCCGACTACCGGAGTTTATAAAAAGCGAAAAGAAAAAGAAAAGGACAGGCATCCGTGGTCCAAAACCGATGATGAGGCTACCGCTAGGCCTGTCGCCGGTTCTCAGTGAGGCGCTTTCGCAGCCCCTGACACCCGCTACCTCAGAGCCACAGGCCGCTTCCAACTCCCATGTGGAGCTCACTAGGCCTCTGGAAACTCAAGGTATTGGACACTCGGAAATTATTCCCTCAGATGGGTCCGGAGCCGCCGAGCAGGCATCGACTTCTGAGGGTGTTTTCAGGCCTACACAGTTATATGTGAAACCTACTTCAGCTTCAAAGGCAAAGACTAAAGCAGCTCTAAAGACAAATAAACAAGTACAGCATTCTCCTGGACAGGCCACCATGCCTAAAAAACAGATGCTTAAAATGTCCGAAGATCTAATTATTTTGATCAGGGGTTCCCATCCCCCTCCCGAAAAGAGGCCTAGGCAAGAGATAGATTATGACTCTTCAGATCAGGTTTCCATTTCCTCTGATTCTTCTTCTGCACAGGAATATTCTCTTCCTCCCTATGAGGATTCGGATGCTGAAAAATCTATCCCTTCAGCCTCTCCTCCTGAGGATTATTCTTTTGGGGAAACCCTGCATACTATGAGGGAGCATTTCCACTGTGAGAGCCAAGATTACTCAGAATCTAAGAAAAGGCTCAGAGATTTCCTTTTATTACCTCAGCACAGGCCCCTTGCTATACCTCCTGTTTTAGACATTGTAGATGATGTATTTACAGAGTCTGGTCTGTCTGTTGTCTCTTTACCACCAGCTCCTGTTAAACCAGACAGATACTACAGGGTTCCTGATTCACATAAATGTCTTTATAAAAACCCTGCTGCTGACCCAGAAACTCTCTCTCAGGGTCCCAAAGGGGTCAAGGCTTCCACTTCAAAAAACCCTATCCCCTCTGATAGGGATTCTAGGGCCCTGGACAGATGGGGGAAAAAGATTTATACTTCTGCTACCTTGGCTGTAAGAGCTTTGAATTGCCAGTTTCATATGCTTAAATATCAGCACTATCTTATGTCACTGCTTAAACAGAAATTGTTGACAATTTCAGAATGTGCAGAAAAAGAAAACAAAGTAATGCAGGATTTATTGCATGCAGCTGAACAAGTGGGAAAGCATACTTTGCAATGTGATTTTGATTCTCTAGAGGCCTCCTGCAGGGCCACTGTTACGGGTTCTGTCATTAGGAGGCATGCTTGGTTAAAAGAACAGAATCTGCCTGATCATGTTAAAGCAAAATTTTTAGATGCTCCATTACAGCATGATACCTTGTTTGGTGTTAAAGCAGAAGAGGTGTTGAAGAAAATGGAGGACAAAGCTAAATCTATGCAAACAGTCAAGGATTTCTTGCAGGTACAGCCTCCCAGATTTAGCAGAAACTGGCCCACAAAGAATTGGTCCTTTCCAGTGTCAGACAGGCCACAAAGAGGCAGATACTGACGTCCCAGAGGCAGATCACAGCCCCAGGGCTCATATAGGCCTAAACAGTGGGGTGCCCTTACCTCCAAAAGCAGAGAGGAAAAATCACAGCCATACAGGAAACAGTCTCAATGACTTTCCACTGCCAGCACCAAGCACTTATCTTCTGGCAGCCCCTTTGGGGGGAAAACTAGCACTTTTTTCACAAAATTGGCACATGATCACCCAGGACAAATGGGTCTTAAATATCGTATCACAAGGCTATAGGTTCCACTTTCACACCCTGCCAAGGCAAAACGGTATGCCAGACCTGCCATGCAATCAATGGGCAGAGGCACAAAAACAAGTTTCACACCTCATGGACATGAGAGCCATTCAGCTAGTACCACAGCAAGAGCAGGGACTAGGATTCTACTCAAGGCTATTCTTGGTGCCCAGAAAGGACAAAGCCTGGAGACCAGCACTGGACCTGTCTTTCCTAAACACATTCCTGGATATTCCAAAATTCAAAATGTTAACTCTGCAGCAGCTTCTGCCCATGCTGGGCAAGAAGGCTTGACTTGTGACTTTAGACCTAAAAGAGACATACCTGCATGTCCCAATCAGACAATCATGCAGAAGATACCTCAGATTTATAGCTGGCTCAATGCACTACCAATTCTCTGCACTGCCCTTTGGCTAATCTACTGCGCCCAGGGTCTTCACAAAATGCCTGGCATCAGTAATTGCATTTTGCAGACAAAGAACAATACAAATATATCTTTACTTGGATGACTGCCTTATTCAAGCAGACAACAAGGACATTCTACTACAGCATCTGGCGTTTGTAAAATGATTACTAACAGGTCTAGGGTACAAAGTAAACGAAAAGAAATCAAAACTCGTACCCTCTCGAGATAATATTCCTGGGTGCAAGCTTAAATACAACTGCCCAGATGGCTTATCTCACGCCAGACAAATACAGACAACTGACTACTTATTTCAAAATGTTGGCAACAAAGACCCAGTTATCTGCAAGAAAAATTCTGCAGGCTTTGGGTTTCATGGCTTCCTGGATTCTGCTAATTCCATATGCAAGACTGCATATGAGGAAACTTCAATGGTATCTAAAAAGTGTTTGGACTCAACATTGCCACAGTCTGGAAACAATAATCACCCTCATTCCCTGCCTGCAACAGGAGTTTCGATGGTGGGCAAAAGCCTGTCACCACAACACGGGACAGCCATTCACCTTACCCACAGCCAGGCAGACATTGACAACAGTTGCATCAGATTATGCCTGGGGGGCCCATATGGCAGGAAGATGTATTCAGGGCACATGGACCGCAAGTCAAATGCATCTACATATCAATCAAAAAGAGATGCTAGCTGTTCAGAATGCCCTGACAGCCTTCAAGGATGTACTTCATCCAGGACAACTATTGATAAAGACGGACAATGCTACAGTTATGTGGTACATAAACAAGCAGGGAGGCACACATTCCTACCCTCTCTGCAAGCTAGCTATGAACTTGTGGGACACAGCATTGACTTACCGAGTACATCTGCAAGCACAATTCCTGCCAGGAAGGACAAATACTCTGGCAGATGAACTAAGCAGAAACCTAATGGATCCCCACGCGTGGAAATTTGATCCACAAGTCTTCAGCATGATGACAAGGAACTGAGGATGCCCCGACATAGACCTATTTGCCTCTCCTCACAACTACCAACTACAGAAATTCTGCACAAGGATTTATCACAAGCAAGCATGGAAAGTGAATACCCTATCTTTCAGCGGGAAAAACCTAATAGTTTATGCCTTTCCTTCTCTGCCTCTCCTCCCCAAGGTACTCCTCAAGGTCAGACAAGAGAAACCAAAAATGATACTGATTGCCCCAGACTGGCCCCACCAGTACTGGTACCCAATCCTAAAGAGCTTGTCTCAATGCCCAGCTTGGGCATTACCTCAAATTCCTCACTTATTGACCCAACAAGACAGTCAGTTACTCCACAGCCAACTCTGGACCTTAAACCTGGCAGCATGGTGGCTAATGTAGCCATTCAGGACATACCTCTCTCTAAAGCAGTGATGGATGTTATTTTGGAGGCCAGAAGGCCTAGCACCAGAAAATCTTATGCAGAAAAATGGAAAAGATTCTATGCTTGGAACCAGGCACAAGGTTATGACATGATTGTTCCAAATATTCCTCAGATTTTGCAATACTTAACTGAGATGCTGGATAAAGATCTTTCCTTTTCATCAGTTAAAATTCATGCCTCTGCCATTTCAGCTCATTACAATACAGAAACACCTATTTTTTCTCATCCATTACTAAAGCAGTACCTCAGAGGGACCAAAAACATAAGACGTCCAAGGAGAGCACCAATACCTGCATGAGACCTCAACTATGTCTTGGAAAAACTTACACTGCCTCCAGTTGAGCCAGCCTCTGCAGCTGATATAAAATTCTTATCCTGGAAAACAGCTCTACTAGCAATAACCTTCGCTAGACGAGTATCAGAGTTACAGGCACTCATGGCTGTGGAACCTTTTATCATTTTCCATCCTGACGGTTTCTCTTGAGGACAAACCCTACATTTATGCCTAAGGTAGTGTCCAGTGTGGCCCTTAACCAAACAATTCATTTGCCTACCTTTTATCCAAACCCACAGAATAAGGGTGAGAGAATTCTGCATTCTTTGGACATTCACAGGCAGCTACGCTTCTACTTGGACATAACCAGAGCTTTCAGAAAGACTGAACAACTTCTAGTGGCATATGCTGCAGGGTCACAAGGAAATCCTATCTCAAAGTAGACTATTTCAAAATGGATAGGTCACTGCATTCGTTTCTGCTATTCACAGCATGGCAAATCAGTGCCTAAGGCCATTAGCCCACATTCAACCAGAGCAGCAGCCACTTCAGCAGCCTTCCTCAGAGGAGTACCAACCAAAGACATTTTAGAGGCTGCAACTTGGAGTTCAGTGCATACTTTTACAAAGCACTATCACTTACCTCTCTACTCTAAATCCAGGGCAGGCTTTGCAGGGCCTTATAGCCTCTCCTAATTCTATTTAGCCAGCCTCCCAACCTTAGCTTTGGGATTCAACCCAATTGTAATGACTGCAACAATGAAACACGATGAACATAGTACAGTTGTGTACCTACCATAAATGTAGATGTTCGAGTGTATTCACTGTTGCAGTCCAGGTTACCGTCCCATCATCCCCCTTTTCCTTTGCTGGGACTTATCTGTACTTCTCTATTCTATACAACCTATCTGGTGTATTTGCTTGTAGATGAAGGAAAAGTTTTTTGTGCATCCATGCTTATTGGCATAATTTAGCCTACCATTTTAGGGGCACCTGACATCTGGGGCAAGAAAAACTGAAGAAAACGGCGTCGGCTGCATCTTTTATACCCCTGGTGCACTGACGTCAGGGAGGAGGCAACAGGAACCGATGCCGGACCTAGACTTTGGAATTCGGGCTGATTGCGGGTAGCCTGCCAGCAGGATAACCCAATTGTAATGACTGCAGCAGTGAGTACACTCAAACATCTACATTTATGTTAGGTACACAACTGTACTTCTTGCTGTGTACTGCAACATTGCTAAAAAGTGGATAGTAATCCAGGTTTGAATAAACTACATTTCAATCAGGTATGGGAAGACTCACTTAGAATGCCATCACAAAGGACCCACTCAGTAGCCCTCCCCTTGGAGAGAGCTCGTCTGGCAGATAGGTCCATCTGACGGGAACTCTTGGAACAGATCCTGATTCCACTGCTCAAAAGAGGCTGTCCCATTTTTTAGAGAGGGGACAGGTTTCTAACCTATTCCAGATCTCGGCAGCATCAGTCATCCCATCCTTTAAGTCTGTTTTGCCTTTGCTTCTGTGTTGCATATGGATGGTGTTTTCTGGGTGTTACAGATGCTTTCTAGTGGTCTACGGTGACTGAAGCTTGACCTACCAGTCAGACAACAGAAGTGGTGAGCTATCAGAAGACTGTTTTCCAGTGATGCTGTGGAAAAATTATTGACATGAGAATGAAACATTACTTACCTGTGATAATGCGTCTATGATGTGTATATCCACAGCAGTCTCTGCCCTCCCTGCTCCTTTCCAGAATGGAGTTCCTGCATCCTACCTTCTGCCTTAGGGAGTGTTGTGACTAATGTAAGTATCTGTCATGTACATTTACAGCAGAAACATGACTATTAGTGCTGAGCAGTGACAGGCACCTGTAATTCTTCCAAAAATATTAGGCTTAGACATTGCTTTTGCTGTTAAGTGCATGCCATTTTTCCAGCCTTAAGTAAGTGGACCTACCTTTAAAATGTGTATTACCATGGAAAATGATTCACCTGTTTTATTCCATCTGTGTTATGTTTTATTTGACCGTAACCAGTGACCTCTTTTGGCATGAGTGGAAGTGACCATTAATGTTGGACCAGACTGAGTCACTGGCACACGACAAAGATAGTGCAACTGCAGGTCTTTAAATTACCAGACAAAGGAATTTGTCTTAAGTTATAATTTGTTACTGTATGGCTTAGCAAGATGTTCTCCAGTTTGATTCTTGGTTGGGGTGCCTTCTCTGTGGAGTCTACTTGTCCCCCCTGTGTTGACGTGGGTGGCTTTCAAGTGTTCTAGTTTCCTCCCACATTCCAAAGACATACAGAAGGTGAAGTGGACACTGTAAAATTGTCCATAGGTGTGAGTGTGTGCATATGAGTGTGTGGTGAGGAAGAATAGCCGTGGCAGGGCTGGGCCACCCAGCAGTATGAACCTTGGATCTAGATGGTTTTGTCTATTGAAATAACACCTGATCCCACCTCATATGCAAAAAAAAAAGGGGGGGGGGTTGTGGATGGGTGGATTGCACAGTGCACTTTCATCTCCCCTACTGTAGCAATCTTATTTTCATAGGTAGTTAAACAAGAGCTGTTGGACATGCATCCCATAACTTCCAATCTCTGCATCTCATCCTTGTAATATTGAAAGACATTTGGGATACAGATTAGCAGTGCATTTATTTCTGTTGTCAACATTGTTTTTGTGGATGGAAAAAGAGATAGTTACATACCTACCGTAATTTGTTTTTGTGCATCACCAGTATTCATCGTTGTTCTGCATAAGATCACTGCTGCAGTATTCATCACAAATGGGACTTGTCCACCAGGATACCAGTATGTACAGATAATCCACAAAGCTCAGGAGGTTCCTTCCTCATTGCATAGATTGCCTTTAACATGAAGCAGTGTGCTGGTGTAAGAGGGATGTATGGCCTTCCAGAACACATCACTTTTTACCACTAGTTTGCATATGCAAACTTTGTCAGCGCCGTATTCAGACATCCATTTTGTTTGGCTTCAGCCCTGAGACTGTGACAGATAAGTACCCCATTTGGGACTCTTCCTCTATTCTGTTATTTTTCTTTGAGAAACCTGTTGTATGACAGTCAGGAAAAAAGAAAAGTGTGATTGTGTGCGTCATATTCCTTACAAGACCTCCCACCGAAGTTGGTGGTTTTGTTTTGAGTCAGAACAGTTTGTAAAACTCTGTTCTGTTTATTAAGTGTTTGCTTCTAAAACTATCCAGAGTAAACTTAACACACTTATACTTAGCACTCTAAAAAATAATGTGAAAAGAAACCTTGTCAGACATTAGCTCACACCAGTATGGTGTCATCCTGTTCATCCTCCTGTCATCCCCCTCCATTAGAAAAAGAAGTACAAAACTAGTAGAGAGATGCTTGAATCTAACCAGATGTCCTCTTCTGTTTGATGGTCTGAGATGAGTGACTGTTGATGTGTTTTGTAGTCCCTTCCCCTCTGTCGTCTTCTTGGTCCTCTTAACATTGCCCCTTTGGAAGCCAATATGGCTAAGGAATGTAGTGTGTGTCTGGTGAGACTTGACTGTACACTGATTTAGCCAGGAAAGGAAAACCTAAGTTAGTTTTGACTGAAGGAAAAGGAAATGTTTATCAACTCCTTGTTCATGAGGATGTTCAAGGCTCTGATGTAGAAGTCTGATGTTTGGCTTCCACCCCTAGGATTATATATATATATATATATATATATATATATATATACAGAAATAAAAAAAGCGTATTTCCAACCCCAGGCTCCTTTCCAATCAGAAGTCCAATAAAGATGGCTGATTTAATTTTATCCAGGATATTTTCAAAGCCCGACAAGCCTTTTTATGATGTGCGTCTTTGCAACAGTCCCTGCCCTCCCTGCTTCCTCTCCATAATGAGAGAGTGCTCGTGTCCTGCCTTCTGTCCTAAGGTTTGTTGTAACTAATGAAAACCTCTGTAATGTAGTTAAATCATCTCACTTGTCCCTTTATCCGGACATCTACTCCTTTAAAAATGAAAATTTCTTCTTCTCCTCCTCCTCCTGAGAAAGGATACCTTTTCTGAATCAGACTAGGGGGATTTCGTCTATGCATCAAAGATGGTGCGTTTTTTAGGCAAGGCTCAAATGACAAAACTACCGCTGTAACAGATAAAAACATACAAAATCTGAAGGTAATGGTACTCAATGCTAGAAGTCTAAACCTCAAAATGCACTCTCTCGAGACAGTCCTAAAATGATATCTGTGCAGTAACTGAGACCTGGTTCAAGGCTCCAGAGAGCATCCCTGCAATACCAGGCTACAACTCTTACACACTTTTCGGCCACAAAACCAGAACCGAAACACTAAAGGTGGTGGAGTGTCCATATTCACCAAGGATATTCATACCTCCAGGCTTGTTGCCTAACACAATGCATCTGAAATACTACAGGTGCAACTAACACTAGGTAAGACTGCAATCCAAATTTTAGCCTGCTACAGATCCCCCACCATGCCCCAAGATTCTCACTACACCTTTCTAAACATACTGGAAAATATTAAGATACAACCGAACACCCTAATACTGGGTGATTTCAACTACCCTACCATTAATTGGGAAAACTACTCGGGTACCAACACCTTTGCCCAGTGGTTCTTGGAATTCATAAATTCCAACGCCCTGGATCAACTAATCCATAGTCCCACCAGGGACTCCAATATTCTAGACCTGGTAGTTACCAACATGGAAAATCGATGCTCCACACCTATGGTCACCCCCTTGTTGGTCAGGTCTGACCATAAGCTATTCACCCTTCACATCCACATCCCACCCCCACCCCTCGGTAGGGAAACCTCCATAAAAAACTTCTCCAAAGCCAACTTTATGCTACTCAAGTCAGAAGTGACAAACTTCACAACATCCATGCAGATGGGAACTGAAAGTTCCACTGCCAAATCCTACACTAAGGCACTGTACGAGCATATCCACGCATGCATAAATCGTGCTATTCTGAATAGAACCAAGACGCTGTCCTCCAAAAAAAGGAAGCCCATGTGGTAGTCCCCTGCTATAAACAGGTTATACAACAGAAGAAAGAAACTGTTGTAGAAAAGAGGAAAATCCCAGGATACAAAAAAACTCCCTTAGCATCAGTAAGAAGCTGAAATCCCTCATAAAGTCCTCCAAAGCTAGTTATGAAAATAAAATTGCCAAAGATTCTAAGGACAACCACAAGACATTTTATAGTTATGTCAAGAATCTAAATGGTAATGCTCAGATCTGCTCTGAGCTACAAACGAATGGCACTAAATGTACTGATCCCAAGGATATTGCCAGTATCCTGGCAGATCGATTCAGTGCCAACTGCACCCCCCAAAAGGCTCATCTCAATACCAAAAGATTGCCAAATACTGGCAATCACGGCCACATACAGCATCCGTGGGACCAGATGACATCCCAGGCTGTGTACTACATGAACTGGCACCTCACCTAAGTGTCATGTTTAATCATAGCCTCACCTCAGGCTTTGTGCCCAGTGAGTGGTGGACAGCTACAGTTATCCCACACCACCAGGGGAGATCCCCCTTGGACCCCAGGAACTATTGTCCCATCAGCCTGACAAGCCTGATCTGCAAAGCCATGGAACACATTATCATGGAACTTATAAACAAAGACATTGGCAGCATTCAAACACTGGACCCCACCCAGTTTGGTTTTGTGAAGGCCCGATCTTGTCTCCTCAACCTGATTGACTTCTTCGAATCAGTCTCCAGAGCCGTGGACGAGGGTAAGACGGTCCACAAAGCCTACATGGACCTCACCAAGGTCTTCAACACCATCCCCCACTCTGGAGTCTTAGATAAACTTACTAAGCTGGGCATTAATCCCTACATCACTCGATGGGTCACAATCTGGCTTACTGACAGAACCCACACTGTAAAAGTAGCTGACTCCAAATCCAGCTCCAGACAAGTGGAGTACCACAGGGTTCAGTCCTGGGACCGCTCTTGTTTGGCATCTACTTCTCTGAAGTACAGGCCAACACCAAGGGACTCTGGCTAACAAAGTTCGCAGATGACTGCAAACTGGGAGCCATTATTGAATCCACAAGTGATGTGGATATTCTGCAAAAGGGCCTTACAGAGAAAGATGCTTGGTGCCAGAACCATGGGCTCAAGCTCAGTGCCAAGAAATGTATAGTTATCCCCTTTGAGAAAAAACATGTACCCATCAATTACCACATAAGTGGCAGTACACTAAAAACCGAAAGTGTGATTAGGGACTTAGGGACACAGGTGGACAGTGGTCTCACCTTCGATAACCACAACACCACAACAGTCAGGAAATCCTTCTATGTGGCACATCTCATCACTAAGGGCTTTTCATCCAGAAAAAAGGAGGTCATTGTCCCACTGTACTCATCCCTCATTAGACCCATTATAGAGTACAATGCACCATTTGGTATGTACCTCACAAGACACCTGCAACAGTTGGAAAGGTCGCAGAAATACCTCACTAAAAAAAAATCACAGGCCTATGCCTTATGCTGACCGTCTAAAATCCAGCTGTACTCTGTCACATATTCTACTCAGAGGCGATCTGTGCTTAACATACAAGGCCATGTCGAACCCCGAGCTGTTGGACATGCTACACTTAAAGAAATCCCAGTCTCTCAGAGCCACGCACTCCACAGATCTAAACCTGGTCATCACAATGAACAAAACATGCTGGAGGGATAGGTTCCTGTCCCAGAGACTCCCCATACTCTGGAATAGACTGCTCATACATGTCAGAGTACCTCTTTGCCCCTTTTCAAAAGGAGCCTTAACGACTGGATGGAAGATGGGAAATTCACCCCGGGGATCACGTCAGTCGCCCTGCTAGACGGGGGACCAGGGAAGTAAATGTCCTGGGTAGAAATAGCCGGGGAACTGTTATGGCTAGGCTTATATTGGCCCTAGGGCCGCTAGCCGAGTACCAACTTATGATTCCTTCCACTTTAAGTTTAATCAGATGCTGAAGCCACGTTATCTTCAGATTCTCTTATTAAACGGATTTCATTTGGAGATACCATTGCAAAGATAAGACTGTTTTAAATGGGCAGGCAGAGAGGTCCCTGAATCCCATAGGAGATGTTATGAACTCTTAAAAATGGATACTTCCAAACCTGTAGCTTTCTTTCTGGTTTTGGGAGTACTGAAAGATGCTAATGTTCTTGGTGTTTCATTGTTGCAGTCTTTACATTTGGGTAATCTGCTGGCAGGTTGCCCTCAGGCGGCCTGATTAACAAAGTCTTGGGTCCTGCATCGGTTGCTGTCCCTTCTTCCATGACGTCAGGTCGTCAGGGGTATAAAACATGCAGCCGACGCCATTACATCAGTCTTCCTTGCCATGCGGTGCCCAAAGCAGAAGCAGTTCGCAAGTGCCTGTTGGATGACACCTGAAATTTTCGTTTTCGAGTTTCAAACCAAAGTCTTCAACTAAAAGCTAAGTACCCCATTGAGGAAACTTTTTCTTGCTCCCTACCGATGTCAGTAAAAGTTAATAATTGCATTACTTGTGGGAAGCAAATACCTCATAAGGATTTTCAGTTGTACTGTATTCCTTGCCTAGGCCCTGACCACAATGTGCCTTGCTGTCGGTTTTTGTGCTAAATTTAATCAACGCACGATTAAACGGTATATTTTTGCATCTAAATATTTTGGCTCAAGATTTAATTATCCAGAAATGTCGTCTGTTAGCAATCCAACTACCGGAATACCTAAAAAAAACGCAAAGAAAAAGACAGAGACAGACCGTCGAGGTCCAAAACCGATGATGCTTCTCCTAAGCCAGTTGCTGTTTCACCGGTACTCAGTGAGGCGCTTTCGCAGCCCCTGATACCTGCTAATTCTGATTCGCAGGCCTCTACGGAGACCCATTCGGAGTCCGGTATGCCGCGAGTTGCATCAATTATGGAACCCGTGGATGTCTCTACCTTAGATGGGTCCGGAGCCGCTATGCAGGCACCGGCTTCTGAGGGTGTTTTTAGGCCTACAGATTTGTACATTTGTAAATTAAGGCCAAAATTTAAATCTATGTCTAAAAAAAAATGATGCCTGGGCCACATGTAGAGGCCCCTATGCCTAAAATACAAATGATCACAATGGCTGAAGATTTAATTACTCTGATCAGGGGTAGCCAACCCCCTCCTTCTAAGAGGCCTAGGCAAGACATTGACTATGAATCTTCTGAACAGGATTCTATTTCTTCTGACTCTTCTAATGAACATGATTTGTCTATTCCTACTTATGAGGACTCTGATGCAGAAGATTCCATTCCTTATGCTTCTCCTCCTGAGGGTTTTTCTTTTGGGGAACCTTTACATACCTGAAGGGAGCATTTCCACTTGGAAAGTCGGGATTTCTCTGAATGTAAAAGGAGACTTAGAGATTTTCTTCTTCTTCCTCAGCATAGGCCTTTGGCCATACCTCCTGTTCTAGACATTGATGATGTTTTTTCAGAATCTAGTATGACTCCTTGTAAGCCAGACAGATATTACAGGGTCCTTGACTCCCACAAATTCCTTTTCAAAAATCCCATTGCTGACCCTGAAACCATTTCTCCGGGTCCCAAGGGCATTAAGGCCTCTACTGCTAAAAATCCTACCCCTTCTGATAGCGATTCCAGGGCGCTGGATAGATGGGGTAAGAAGATTTACACGTCTGCAACCTGGGCAACCAGGGCTTTAAACTTTCAATTTCATATGCTTAAATATCAACAGCATATCATGGGACTACTTAAACAGAAAATGATGTTAATCTCTGACTGTGTGGAAAATAAAGATTTGCAGGATTTATTACATTCAGCTGAACAAGTTGGAAAACATACTTTGCAGTGTGGTTTTGATTCCTTGGAGGCTCTTGCAGGGCTGCTGTAACTGTATCTGTGTTAAGAAGGCATGCTTGGCTCAAAGAGCAAACTCTGTCTGACCATGTTAAAGCAAAATTGTTGTATGCTCCTTTACAACAGGGCCGTCTCTTTGGTAATAAGGCTGAAGAAGCGTTTAAAAAAGATGGAAGATAAAGATAAATCTATGCAAACTGTGAAAGATTTCTTGCAAGTGCAACCTCCAAGATTTAGTAGGCACTGGCCTGCAAAAAACTGGTCCTTTCCAGTCCCCTCGAGAGCAACTCAAGCCAAATCAAGACATTCCAAAGGCTCCAGGTTTCAGTCACAAGGAACTTTTAGAACAAAACAATGGGGTGCCTCCACCTCCAAATATGGAAGCAGCAAGACACCTCCATATGGTAAACAGTCTCAATGACTTCCCCCTACAATCACCAAGCACTTAACTTTTAGCTGCCTCTTCGGGGGGGGGGAACTGGCACTTCATGCACGAAACTGGCAACTCATTACCCAGGACAAATGGGTTTTAAATATAGTATCCAAGGGATACAGATTTCATTTCCACACATTGCCAATCTCAAACGGATGGCCAGATTTGCCCCCCAAATCAGTGGCAGAGGCCCAGAAACAAGTTCGGTCCCTCATGAACATGGGGGCTATTCAACCAGTACCAGAAGAGGAAAAGGGACAAGGTTTCTATTCAAGACTTTTCCTGGTACCCAGAAAAGACAAATCATGGCGTCCAATTCTGGACTTATCCACTCTAAACACATTTCTGGACATTCCAAAATTCAAGATGTTGACTGTTCAACAGTTACTACCTATGCTAGGCAAAGATGCCTGGTTGGTAGCTCTAGACTTAAAAGAGGCTTACCTGCATATCCCAATCGGGGAATCTTGCAGAAGATACCTCCGCTTCAAAGCAGGCTACTTGCATTACCAGATCTCTGCACTGCCCTTTGACTTATCTACTGCGCCCAGGGTCTTCACAAAGTGTCTGGCACCAGTAATTGCATTTTGCAGACAAAGAAATATTCAAATATATCCATACCTGGACAATTGTCTAATTCAGGCAGAAAACAAGGACATTCTTTTGAAACATCTGGTGTTTGTAAAAAGGGTTCTAACTTGTCCAGGGTACACCATAAACGAAAATAAATCACAGCTGGTACCCTCTCAAAAAATTACATTCCTGGGTGCAAGTTTGAATACAACTGCCCAGATGACTTACCTTATGCCAGAAAAGCAAATTGAATTGGTGACGCTTCAAACAGGTGGCGACAAAAACCCAGATATTTGCAAGACAAATTCTGCAAGCCTTGGGTTTCATGGCCTCCTGCATTCTTCTAATTCCATATGCAAGACTGCGTATGAGGAAACTTCAGTGGTACTTAAAAAGTTTATGGAGTCAACATTGTCACAGCCTGGAAACAATTCCTATTATACCTTGCCTGCACCTAGAGTTCTTACGGTGGGAAGAGGCCTGCCACCAAAACAAGGGTCTGCCTTTCACTCCACCCCCTACCGCCCAAACCCTGACTACAGACTCATCAGACTATGCTTGGGGGGGGGGGCTCATCTGGCAGGGAAGTGCATACAGGGCAAATGGAGCCCAAATCAAATGCACCTACATATCAATCAGAAAGAGATGCTAGCTGTACAGAATGCACTGACGGCCTTCAAGGACTACCTTCATCCAGGACAACTACTGATAAAGACAGACAACACCACAGTTATGTGGTACATAAGCAGGGGGGCACACATTCCTACCCCCTTTGCAGACTAGCCATTTCATTGTGGAACATGGCCTTGACCTATCAAATGCAACTACAAGCTCAATTCCTGCCAGGAAAGCTAAATACTCTGGCAGACGAACTAAGCAGAAATCTTATGGACCCACACGAATGGAAACTGGAACCACAAGTTTTTAACATGTTGACACGCAAATGGGGGAGCCCAGACATAGATCTTTTTACCTCACCCCAGAGCTATCGGTTGGACAAATTCTGCACAAGAATTCATCACAAAAAAGCTTGGAAAGTGGATGCTCTATCATTCAGCTGGAAAAACCTATCAGTCTATGCTTTTCCCCCTCTGCCTCTGCTCTCCAAAGTTCTACTAAAAGTCAAACTGGACAAACCAAAAATGATTCTGATTGCTCCAGACTGGCCTCACCAGCACTGGTACCCACTCCTGCGCAATGTGTCACACCTTCCTCCGTGGCACCTGCCTCAGACACCTTATCTATTGTCTCAGCAGAACTACCAAATTCTGCACACTCAACTCCAAACTTTGAATCTTGCAGCGTGGCTAATACTAATTTCACCTTTGGCATCCCTCAGCAAACCTGTGATGGATGTCATTTTGGAGGTTAGAAGGCCTAGTACTAGAAAATCTTATGCTGACAAATGGAAAAGATTCCATGCCTGGAACCAATCACAAGGAATAAGCACAGCTATGCCCAATATTCCTCAGATTCTGCAATACTTAACTGAGATGCTTCACAAGGGCCTATCGTTTTCTTCCATAAAAATCCATGCCTCTGCCATTTCAGCTCATTACAACACAGAACCTCCCTCTTCTCTCATCCTCTGCTAAAGCAGTATCTCAGAGGGACCAAAAATTTAAGACCTCCCAGGAGAGCACCAACTCCTGCATGGGACCTAATTTTGTTTTGGAAAAACTCACTCTCCCTCCATTTGAGCCAGCTGCTGCTGCAGAACTAAAATTTCTCTCCTGAAAAACAGCCTTCCTTTTAGCAGTCACTTCAGCTAGAAGTATTTCAGAATTACAGGCTCTTATGGCAGTGAAGCCTTTCATTATTTTTCACCCGGACAGGGTGGCTCTCAGGACCATTCCATCTTTCATGCCTAAGGTGGAATCCAGTGTGGATCTTAATCAAACCATTCATCTGCCAACTTTCTTTCCCAATCCACAGAACAAGGGTGAGCGGATTCTGCATTCATTGGATGTACACAGACAACTTAGATTCTACTTAAACATGACAAAATTACTAAGAAAGTCTGAGCAACTATTGGTGGCATTTGCTGCAGGGGCAGAGGGAAAGGCTATTTCAAAGCAGACTAATTCCAAATGGATAAGCCATTGTATTTGTTTCTGCTATGTGCACCATGGTAAACCTATCCCCAAGGGGATCAGATCTCATTCCACCAGGGCTGCATCTACTTCTGCAGCCTTTCTCAGAGGGGTTCCTACCAGAGACATTCTAGAAGCTGCTACCTGGAGCTCAGTTCATACATTCACTAAACATTACCATTTACCTCTCTTCTCTAAATCCAGAGCTGGCTTTGCCACTGCTGTCCTGCAGGGCCTTATAGCTGCTCCTAATGATGTATAAATCCATCCTCCCAACCATAA